>NC_057722.1:44997784-45047402 GCF_004010195.1 Chiloscyllium plagiosum | reverse complement strand
GTTTTTACAGGGGGCAGGGTGGGAGGAGGTGTAATCTAGGTAGCTGTGGGAGTCGGTCGGTTTATAGTAAATGTCCGTGTTGAGTCGGTCGCCCGAGATAGAAATGGAGAGGTCTAGGAAGGGGAGGGAGGAGTCTGAGACGGTCCAGGTAAATTTGAGGTCGGGGTGGAAGGTGTTAGTAAAGTGGATGAACTGTTCAACCTCCTCGTGGGAGCCCGAGGTAGCGCCGATACAGTCATCGATGCATGGCTACTCCTTTGGTTTGGAGGAAGTGGGAGGATTGGAAAGAGAAGTTGTTCAGAGTGAGGACCAGTTCAGTCAGTTGAAGGAGGGTGTCAGTGGAAGGGTACTGGTTGGTTCAGTGGGAAAGAAAGAAGCAGAGGGCTTTGAGGCCTTCGTGATGGGGGATGGAGCTTTATAGGGACTGGATGTCCATGGTGAAGATAAGGCGTTGGGGGCTGAGAAATTTGGGCTGCCAGATTTGCTGCTTCTCTTCAGCATTTTCTGTGCTTGTTTCAGATTTCCAGCATCTGCAATATTTTGCCTTTATTCAAATGTGAAAACGAGAAAATGGATGCACTCTGCTGAGCATAAAGTCAATAAGACTCGAAGAAGACATGACTTGGGGTGTGGGGTTTACAGTGGGACAGAGGACAAAAGTCATGCTTTGAAGTTGTGGAGTTCTCTTTTGTTTCCTTTTGAGTTATTTAACCAAAAGTAAACTGCATTTGCTTCAAGATGAAATAGCAGTTACTTGCCTTTTTAATGACAACAAATTTACAAGCAATGAATGCCAGCTGCAGCGTTTGTGGTACCAAGTGGCACATTCTCCCTCCCAGACTCACCCTTTCTGCCATCTTACATTGCTAATGCCCCCTGTGCTGCTGAGCTAGAGGGAGACAACATGAGTAAGAAACTACCAGGAGGCCCAACTCTTCACAAACACTAATCTCTGAACCTCAATTTATTGTTAAGAAAACCAAAATATCAGCTCATAGCTAATTCAGTCACCTTGCATGTCACATTACCCTCTCTGTAACTTCATAAATTCCTCCCCCACCACCCTGCTATGTATTTGTAATAATAGCTTGGGCTAAACAACTGTTTATCTCTTATGTTGTGCATAGCGAATTCCTTGTTTGCAAGATTTCCTGTCTATTTCTTTATCATGTTTCTATGACTATATGAGTGTTAAAACCATACATCCGTTTGAAACTTACAAAGTCATTGACTTGGATTGCCTTATATTGCTTGTTTAAGAACTGTCATTTATTAAAATAGATTCACTCTTCTGTGAACTGAACCTACTTTCAAGTGGAGGTAAGGCATTCAAATTTTACTTTTGTAATGTAATATAAAATTTCTGGAAAGTACAGCTTCTGTCCAAACGAACAGTTTAGGGGAGAGTAATATTCAAATAACTTCTAAAAATGACATGGCTGCAATAAAACATGCCAGATAGAATAAAAGTTTAGTACATTGAGACAGGAAACAAAATTCTTCAGGAAATATATAAATTATAAGTGATGACAATCTGAATTAAAAGCAAATTGAAAACACTGAGCAAACTGTTATTCCTAGTGAAAATAAAAAGTTACCTTAATGATTCTGGCACAACTGGTTATAATAAAGAGCCCAACGTCTCAGGAGCTGTCAATGCTGTTATGCAGGTGGAGAGAAAGCTATTTGAAACATGTTTAAAATAGAATTTGATCTAGTATCGTCTGTGAACTCTAATAATTTGGAGTGCTCCCAAACTGCAATACTAGAAATTTTAGTCGATTGGTTTGGAAGTCACACAGCAGTCGCTTTCCCTCACATCTCCACTACCACTTGTTCCCAAACATAGAGGCATTAAAGTTATCATGACCCTTTAATCATTTTGGCTGGAATGAGATGTCAATACAAATATGACACTGTAACTATTTGCCTTTTCCACCCTGCAGAGCTCAATTCAAATGTAGATGCAACATTTGTCCAACTGAGCTATTGTGGCAAAACTGCCAATTTCTGTTAAAGTTTTGAAAATGGCCATAATATCAAAAACAAAATTAGGTGACTTCTAAAAAGAAAAATATATACAATTCACTGGAGCGAGGGTTAGGCATGTTTGAAATAATCCTTTGTTCTTACAGAGGAGCATCAGGGAAAAAAAATTGAAGATGTAACCTATATTCAGTTTCTAAGGGTTTAAAAAACTGGGAACAATAATAGCAGACCTACTCCATAACCAAAAAAAAGTCACAATTGATGCTGTCACTTGAGAATCATGAGGTTAATCAAACTTCACCTTTCCAGGTTTGTAGTAGTAGTGTATGTACCCTGACACAAGCGAGACAGGTTCAAGTCCCACCTGTTGCAAAGCTGCATTCGACTATCCCTGAACAAGTTAAAGAGGAATATCTTAAGGAGAACACCTTCCACCAACTGAACTTCCTCTATTTTCATCTATTTTCATCTATTCTCTCCACTCAGATTATGATTTCCAGCAAATAACAATTATATATAGTGAAAGTAAAAACTTTTATGAAAATAAAAAAACTTTTTTCAAATTTGTGAAACGCATTATTTTGTAGCAATTGCAGTTTTGTGGATCCATATTTATATTGACTAAATTTTAAATTTTCTCCCATGAGGTACCTTCAGCCTCTTCAATTCCTTTTCTGTGAATGTTCAAACTCAGCGTTTAACTTGTCCTTACAAATCTGCATTGGAGCAGTAAGTTTATTTTCTTGTAGGAATAAAAGTAGGAAGTTTAGCATTGCAAGCCCATTCCATCACACAACAAGATCATGGCTGATCTGTAGCCTAACTCCACATAGCTGCCTTTGGTCTATGTCCCTTAATACCTTTACGGAACAGGAATGCAGGTATTAATATTTAAAATTAACAACTATCATTGCATCCATTGCCATTAAAGATTTTCCAATCACTTTTTGTGTGTAAACGTGCTTCCTAACATCTCTTCTGATGGTCCGACTCTTATTCTCAGACAATGACCCCTAGTCCTAGAAACCCCAAACAATGGAAATAGTTTCTCTTTATCTACTCTGCCTTTTCCAGTTAATGTCTTGAAGATTTTGATCAGATCACCCCTTAACCTTCCAAATTCAAGAGAAAAGGGGCTCAATTTGTATAAAGTCTCCTCGTAACTTGACTCTTGAGATCCAGGTATCATTCTTGTAAGTCTACATTGTACTCCCTACAAAGCTAATATTTCCTTCCTAAGGAGTGGTGCCAAGATCTGCTTACAGTACTCCAAGTAACTGCAGCACAACGTCTGCATCCTTACACTTCTCTAGATGTAAAGGCCAGCATATCATTAGCTTTCTTGATTATTTTTTACACCAGTTTGTGACATTTTAAATATTTGTGCACCTTAACCCTCGAGTCTCTTTGGGCATCCTCTGTATTTAACTTCATGCAATCTAGAACATACTTTGATCTATTCTTTCTTGATCTAAAATGGATAACCTCACACTTGCTTATATTGAACTCCATCTGCCACAGTTTTGCCCATTCACCTATTCTACCAATATCTTTTTGTACTATACTATCATCTTCACTGTCTATAATGCCACCAAGCTTTGTGTCATTAGGAAATTTGAATATCTGACTTTCCATGCTATTATCCAAGTCATGAATAATTAACGTGAATAATTGCAGACCTAATACAGATCATTGTGGGAAACCACTGGCCACATCCTGCCAACTTCAGTACCTATCCATTATCCCTACATTTTGCTGCCTGCCACTCAACCAATTCCCCAGCCATGTCAGTAATTTGCCCTCAGGTCTGTGGACTCTTAGTTAACAGTCTCTTATGTGGGATTTTATCAAATGTCTTTGGAGGTCCATATAAACAACATCCATAGACATTCCCTGTTCACCACCTCAGTCATCTCTTCAAAAAATTCAGTGAGGTTTGTAGGCATGACCTGTCCTGAATCTATGTTGGCTCTCCATGATTGAATATTTTTAAGGTGTTCAGTTACCCCATCCTTGAATAAGGGCCACAATCAATTCCCCACTAGAGATGTTAGACTAATGATGTGTAATTCCCTGGTTTTCTTCTTTCACCTTTTTTAAAAGGTGGAGTGATGTGCAATTTTCTAATTTAGAGGGACAGCTGCTGTATCTAGGGAACTTTGACAGATTATGGTTAGGGAATCTACAATGTGTTCAACTTATATTCTTTAACATCCTTAGATGGAAAGTATGAGATCTTGGGGAATTGCCACTCTTTAATTCCATAAGTGTCTTTATTAAAAATGTTTTACTTATGGTAATTCTATCCGGTCCCTGTGTCTGATCCACTATTAATTTCCTTGGGACTTCCAGCAAGCTATCCTTCTTTTCTACCGTGAATACTGAGGCAAAGTAATTATTTTATAATATCTGTCATTTTCCCATTGTCATTATCAATATCACACTTTAATGGTCTAATGTTGCTCTTGACCACATGCTTTCCATTTATGTAACTATACATTTTTTTCTTATCAATTTAGATCTGGCTGGCAAGTTTCCTCTCATCATCCCTTTTAGTAGCTCTTATAAGCTGCTTTGTGGCCCTTTGTTAGTCTTTGTATTTTCCCATTCAGCAGACTCTGTGCCTGGTTTTGCGTTTCTATTCCTTATCTCTTAGTTGTCCATGGCTGTTTCTCCCTCACAGGGTACAAACTGATTTTGTTTTATGCTAAGTGTTTCTTTAAACGTCCTCCATTGTCATTCAGTTGTTTTGCCCATCAGCAGATTTTCTCAGTTTACTGTGGGCAGTCTCTGTCTCATCTTGTTAAAGTTGCCTTACCTGAATCAAAGACACAAGCAGCTGATTCGTGCTTTATACTTTCGGGCATATCACTATTTGATAAATGTTTGTGTACAATTAGGTTACTAATTAAATCTAGCTCAATACTCATTATTAAACATTTCTTGTCCCCTTCTTGCATTCAGGACATCTCGCTGTAGGAAACTATCCCAGAATACTCCAGAAATTCACTACATTTCTGACTGGTGCTTGTCTGCATCTCCCAATCTCATTTTATATTATCATATCCAGGTAACAACTAAAAAAAGGTACTAAAATCTCCTCAATTTTACTGAGGCATTCTTACTGGAATATTGACATCCATTCAATTTGCAGGTGAAATGGCTACAGTACTGTTATTATATCTCTTCATAAGTTTGCAAGTGATCAATCAATACTTTGGCTGTCCTGAAGAATGTGATTGCTCCACGATTAAAGCTACCTGTGGAAAACAAAGAGGAAAGATACTCACAAAAGTACCTGGGCCTTTACCAGCAAATGTATCGTCACTGTTCTTGGTAAACACACAGATTGCCAAGCTAGAAGACAACAGTTTTACAGGGCAAAAAGCTTTGAAGCAACTTGTGTTGAATGGCAGCCTCCTGACAGAAGTTTCGGAAGGAGCTTTCAAACACCTACACAATCTTAAATCACTAATGGTGGCAAACAGTTTACTGGAGGTATTGCCTCTTGGAGTTCTGGACACATTGGTTAATCTTAAACAACTTTATTTAATTAAGAGTAATCTGGCCAAAGTAGATCCGGATCTATTTGATTATCTTAAAAACCTAGAAGAACTTTATTTATATCGAAATAAATTAGAAGCTCTTCCCAATGGCATTTTTGACAATCTTGGGTGTCTTACTAAATTGCATTTAGGGGGGAACCAAATTAGTGTTCTTCCAGCAAACATATTTGACAAACTAAGAAATCTTCAAATTCTCAGACTATATGAAAATCAACTTAATTACATTCCTTCAGGTCTCTTTGATAAACTATTAAATCTCACTGAACTTTTACTTCAGTTTAATTATATTGGAAATCTTTCTAGTGATACCTTTTCTCAATTGCAGAATCTGAACAAATTAATTATCGCCAAAAATAGAATAGTTGAAGTGCAACCAACAATTTTTCATAACTTGCTCAATCTTCGTCTATTATCAATGTATTCTAATAAATTGGTGCAACTTCCAGACAGCATATTTGGTAAGATGAAGAAATTGGAGAAATTGTATTTACATGATAATCAGCTCATCACTCTTCCAGATAATATATTTTGCAATTTGACTAACTTAAAATTATTGTCCTTGAACCAAAACAAACTTGCCAACCTTTCAATGCATACATTTAATGGCATTAATGACCTTCAAGAGCTTTACCTCCATAACAACCAGCTTACTTTTTTAAGTGACAATGTATTTAGTAACTTTCAGAAACTGAAATGCCTCTCACTCTCTTCTAACAAACTGTACTGTCTTTCTGGAAACATTTTTAACAACCTGAATCAGCTGACCACCATTCTGTTAGATAATAACAGGTTGCAAAATATCCCACAAGGACTGTTTGATTTCTTACCAAATATAGAGAAAGTTCGCTTGTACGATAATATTTGGAACTGTGACTGTTGGATTTTTTATTTGAAAAATTGGATTTTGGAAAACAAAAATAAGGTTGCTAAGCTCAATGAATTAAGATGTAAAACTCCGGTGGATTTCTATAATCAGCTTATTCTAACATTGAGTGAAAGCCAGTTGAGCTGCAATTTTTCACTGACAAATGTTACATCAAAACTGGATGTTTACCTTCAAACAAGCATGACCTCAACAAAACAGCATAGTTCTATGCGCACTGTACAATCAAAATCATTGCAAACAGGAGCTGTGACATTGGCATCCATTCAGAAAGCTACAGATTCTACCAAACCCACCAGGGAAGATAGCTCTATAAAGACAATGAGCTTTACCGCAGCACATGATCTTTCTTCAGCTGTGGTAATTAACAGCAACTCAACAAAAATAACAATATTCCATATTGAGAAAATGAAGAAGATCAAGAATCTGGGATCTGCAAGAATCCCTTGTAAAATAATTTTGCTTTTGTATATTGTTCTGGGTGCTATACAATTATGCTTTATACTTATAACTTTATATGTTGTGTTTGCTGTTAGAAAAATGCTGTTTTATCAGATTAGCACATTCACTGTACCTGTTGTTCTTTTGAGGCTTTCAGAAAGTTTCCCAAATGCCACAGGACAGAATTACTTAGGTGTGAATGAGGCATAACTTATGACAGGTTTGGATGAAGAATTTGTACAATAGGCCTTCACTCATGTATGGCAGATGATGGACACACAAAAGCCCTTTCTTAACAGAACTATTACTACATAATTTGAAAAGCAATACAATTTCATGTTTTAGATGTTGGAAATTGACTTTCTAAATGTTGTTAACATAAAAATGTAGGTGTCTGCAGTTGTTACATTTGTCATTGTAAGTGTAAGTAATTTAAATGAGCAGATATGAGGTAATTATTGCTTTTGTTATTGGTATTTCCAAATATTCTTCTACAGCCATTCATTCGACAAGCATTTTTTTGCCCACTTGCAATGTCCTGAAATGTTTTGTGACATTGATTTTAGAATGACCTATTCTGAGAAATTGGGAAGCATTTTCTATTGGTAGGGAAGAACGATAAAGCTAGACAGGAAGGATGCCTCAGAGCGATCATAGAATGGTTGCAAAATGGAAGGAGGCCATTTATCCAGTTGCGTTGTTCAGGATCTCTTCAAGAGAACTGCAGCTAGTAACATTTCCTGCATTTTGTCATGGCCTGAAAAGTATTTTCCGTTCAGTATTTATCATATTCACTTTGAAAACCGCAAGTGAATCTGTAACGAGTGCATTAAGCAGCTTGCTGTCATGTCACAGATATTTTATGACTTTGAAATTGTGCAGTTTAGTTCTTAGCCTTTCTGCCAGTGAAAAACAGTATTTTTTTACTTCTTCTGTTGAGACCCCTGGATTTTGAATATCCCTATCTAATATCCTCTCAACCGTTTGTCACCAACCCTCACCAACTTTTCCAATTTACCTAATCAACTGCAGATCCTATCACTGGATCCAAACTCATTGTTCTTTTCTCAGAGACCAGTTACAGATTTAGATAAGGAGAAAATTTAAAAAGGCACTTCAACTATTGGTGGTCAATTAATATAGTTAGGATTTGTAATATTTCTTATGGTGCTGTCCTATTACAAAGGGTGAAAATTTGTATGCTGCTATCAGTCAACAAGTACAGAAAGAGAGAAAGCCTTGTCATTTCATGGTTACAGGATATCTCATAGATTCATACAGCATAGAAAAGGTCCTTTGGCCCATTGAGTCTGCGCTGACATGACTATCACTAAATGTGTGCTAACCACAATTTCCTGCATTTGTCCCATATCCCTGAATGTTATGATATTTGAAGTGCTCATCCAAATATATTTTTTTTAAAGGTTGTAAGGTTTCTGGCAGATTTTGGAAAGGGCTGTTATCATGGGTGACTTCAACTTTCAGAATTAGAATCCCTAATATTGATTGGAATCTCCTTAATGCAAATAGTTTGGACTGAGCAGATTTTGTCAAATGTGACCAGGAAGGATTCCTGACTCAATATGTAGATAGGCTGACGAGAGGGGAGGCCATCTTGGATTTGGTGCTTGGCTATGAACCAGGTCAGGTGTCAAATCATTCAGTGGGAGAGCATTTTGTTGATAGTGATCAGGATTTCTTCAACTTTGCTCCTATCCCTCTCCATGACTATAGTAGATGGTATGGGAAAGTATTTAATTGGGGGATGTGCAATTACAGAGCCATCAGGCAGGAGGTGTGGAGCATAACTTGGGAACAGATGTTCTCAGGGAAATGCATGACAGAAATGTGGAGGTTGTTTAGGGACGACTTGCTGTGAGTGCTGGATAGGTTTGTCCCACTGAGGCAAGGAAGGGAGAGTAGGATGAAGGAACCTTGGATGACAAGAGATGTGGAACATCTAATTAAGAGGAAGAAGGAAGCTTACTTAAGGAAGTCAGGATCACAGAGGGATCCAGAGGGTAACACGGTAGCCAGAAGGAACTGAATAATGGACTTAGGAGAGCAAGAAGGGGGCATGAAAAAGCCTTGGCAGGTATGATTAAAGAAAACGCAAGGCATTCAACACTTTGTAAAGAGCAAGAGGATGGCCAGAGTGAAGGTAGGGCTGATCAGGGATAGTGGAGTGAAGTTGTGCCTGGAGTCGGAGGAGGTAGGGGAGGTCCTTAATGAATACATTGCTTCAGTATCCACTAGTGAGAGAGACTTTGTCGTTTGTGAGGACAGCATGAACAGGCTATAATGCTCAAACAAGTTGATGTTAAGAAGAAGGATGTGCTAGAAATTTTTAAAAACATGAGGATAGATAAGTTCTCTGGGCCAGACAGGATATACCCAAGGTTACTACAGGAAGTGAGGGCAGAGATTGCTGCACCCTTGGCGATGATCTTTGTGTCCTCACTGTCCATTACAGTAGTACCAGATGATTGGAGGGTGGCAAATGTTGTTTCCTTGTTCAAGAAAGAGAATAGGGATAATCCTGGGAATTATAGACCAGTCAGCCTTACGTCGGTGTTGGGCAAAATATTGGAGAGGATTCTGAGAGACAGGATTTATGATTATTTGGAAGAGCATTGCTTGAATAGGGATAGTCAACATGGCTTTATGAGGGGCAGGTCATGCCTCACAAGCCTTACTGAATTCATTGAGGATGTGACAAAATGCACTGATGAAGGTAGAGCAGTGGATGTGTTGTATATCAATTTTAGTAAGCTGTTTAATAAGGTTCCCCATGGTAGGCTCATTTAGGGAGTAAGAAGGCATGGGATACAGGGAAATCTGACTGTCTGGATACAGAATTAGAAGACAGAAGGTGGTAGTAGATGGAAAGTATTCAGCCTGGAGCTCAGTGACCTGTGGTGTTTAGGGACCTCTGCTCTTTGTGATTTTTATAAATGATCTGGATGAGCAAGTAGAAGGGTGGATTAGTAAGTTTGCTGATGACACGAAGGTTGATGGAGTTGGAGGGCTGTTGTAAGTTGCAACGGGGCATTGACAGGATACAGAGATGGGCTGAGAAGTGGCAGATGGAGTTCAACCTGAAAAAGTGGGAAGTGATTCATTTTGGAAGATCGAATTTGAATGCAGATTACAAGGTTAAAGGCAGGATTCTTGGCAGTGTGGAAGAACAGAGGGATCTTAGGGCCTATGTCCATAGATTCCTCAAAGTTGCCACCCAAGTTGATAGGGTTGTTAAAAAAGCGTATGGTGTGTTGGCTTTCATTAGCAGGGCGTTTGAGTTTAAGAGCTGTGAGGTTATGCTGCAACCCTATAAAAGCTCTGGTTAGACCACACTTGGAATACTGTGTTCAGTTCTGGTTGCCTCATTATAGGAAGGATGCTGAAGCTTTAGAGAGGGTGCAGAGGAGATTTACCAGGATTCTGCCTGGACTGGAGGGCATGGTTTATGAAAAAAGGTTGAGGGAGCTAGAGCTTTTCCCATTGGAGTGAAGAAGGATAAGAGGTGACTTGATAGAGATGTACAAGATGATGAGAGGCATAGATAGAGTGGATAGCCAGAGATTTTTCCCAGGGCAGAAATGGCTATCCTGAAGAGGCATAATTTTACGGGGATTGGAGGAAGGTTTATGGGAGATGTCAGAGGTAGGTCCTTTACACAAGAGTGGTGGGTGCGTGGAATGTACTGCCAGTGGTGGTAATAGAGTCAGACACATTAGGGACATTTAAGCGACTCTTGGATAGGCACATGGAAGATAGTACAATGAAGGACATGGAGGTTAGTTTGATCTTAGAGTAGGATAAAAGCATCGAGGGCCAAAGGGACCTGTACTATAATGTTCTATGTTATATGTTCCACTGCCTTCCCAGTCACTGCATTCCCACCATTTGCTGAGTGAAAAACCTTTTGCCCCAAATTTACTGCCCCTTATCTCAAAATTATGCTGTCTTTTGATTGACCCAAAAGCTCAGTGTAATAAAATTCTTTTGAAATGCTGTCACTGTTGTACTGTAAAGAATACAGTGGCCAATTTGCACAAAGAGAGCACTCAGACTCAGAAAAATGATACTGACCAAATAATCTCTTTGTATAATATTGCATTAACTATGCTCAACAACATTTGGAAATCAACAAATAATATTAACTTGTACTGGATTTATTCAACTGACTTAAATCATGTAGCTTTCATCCTCTATAACATTGAGCAATTACACATCAAGAATATTGTCTGAACACAATGTAACTTCAATTCAGCCAAATGTTATTTCTCTAAAAGTAATGTGTCCACTGTTTAGCATCCAGTGCTTCCTCTGGTGGCAGCATACAACAAAAGTGTTTTATGACTTGACCAAGTGCTTCCTGCTCCAAAGGCTGGACTTTGTGAAATGCTGGCTGCTACAAGTCCATGACAACCTCTTGGGATTAACTCAAGATCTATAAGCTGTGCAAAAGCTTTCCATCTGCTGATTCTGAAGTACATTTAATTAAAAAAAGGTCCACACCACTGAAACCAGTCAGGTCATTATATTGTGTCAACCAGTTTATTTTAGAAAGGATAATTTTTGTAATCTGAAGTAAGTGTTTAATTTGAAACCAATTGAACTAAATGTCACCCTAAATGAAACTTTTGAATAAAATGTGTAATCTTCTCTTTGATAGTAATGTAAAAATGAAATAATGTGGATGCTGGAGGTCTGAAATGGAGACAAAATGTTGAAAAAAAGTTCAACAGTTCTAGCAACAGTGGAAAGAAAAATATGGTTAATGTTTTGAGATCAATATGATTCTTGAAATAGTGCTTTTTTGTTTCTTTGAATAGGTGCTATTCTTTCCTCAGAATGTGTGCTAACTGGAAAATTCCAGTCATCGCTTACATTTATATTATAGGAGTATGACATTGCTATAATAATTTCCTAATCAGGACAGAAATAGCACTGAACTGGTGATGTATCAGTAAAATGCAGTTGACTTTTTGTCACAACTTCATGCTTTGGCAAAACTCTCTGAGGCAGGAAAGGGAATGCCTTTGAAATGATCCAATGGATTTTTGTCAACATTGTCATTCTCCATATCTGCACAGAGGACATGTATTAAGTGACAGTCTGTAATTAAAACACTGTCAAAATGTATTTAAAATTCTGTTGTCAATTTTTACGATATCTGTTCGATTTTATTGCTTTTCAACGTATCAAAGTAGTCAATTCTTAACTGAAATGGGAGTAGCAGAGGTTAAGGACCTGATCACATCAGCAACAGAGTTGCAATTTAAAAAGCAGACATAAAATGGTAAAAAACCAAAAAGCCTCTAAGGAGTCATTTACTTGGGAGGCATGCTTCTGTTCCAGGTGTATTGACATTTGCCTGTCTCCTGCCTACATTGTGTGCAAGCTTTTTGTTTAAGTAATTCAAAATTAAACCCATTGGCTGCTCTTTCACATCACTAGCCATGTTTCAAATATTTTTAGAATAGTTGTATTGGTTAAAAATTACAAATTTTCTGGTTTGTTAAATGCTGTCAACTTCTAAAGACTTCATAATTGGTGGATTCCTCACAGGTAGCAATGGAACAAACTCCAACTGGTTGTATGTGTAATTTACAATTCTAGTCAATCTGTATTGTTGTTATTTGTAAATGCTACTTCAAGTATACGGTTTTAAAAAATACTTCCAGTAGCTGCTGCAGCAACTTGCTACGTGCACCAAAAGCTTGATTATCTGATATGATTGTTCTGCAATGTATAACATTCCACATTGTAACAGTAATATAATCTCTTGTGAATATTGTTCATGCACAGCTAGAAAAATAAAACCAATGCTTTCAAATGTAAAAGGTGTTTTTCTTTGACTTCTCAACTGATATACATTAATAAAGCCTTTATTTATAGTTAACATCATCTTTTGGAAGCAGGTGCCAGTTAACTTGTCTCTGCCTGAAGCTGTCACACTCTGTGACACTGAAGGTGATGATCTCCCTGCTCAATTTCTCATCTTCCTCCAAGGAAGACTGCTGCTGCTCTCCCGTCTCTTCAGCCTCCATCACAGCCTCTCCTTGCCTAGTTTAATTGTGTAGAGCACAGCATGCTCATTTATATGGAACATTCTGTCCACAGTGAACCACAAGGTCCTCCTGAACATGCCAATCATCACAGCCTCACTTTTCGTGGCTCCATTATCTACTTCATGATAGTCCCGGTTGAAGGATGGCCGCATTGCATCTATACTCAGTCAGGAAGTTGTGCAACAAATTCATCAGTCATGGTTGCAGAAAGTAGACCTTGTTTCATCCTTATAAGGAGTCCAACCTTTGAAATGAAGCAGGAGCATGAGAGTTTGTAAGGGCATAGACATCAAGGCAGTTGCGAGGGTCCTTGGCACAGATCTCCATGATGTTGGAATGGGATCCTTTTCTATTGAGGAGGTCAGTTACATTATGATAAGGTGCTCATAGTATGACATGAGTGCAGTCTAGCAGATCTTTCAATCTGTACAATTGCCTCTTGAAAAGCCTCATGTTGCTCATGCATAGAACACCTGCGTAGACTGAAATAAAGCACTTACTCTGCCTACTCAAGGGTGCTCACAACAATCCTCCAATTCCCCTATGCATTTATGATTTGCATGAGTATGGAAGGCACTGCAGCTCATGCTTGGCAGAGTGAGTCACAAGCTCACGTAATCAAAGGGTCTCCTGCAACCTCCATATTTATTTCTTGCTTGTCGACCCCATCAGCACTGATGAAATTCTATTTGAACCTTTTAAGCACCTTAGCCCTGCTCTGCATTTCAAGGTCCATGAGATTTTTATGGCTTGCTGGGAACATTGCAGAAATTCCCATTGGATCTTTATGTTGCCATTATACCTTGTATAATGAAAGGGGCAAAAGTTAAACAACTTCAACAATTATAGAACCAACCTCCTTTCTGTCAGAGAATCATACAGAATGGAAATGCACCCTTGGGTCCAACCAGTCCATGCCGAACATAATCTTAAACCAGACTAGTCCCACTTACCTTCATTTGCCCATATTCCTCTAAGCCTTTCCTATTTATGAACACTGTTGCTGAACTAATGGAGGCCTTTTCAATGTCAGGCATCTTCAGGCTCATTCATTTTTCACTGTGGTCTGCACTTTTCTGGTGTATAGATAATCAGACCTGCTGTTTTACAAGTTTTTCTCAGGTGGCACAACACTGGATGAAAAATCAGGTTAAAGAGAACTGAGGTTCTGCATCAGCCTGTACCTCAAAACAAATATATACTACCAAACATTGCCATTAGGAAACTGAGCTGGAAGTGATGAGGCAAGTTATCTATTTATGGAGCATCATCTCATTTAATGCTCCATACACAAGGAAATGGTCACGAGACTTTCTAAAGCAAGCAGCACATTCAGCAGACTCTACAAGTGAATATGAAGCAAACACAGCCTCACTGCACCAACCAAACTCCAAGTGTACAAAGCTGTATTCTTGCCACACTCTAAGAAGGTGCCGAGTTGTTGATTATGTCCTGCTGTGATATATGCCATCTCAAGCACTTCCATCAGCACTGGTTCCTCTGGCACTCAGTCTAATCACAATACCTCAGCACTGTCATTACAACCCTTGACTGTGCTGATTCTGCCAGCTGTAACCCACAGGAATAAGTTTTCAAAACAGGGTTATTAATAATCTATTAGAATTATAATATAAATTCCCATGAGACCCTTAGGGTATAAAACTTCATCCTGTCAACTTGTCAGCAAACTAGTTAGACCAATCTTATACAAAACTCATTTCTTGACTATAGCTTCTTTGTTTCTTGTTTTTTGTTTTGTCAATTTTTCTATTTTTGTTGGTGTTTTCCTTTTTTAATATTTCTGCTTTGTCTTTTAACTCTTAATTCATCAGTTATCCTTTTTCTTGTTTTCATTTGATTTCTTCCTTTTGCTTCTCAAACTTTGAGTGAGTATATTAATGATTACATGATCTTTGCTTCTGGTTCCTTACAGAATGGTATCCAACTGGAGATAAACAATAAGGACTTCAGGAGCTACAAGTGGGGTGACACAAACAGATAAGAGACAGTCTGGTCACCAGTTTAATGATAAACATTATCAAGCTAGTTCTGTGGGCTGCAGCTAGCAGAGACAGCATAGGCAAGGCGTTAATGTTTGTGCTGCGGTCTTTGGGTGTTCTCATTCTAAGTTTTCATAAATTTAACACAAATGTTTAAAATGTCAAATGGAATCAATTGACTGAGGAAGGGTTTAATATCTTAATTATGGGTTTTAACAGAAAACTGTCCAGTAAATATGATATATTACAGAGAAGTATGGACAAAATGAGCTACAGAGGATCTTATTCTTCAAAAGAACAAAAATAAAAATACAATACAGAAAGAGATTCTTTTGCTCATCGTGTCCACATCAGTCATCAAGCATCTACCCATTATAATCCCACTTTCCAGCACTTGGCCCATAGCCTTGAATGCAGTGGAATTTTAAGTCCTTATCTGAATACTTCTGAAATACCTCTACCTCCCTTTTAGGTAGTCACCTGCAAACATGCAACATCCTTTGGGTGAAAAAAATGTTTTCTCAACTCCTCTCTAAACTTCTAGTTTCTTTCCTTAAAGTTGAGACCCCTTGTTCCCCTGTATTACCTGGGGTCCTACCCTTCAAAGTGCATGCCCTTGCATTGTCAGTGCTCCCAAAATGCTTCACCTCACACTTCTCAAGATTAAATTCCATTTTGCCAATGTTTAGTCAATCTAGCTAGCCCATCTATATCACCCTGTGGTCTATGACTTTTCTCCTTGCTATTTATCATGCCACCAACTTTCTTGTAATCTGCCAAACTGCTGTTCATACCTCCTCCATTCATGTCTAGGTCATTAGTCTACACAAAAAGAACAGCATAGGATCCAGCACCAAATCCCATGGTATTGGACACAGGCTTCCCATCACAAAAACACCCCTCAAGCATTAATTTCTGCTTCCTGTCAGCAAGTCAATTTTTAATCCAATTTGGCAAATTGTCCTGGATCCTAAGGATGCTTAGATTCTTAACAAAAAGCTGTGTGGATGCTGGAAATCTGAACTGAAAATCTCTAACTCTGTTCTTCAGGACAGAAGGGTCACTGGACCAGAACGATTAACTCTGCTATCTCTCCACAGTTGCTGTTATACCTGCTGAATTTCTCCAGAAATTTCAGTTTCCATTTCTCTTAGAGTCTTATCCAGTCAGCCATGTGAGGCCTTGTCAAAATGCCTTACTGGAGTCTATGTTGACTACATCACCTGGAAGACCCTCAAACACATACAATCACCTCCTCAAAATTTTTGATCAAAATTAAATCATGTTTCCTTTAACAGAATGGCATCTTACAATATTTCATGACATATTCATTATGTTTTTGTAACAACATCAAGTAATACATTTTAAGTTAATAATATTTGTTTACTCGCAACTCCTGATAAGCCACTGGTGGCCAATGGTGAGTCAGTTGGGAAAACTTGGTGAAATTGGAAAAATTAGAATTGCAATATCAAGAAAGAAAGGTTGACTTTCCACTCAAGGTTTTACCAGTACAGTGAGAATCCTGCTAGTGAACAATGACAGGTCTACTTGCATGTATTAACATCTCATTATTCTCTAATTTGGCCTCATTTACATTCAGTTTGCTATTTTCCCAGGAAGAGGGAGAAACTAGATGCTGACAATTACTGGCATGAAAATCTGACAGCTCCTCTGAAGCTCCATCTTGGCAAACATTCATCCAATGACTCAGGGGACGCGAAATGGGCAGTGAATACATGCAGCTTTCATCCAAGGAGGTTGGTATCACACAAGCCTTACTACATCTTTGTGGCACATCTCTAACTCACTTAGAACTCAGTTTGTCCAATATTGCACAGTGGTACACATTGACATCTTTCATTGCAATGCTGCTGCCAGGCCACATTACATACAGGGAGGTACCCATCTCATGCAAAGGAGCTGGGTGCATCACAAGGCTTCACTGCTTTCTCAGTGCTCAGTTATTTCATGCCAATTAGTGTGCTCATGGCATCCCTGCCTTGCCTGGAATCTTTGCACAGAGCTGCATTGTTCAGAACCTACAGCATTGCAATACTTCTGTCTGACTTTGCCTTTTGCATAGACAGATATTAATGGGGCACCATTAATAGTCACCACCTCCCGGCTTCTATGGTGTTGTAACTAAACATCTAGAGCTTGTGAAATAAATTGGGGAAGACTTAAGTGAAAGAAATGGATAAGAACATGTGAAAACTCAGAACTGATGATTTCAACAGACACTCCAAAAAAGAAAGCTTTGGGGGATAGGGAGGTGGGATAGGAATGCAGGAATGAGTTCACCTAGATTGGCAAATGTATCAAGGCTGTTCAAATTCACGCTCTTCATCTCATTTCCCCGTGATCAGGTTGAATGTAGGAGGTTCCAGCTAACTGAAGGGTTTGGTAGACTGCTCACACATCACATTGAGTGCACTATATCATTTAGTGGCTGACTCCATCAATGGAAAAGGACTCCATTCAGGTCAATATGCACGTCATCTGTTGTCAACTATACACCATCTCAGAGGGCTGTACCACATAACCTAGAAGCTGCTGTGAAGCTTCCATCCTTGATCACTCTCAAGTTCCTGCTTCATTTCAAAGGCTGAATGCCTTACAAAGAGGGCCACTGAGAGATGAGCCTGCATTGATAAATGTATTACTACTTTGCGTCATCAGGTGACGTGATAGCGAGGTTGATGGTTTGTTGCTGTCCACTCATGTGGAGGGAGGTGGAAGGGAATAACATCCATGGATCGTGCAGGGAAATGGTAGTGTTGGTGGAAACACTGATGTCACAGAATCCTTACAATGTAGTAGAAGGTCATTTGAACCATCAAATCAACACCGTCCCTCTGAAGAGCATCACACACCATCCCTGTAACACAACATTTCCCATAGCTAATCCACCTAGCCTGCACATCCCTGAACACTATAGGCAATTTAGCATGTCGAATCCACCTAACCTGCAATCTTTGGACTGTGGGAGGAAACTAGAGCACCTGGGGGGGAACCCACGCTAACACGGAGAATATGCAAACTCCATACGGACTGTCGCCTGAGGCTGGAATTGAACCTGGGGCCTTGGCACTGTGAGGCAGCGGTGCTAACCACTGAGGAACTTTGTGCCCTCATGGCTTAGAGAAACAAACAGCAGGTTGATGCTGCTACCAGACCAGTAATCCCATATCCATGTCGGGAATTAGCCCATTTGGTTGTTTGGGAGAGGAGACAGTGAGCTGAATAGAAATGGGTTGAGATGAGCTCATAATGAAATGTAAATGTGCAGAAATAAGGTGATAGCTGCTTATTAGTGAGATTCAGAATTAAGCGTTCTATTGGAACATTTTTTTTCCTGACATTGACATTCTGGTATTTTTAGTCCCAGATTTCTCACAGTTGGACATATTGCTGAAAATTCTGCCCATTATTATGGGGGGAACTACATGGTAGTCTGTGTCCTTTAAGATCCAGAACTGTTGTCTTCCCAATTCCAGAAGGTATCATAATATTGGCCGGTGCTTAGTGCACTCCTCCACATTGGTTCTGAGAGAGTTAATCACCTTAAATAACAGGAACCTCAGCATTATTGGCAGTCACAGAAGAATTTAGTTAGAATCGGGCATTACCCAGACAGCATCAAGCTTTCTATCAAAAAAAACGACCCGAGCAATGCAGAAATCCCACCCCTAGAAGCTGACAGCCAATCAGACTAGAAGCTCTTCAATAGTCCCAGCGATATCTGGAACAGAAGCACTGCTGATATTGGTCCTCATGAGGAATCTTCACTTAATACTTGGAAACATGATGTGAAGGACAGTACTTGTCACTGGCCAACCAGGTGTTTTCCTATCTTCCTGGTAGTGAAATTTGAATAAAGATTGGTGCACTTTGTGTCTCTCACTGTGTCTCACACCTGCATGCACACACCATGGGTGCTGGGGAAAAAAAAAGCACTACCGCACTTAGGTGGTAGTGTGGGGGTTAAAAAAGGAGAAAAAAAGGAAAAAAAAGAAAAAAAAATACTTGGAAACATGAACGTATTATTGGATGGATGGATGGATGGATGGATGGATGGATGGATGGATGGACGTATTATTGGATGGATGGATGGACGTATTATTGGATGGATGGATGTGGACGTATTATTGGATGGATGGATGGATGGATGGATGGATGGATGGATGGATGGATGGATGGATGGATGGACGGATGTATTATTGGATGGATTTATGGATGGATGGACATATTATTGGATGGATGGATGGATGGACGGATGGATGGATGGATGGACCTTCAACTGCACAGAGTAAGTAGGGTAAATGTTTCATCAGAGGAAAAGGTTTGTGTGGGGTGTGGTTCTGATCATTTCTGTAGGGGAAAGGGTCGTCCTGATCTTTAAACATGATTTTGCAGCGAGATATGCAAAATTCCTGGAGGGATTGAAACAATTCAGCACCAAATTTCTAAGACTCAGAATGAATCATGATCATGAGCTCTTTACAGGAGAGCTGTTAAAACATTTGGAATCATTCACCAGCAACAGCCAACAGGCTGCATTTTACAGTTTATACCTGTCAGAGTGAGGGGAAGCAACCAGGGCATTAAGAAACTACAAACTAAAACAATACTCTGTCAGTGGCTATTTAACTCAGCCAAGGCATTTGTATTCAACAGTTAGGTCTCCCGATCAATTGGACCCTGGCATTATGCCAACACATCACTGCCTTTTGACCATCTCTTTTTGAGACACAGAGGTGTAAAGTATCAGTAAAGGTGCTGAAATACATGGAACCAAGCAGCGAAGCCATCCAATCCCATCTTGAGAGCAGGGAGAGAAAGGAAAACAACTTTTAACAGCAAAAAATGAAGGTGTTTAGATTAGATTGTGATATCTTTAGTTGCCGATGAGTTTATCTAGCTAAGGGGTGTGGCAGCATGTATTGCAGATGAAGTAAACAACTTCACCATGAGTTTTTGGGCAAAGGATAACATACTCCATGTCTTTCTCAAAACCGTGGATGGTATTTGTAACAATGGTCTTTGAATCTTTTTCGTCAGGACATTACTCAGTAACAAGGCAAGTCTTGTTGTAGAATATTAAAATGTACTAATGGTTGTTTTAAGTCTCTTAATTGTTAATTGGGGTTAGTGGTTTAGAGAAAATAAGTTTCTCAAATATAATCATAAATCAATTGCCACTTGTTTTGTTTTCAAAGTTTGCTATCACCAAGAATATAACACCTTGACAACTGAATTAAAATTTCTAAATAAGTCAGGTTTTTCAACTGTGTTAATAAGCTGACAGAGTACTGCCTTTAGTGATCAGTCACTTTTAACAACATTTTCCAGATAAATAAGATTATTTCTTCAAAGAAAACTGTCTTGATTATGAACTTGGATGCTGCTGGAATGAAGTTTGTTCGAGCGGATGTGTAATTTCAGTGATATATTTCAAATAATTGGAATGTTCAGTTACCATAGTCCACCTGAACCTTCATCCTGTATCCAATAATTAACTAAATTCTAACTTTTAGCTCCAAGTTTTAGTTACATCTTGAATTTGTGTTGGAATCTGTGAACTTAAATAAATACCACCCAAAGAGGTGTTAGTATTTACTGCATTATTTAGGATAGAACATGAGAAAAATATAGAAAGAGCTGTGGTATTTCACATTCATTTGAAAAACAGAATTAGGATGGAAGCCATTTATGAGAAACTCTTGGAATGTCTATGTATATAGATTTTCTCTCTGAAACACATCTGTATCTTTGTGGAAAGAAATGATTATTAGATATAAGCTTGCTGATTTGCATTTTTCATCTCACCCACATATTCTCTTTACTTATCGTGACAAAGTCTTTTATATTCTTAAAGGCCACGATTGATAGCATTTTGAAGCCTTCTGTTTTCTATACAAAGGATCTCCAGCTTGTTAAATTTTTCCTTTCAGTTCGTGTCTCTATAACTTTGTCTGGACTTCACTAGCAGTTCTCACTTGCCTCTGTCACTGCCCATCATCCCCAGTGGTTGCTCTGGCTGTGTCTGAAGTGATGCAGACTTGGTCATCTGCAATACATGTTTAACTTTCTCCAATTGGCAATATTTCCTGTAATTAAATGAGAATCGTTCTGGCATTTCCAAATGCCTCAAAGTGCTGAAGGGCATACACCTGCTCCTGCTTCTCATGACTACAGCAGTACAGCACAAGGTCATCACCAGTTAAATTGACCCTAGACAAATAAAAAAAAAACAGTCAGCAGCTCTGAAAGGGGAAAAACCTTCTGATTGCTAATGGTGCAGAACGTGGTTGAGGAAGACTTCAAAAGTCTAAGCAGGAAATAGATCAGAAAAGGCAGAACATTGCAGGCAGGAGGCTTGGGTTTTCTCTGAAGCAGTGCTAGAATTCTTGATGTTAGAGCTGGATAGGAGAAGAGGTGTCTTCCATCTACATAGGACATCCTCTAGTGAGGCACCGTCCCTGCCAATTCCAGAATGACCTACCAGGGCCTTGGACTTGGATGGGATGCAGATAGAGGTTTAGAGACCTGGCATCTGTGGTCAAAGACAGAGACTGCCACATATGTCCAAATGTACCACTAGTACCTCACACTGTCTAATTTACCACCTCCTACCCAGCCCTTCACGATTTATCAACATTCTTAATTCGGTTTGACTCAGACTTCACATTCAAACCATTTCTGCAACTATGTAAATTTAATGCAGCTGCAAACCTTACACACAGATTTTATTGCTTGCAAATCTTCAAAGCTACATAATGCGCTACTCTGTGTAAGAGACCTGGCTTTCAGCTGAAGACACTTCTGGGTAATACCCTCTACTCTAGCGCAACATGAAGTTTGAGCTGGTGCTAATTCCTCAGAGATCCTATGTTCTCATATGCCCATGACATCATTAATAATGGCTTCCGATGTACTGTACATGCTAACTAGTTAGTGCCAGAGTTAACCCTTTACCTTACATACCCACCACATCTATGTCTTATCTCTGCAGATTATATCCATTCATCCTCTGATATATCACTCCATCGAACTTCTGTTTCTACAACATTGCTCTTTGTGATGACTTCACCAATCTCCCTGTACTTGCACAAAGTTCTTGCTGATGTTGTCAAGGATCCATATTCTCCAAAGTCATATTTGTTCTTTGATCTTATTTTTTCCTCCTGCTGCTGGACTGGAACATGTTGCATATTTTTGAATCAAGTGGATTTGCTTGACATGATTGACATGTGGTTTGTACTTAGGACTGTAAGTGATTCTACTTTTTCAATGAAGATCTTCTGTTCCTGCTATGGACAGTAAGTGTGTGTTTTTGTCAGTGCCAGTTGTAATTTGGTATTTTTCCCTGCATCTGCTCAGTAATAATATCATAACAGATCACGCTCAATCTGAATCTTTGGACCTCTGTTGGCACCTTCTGTGATATTTTGTAAAGTCATTAGTGCCTTATGATTGGCTTCAATCTTGAAATCCAATCTTAGATCATTGATGCCTGTGAAATATTCCACATGGACACTTCTGATATTTTAATCCTCAAAAACATATTTACACAAATGCTCTTCCTTTGTGAAACTGCAGTTCAAACTTAGTTTTGTTAAAACTCTTGCAAATTAAAGAAACAATTTTACACAGCAAATTAAGTTAACTTTTTCACAAACTATGTTGAGCGCCTGACAAACACATAAACTACCCCCTCTAGTGAACTTGATAGGGCTGCATTGACAGGGTACTCAGGGTCTTCTTGGTACGAAGGTGGGTCTCACACAGATTCTTCATCGGCCAAGTCTTCCCTAAGGGAATGGCTGTACCTTCTACCCACTTTCTGTGCTCTTCTGGAATGTTCTCTGGCTTTGTGGGATCACAAGGCAGGGGTCACAGCACCAGATGAGGTAAGGCCGGGTTTTGGTAGGGTACCCAACCCCTTTTCAAGATATGATTATGCCATGTTGCCAAGAATTCTGTCCAAAGCTAGAGAGTACACAAAAATAATGCCTCTCCTTATTCTTCTGGCTGAGTACCCCTGGATGATTTTGGGTCATATTGACTCTCCCATTGTTGAAGCCGACTATCTGTGTTCAAAATAAGTCCAGGCTGCTCCTGGTTGGATTCTGATTTGTGGAAACATTGACCTGTTTGTATTTCACCAGGCCTTGCTTAGCCCATTGGCCACAACATAGTTAGAGAATTTATTGCCAGTCCACGTTGTTGCAAGCACTTTGTTTTCCAAATCAGAATCTTGATTTGGTTCAAGTTAAGGACTTTGATGCATTGTCAGCCAATCATTGATAATTTTTTAAAAATCTGGACGAAAACTATTCTCTGTCTGTTTGGTGATTCATTACCCACACAGTAGTAATAGCTGAGGTTTATGGTGAGCTAGGATCAGAATTTACTTAATATTGCTGTTTTCAGCAGCATCCCTTCTCTCGCTGAAAGGCTGTATCAGGGTTTTATTGATTTGTGTTAAGTGTATTTAAAAAAAAGCCCATTCCCATGAACATCAGCAGTTCTGTGACATCTTTGGGTGACTCTCTATTGGGTTTTGTTTTCTGTCGATCAACAGTGATTCCTATTTCTTTGACTAAGTGCCCTAAGAATGCTAACATTCACTGTATTATCTAATAATAAGTGAGCTACTTTCTGCAGTCTTGCCATTCCAATGACAGTGAACAATTCAGAGTAAGAGTTAAGTGGGGAAGAGTTAATTTCAATGTGGCAAGGATGGAGCGGGGCTAAGTCAATTGGAAGAAAGCTTTGGCAGGACTATCACTAAAAATGGGCAACTTGCAATAAGAGATGGTTCAGATATAGTTAAGATTTTTACCCTCAAAAGGGAAGGGTAGGACAAGCAAGACCAGAGCTCCCAAGATGAAAAGGAGGTAGAAATTAAGAACCTGAAACAGGTGTATGATGAGCTAGAGATCATGGTACCTGTTGATAGCAATAATGTAGGCAAGGTGAAGCATAAGGGCTTGCTTCAAGAATTCAGGGAGCTAGGCAGTAGATTAAAAAGCAATAATTGAATAGTTGTAATATCAAGATTACTCCCAATGCCTGTGAGTTAAGAAATAGAGTGCTAGCAAGTTTAAAAATAGTAAAATAAGACAGGTGAACGTGTAGCCCAATAGTTGGCGCAGGAGGAAGGGTTTTATGTTCCTGGATCACTGGGACCATTTTTGGGGAAGGTGGGATAAGTACAAAAGGGACAGTCTACACCTGAACCACTTTGGGATCAACATCCTTGCAGGTAGGTTTGCTAATGCAGTTGGAAAGTGTTTAAACTAGCCTAGAGGGCAAAGGATTCAGAATATTAATGAAACAGAGAGGCATCATCATATAGCAAAGGAAATAAGTCACAATGAGTTTAGCTGTGTTGAGTGTCAAGTGAGGAAGGCAAGGCTAGATGGTCTTTACTTTAGTGTTAGCAGTGTAATAGGTACTTCCATTGACACATGGAAGTATGATATTTTTGCCATCAGATGGTTGAGGGAAGGACTGTACTGGTAACTTAACATTCTGGGGTCGAGGATCTTTAGGTAAGACAGAGGAGGATAGGAAAAGGCTAGTGGTGTAGCACTATTAACTAAGGGGTCAATTACAAGCCAGGGAACTATAGACCAGTGAGCCTGATGTTGGTGGTGGGCAAGTTGTTGGAGGGAATCCTGAGGGACAGGATGTACATATATTTGGAAAGGCAAGGACTGATTAGGGATAGTCAACATGGCTTTGTGTGGGGAAAATCATGTCTCACAAACTCGATTGAGTCTTTTGAAGAAGTAACAAAGAGGATTGATGAGGCCAGAGCGGTAGATGTGATCTATATGGACTTCAAGTAAGGTGTTCGACAAGGTTCCCCATGGGAGACTGGTTAGCAAGGTTAGATCTCATGGAATAAAGGGAGAACTAGCCATTTGGGTACAGAACTGGCTCAAAGGTAGAAGACAGAAGGTGGTGATTAAGGGTTGTTTTTCAGACTGGAGGCCTGTGACCAGTGGAGTGCCACAAGGATTGGTGCGGGGTCCTCTACTTTTTGTCATTTACATAAATGATTTGGATGCAAGCATTAGAGGTACAGTTAGTAAGTTTGCAGATGACACCAAAATTGGAGGTGTTGTGGACAGCGAAGAAGGTTACTTCAGATTACAACAGGATCTGGACCAGATGGGCCAATGGGCTGAGAAGTGGCAGATGGAGTTTAATTCAGACAAATGCAAGGTGCTGCATTTTGGGAAAGCAAATCTTAGCAGGACTTATACACTTAATGGTAAGGTCCGAGGGATTGTTGCTGAACAAAGAGACCTTGGATTGCAGGTTCATAGCTCCTTGAAAGTGAAGTCGTAGGTAGATCGGATAGTGAAGAAGGCATGTGGAATGCTTTCTTTTATTGGCCAGAGTATTGAGTACAGGAGTTGGGAGGTCATGTTGTGGCTGTATAGGACATTGGTTAGGCCACTGTTGAATATTGTGTGCATTCTGGTCTCCTTCGTATCAGAAAGATGTTGCGAAACCTGAAAGGGTTCAGGAAATATTTACAAGGATGTTGCCAGGGTTGGAGGATTTGAGCTATAGGGAGAGGCTGAACAGGCTAGGACTGGTTTCCCTGGAGCATCGGAGGCTGAGGGGTGACCTTATAGCAGTTTATAATAGTATGAGGGGCATGGATAGGATAAATAGACAAAGTTTTATCCCTGTGGTGGGGGAGTCCAGAACTAGAGGGCATAGGTGTAGGGTAAGAGAGGAAAGATTTAAAAGAGACCTAAGGGGCAACATTTTCACGCAGAGGGTGGTATGTGTATGGAATGAGCTGCCACAGGAAGTGGTGGAGGCTAGTACAATTGCAACATTTAAAAGGCATTTGGATGGATATATGAATAGGAAGGGTTTGGAGGGATATGGGCCGGGTGATGGCAGGTCGGACTAGATAGGGTTGAGATATCTGGTCGGCATGGACGGGTTGGGCCAAAGGGTCTATTTCCATGCTGTACACCTCTATGACTCTACTGCAACAAGCAGAGATTGTGCCTTGGAAGGGTCCTCAAACAAAGCTGTGTGCATGGAACTCTGGAATGTTAAGGAGACAACTACTTTTGCTGGGAGTGCATTGTCAGTCAATGGGAAATAGAAGAGCAAATATGTAGATAGTTCACAGAGGTGTGTTAGAGTAATAATCGAGTATTTATCCTCAGGGATTTCAACTTTCCCAACTTAATTTGGGATAGTCATAGTGTTCAGTGTTAAGAGGGGATGGATTTCTTGAAATCTATCCAGTAGAGATTTTTGTAGAAGGCCCAACAAGTAGCAGCACAGTGCTAGATCTGGTTCTGGGGAAAGAAGCTGGACAGGCGTTCGCTGTGGCAGTGGGGAACATCTTCGCAATAGTGACCACAATACAGTACAATTCAAGTTTATTCTGGACAAGGAAAAATGATGGCCTGCATAAGATGACTAGGAAAGGCAGATTTTATTAATATAAAGCAAGACCTGGCCACAGTAGACTGGGTACAGCTCCTTGTGGGTAAGTCTACAGCGGAGCAAAAGAGGGGCCATTCAAAAGGAGCTGTGGAGTATAGAGTTCCAACACATAGCCTTCAGAGGGAAATGTAGCAGCAATGAGTTTGGAGAAGCCTGGATATCTGGCCAATTCAGCACTGGGTAAGGAAGAAGAGTAGCATATTCAGCAAGTCCAAACGGTACAATTCAGCTGTGACCCTAAAGCGATACAGGAAGTAAATGAGGGAACTTTAGAAAGCAATTAGAAGAGCAAAAGAGGGCCATGAAAAATGACTAGTGAACAGGGATTAGGGAGAATCCTAACATATTTTATAAATACATTAAAGGGAAGAGGTTAACCAGGGAAAGAATAGGGCCCATTAGTGACCAAGTGGGCAACCTGTGTGTGAAGCTGCTGGATATCGGAAGGGTGTTGAATGAATGCTTCTCTTTGGTCTTCACTGTGGAAAAGGAGAATGTATGTCCAGAATTCAGGAAAAGGGACGGTAGGAACTTGCACAGTTTGACATAGGAAATTGGGAGTTATTGCAGTCCCTGAGGGGCTTGAAAACAGACAAATCCCTTGGCTTGGATGATCCCAGGCTGCTGTGAGTGTGAGGCAGGAAATTGCAAAAGCCCAGACACAAATTTTTAACTCCTCTCTGACCATGAGGGAAATGCCTGAAGACTGGAGGACCATAAATGTGGCTCCACCTTTTAAGAAGGGTGGTAGAGATGAACCAGTAAATTTCAGATTGATGAGTCTCACATCAGTGGTGGGTGAAGTATTGGAGAAAATTCTGAAGGAGTGCATTAATACACAATCGGAAAGCTACGAGTTAATTAGGGATAGTCAGAATGGCTTTGTCAGAGGGAGGCCATGCCTAACAAATAAGTTAGAAATTTTTGAAAATGTGGAGAAGTGTGTTGATGAGGGAAGTTCATTTGATGTAATTTGTAGGGATTTTAGCAAAGGTTTTGACAAGGTCCCACGTGGGAGACTGATTGAGAAGGTTAAAGCACATGGAATACAAGGAAACGCGGTGAGGTGAATCAGAAACTGGCTCAGTCATAGGACACCAGGGTAGAAGTAGAAGGCTGTTTGAGTAATTTGAGCCCTTTGTCCAGCAGTATTGGGCCCCTTATTGTTATATACTATAACTGATGTAGATGGAAATGTTGGGGAACATTAAAGAAGTTTGCAGATGACATGAAGTTTGGTAAAGTGATTAATAGTGATGAAGGTGGTTGTAGGTTACAAGAAGATATAAATGTCTCGGTCAGATGGGCAGACAACTGGGGGATGGTATTTCCCCTGGAAAAGTGTAAGATTGGAAGATGAAACAAGATGAGGGAGTATTTAATGTTTGGCAGAACATTGGTCACTCTGCAGGATGTGTTCTTCCGCATCCAGCAGAGATTTTCCTGCACCTCCAAACATTTCATCTCCTGTGTCTTTTGATGTCAATGGTCTCCTCTACACTGGAGAGACAGGACACCAACTTGCAGAATGTTTCAGAGAACATCTCCAGACACACTCTCCAATCAACCCCAACATCCTGTGGCAAAACACTACAACTCCCCCTCCCACTCTAACAAAGACATGCTAATCCTGGGCCTCATCCATCGCTAAATTCTCACCACCCAATGACTAGAGGAAGAACACCTCATTTTCTGCCTCGGGACCCTCCAACCACACAGGATCAATGTTGATTTCACCAGTTTCCTGATTTCCCTTCTTCTCACTTTATCCCAGATTCAACCCTCCAACTTGGCACTGTCCTGTTGAACTGTCCATCCTCCACTCCGACCTATCACCAACACCCCCCACCCCACCCCCCAACATTCCTGAGAAAGAGCTTATGCTCAAACATCGATTCTCCTGCTCCTTGGATGCTGCCTAACTTGCTGTGCTTTTCCAGCACTATACTTTTTGCTCTGTGGTTTTCAAGCTGACTCTGGCAATCAACAAGACCTGATTACGGTCTTATCTCCACATTATTGTCTTGCTCTCCACACATTGAGCAAGCCTTCACCTCCCTCAACCGAACCCTAACCATCAACAGTGTCTAAAAGCTAAAGAACTGCAGATGGAACAACGTAAGAACATAGGAATTAGATGTGGGAGTATTTCAGTTCAGCCCACTGAGTCTACTCCCTCAGAAATATATATATATTTCTTTCTTGAATCTGTCAATTAATCTGCCTCCACTGCACTCTGAGGCAGTGAGTTCCACAGATTCACAATCCACTAAGAGAATCAGTTTCTCCTCATCCCAGTTTTGAACGTACCTCCTCTCACGCTATAGGTATATCTTTTTCTCCTTCAGCATTTTATGTTCCTCAATCAGATCCCACCACCTGCACCCCTTTCTTCTGAACTCCAGTGAATACAAGCCCAAGCCAATCAACTGTTCCTCGTACGACAGCCCTTCCACCCCAGGAATCACCCTGCTGAACCTCCTCTGAACTGCCTCCAGTGCCACCATATCCTTCCTCAAGTAAGGAGACCAAAACTGGATGCAATATTCCAGGTGTGGTCTCACCAAAGCATTATTTAATTATAACAACACTTCTTTATTTTTATAATCTAGTCCTTTTGCAATAAATGCCAGAATTTTGTTTGCCCATTTTATTATACGCTGAACCTGCATGCCTACTTTGAGATTCATGTTCAAAGATACCCAGATCCTTCATCAATGATGCAGTTTGAATCTGCTTTCCATTTAAATAATAATTTGCCTTTTATTTTTCCTGCCAAAATAGGCATTTGCCAGCTTCTGTCCCATTCTCTAAGCCTGTCAATATTCATCTGTAAATTCTTCATCTCATCACAGCCTGTTTTATCATCTATTTTATTATCATCCATGAATTTTGCTATGTTTCATTCTGTCCCTGATTGCAGATTATTCATATAGATTGTAAACAATTAAGGTCGAGGCACCACACAAGTTGCAATTCACCATCCAGAGAAGGACTCATTTATAACAATCCTATGCTTTCTTTCACTCAGCCAATCCTCTATCCACACCAATACTCTGCTCGTAATAGATAGACTTGGATTGTTTTCATTAGAGCTGAGAAGACTGGGGGTGGGGGTGTAAATGTTTGGGCTGTATACGTTTATGAGGGGTATGGACAGAGTAAATAGAGAGCCGCAGTTTCCCTTGTTTCAGGGTTCAATTAAGAGGCAGCATAGTTTTATGGTAAGGGACAGGTGATTAAGGGGATTTGGGCAAAAACCTTTTTCATTCAGTGCATAGTGGGAGTCTGAAATGCATGGCCAGGGAAGGTAGTGTAGGTAGACAGACAGGACGCTGAAAGAACACAGTAAGCCAGGTAGCATTCAGGAGGTGGAGAAGTCAACATTTCAGGTATAACCCTTCTTCAGGACTTTGGGTGTAAGGGGAGCTGCAGATAAAGGGGGGGGGTGGGGGTCAGGGGGATGAAGTGGGGATACGGGAACACAGGTAAATGGTGCGACCTCATTGGTCAATGGGAGGAATAAATCCGGTTGGTACCTGGAAGGAAGAGTTGATGAGAGGAGTGGAAGGGAGAGGGAGGGCCTGGGAAGGGAGGTTATTTGAAATTGGAAAATTCATTGTTGAGTCCTCTGAGGTGTAGGCTGTCCATGCAGAAGATGAGGTGTTGTTCCTCTAATTTACGGTTGGTACATTATGGCAATGGAGTGGACAAAGGATAGTCATGTCAGAAAGGGAGTGGGAAGGGGAATTAAAATCGGTAGTGACTGGGAGGTCTGGTCAGCCCCTGGGAAGGTAATGGAGACCAGAAACCTTCCAATCTTTAAAAAAAATTGATGAGCACTTCAACTCTCACATCATCCAAGAATTAAGATGTGCAGGAAATTGGGATTAATGCACTTTTAGTGATAATTATGTCCATGCAGACTTGATGTGCCAAAGGGCCTTTTCTATGCTGTATAAATCTATTAGTGTGCTTATGATACGTGTCAGGTTAAAAAAATACATGGAGAACAATTTGCATGTAAAATGATCAAAAGGAAGCTGAATTAAAAAGACTAGTAGAAGCAAAGAGAGATTATGAGAAAGGACTGGCAGCAGTAAAGAACAAAGCTACTACTTTTTCTGTATATTTGATTGTGGACTGAAATGGAAAAGAATTGTTTTAAAAATCAAGTTTATTGAAGGAAAACCTTATATCTCCTGCAAGCAAGTGAAAATGTTTGGAGACGAGTTCACAAGCTGAATGTCTTGACAAACCAGCAGGACCATCTCAAAAAACACACCTCCGCCCATTCTACACACCTTTTTTTCCCAGTCTGTCAGAAACTTAACTGGTGGAGTTATATTTCGATGATATTTCTTGAGTGTTGTTGGAGTTGAAGTATTCCATCATACACCTGAGTTTTGTCTGTAGATGATGGACAGGATTAATTGTGTTAGTCATTGCCTGGCAGATGTAACATAGATGTTACTTGCTCAATATCAACCCAAGTCTGAATGGTGTCTAGACTCTGCTGCATGCTTCAGTATCTGAGGAGTTGTGTCTGTAACAGAACACTGATCATCAGGAAACCTCTTTAACTATCAATAATGAATGCTATTTTTGTTTCAGAGCACGTGTTTAAGAGGTGTGACTTGAGGCTGTAAATTTGAAAATAATGGTTCAAAACTTACATTTGATTTAAATTTTGATATAATTTGCATGAGCATTGTGGATGCTGTGTTGATCCCACAGTGCCAAAATTATTGGACAATGAGCATATTTTGCAGTTTATTGCTTGTGTACCTTTGAGCATGATCTTCAAAGGGAATTTAATTATTATGCTCACTTCTTAAAAGCATTTAACTTTTGATTTATGATAATCATAATTTTCTATTCTATTTGCAGTTTGCTCTGTAAATTGGAAGTATTTACTTTCTAAATCTACTTTTCATTATTTTGTTTTGCAGAAAAATGACTTGGATACATTTCTTGGGCTTCCTGTTTATTACTCAGTTGTTTGGTTTTGCCAATTGCATTCCTAAGTGTGACTTTAGTTCAGAAGTCCTTTTCTGTAGTGGCAAATTAATAACCGAAATGCCCGCAACTATACCATCAAATACAACTCGATTAACATTTTTGAACACCAATATTTCTGTCGTAAGAGCTGGAGTCCTTCAGAATTATTCAGCTTCACTGACAATGCTTGCATTTAATGATAATAATATACATAAAATAGAAATTGGAGCTTTGGATGATCTTACAAACCTGACACAACTTGAGATAACAGGTAATCCATTGGAAAGATTGAGCACGGGAATGTTTGACAACTTTCCACAAATGAAAAACCTCTATCTGTCTGAAAACAAGATCAATATCCTGGATAGTGGATTATTTGATAATCTTCCCAATTTAGTTGAGCTGAGATTGTTTGAGAATGAAATACAAGTCCTTCCTGCTCAGATATTTGACAAATTGACACTGCTTAAAAGACTGCATTTGGCTAAAAATCAGATAAGCAATCTGCCTTCGGGAATATTTGAAAATCTTTCCAAACTCATGCAGCTCAAACTTTCCCATAATCAGCTCACTGATCTCCAGGAAGGTATTTTTGATAATCTTCCTGAATTAGTGGAACTTTCTTTGACAAATAACAGTGTAACACATCTCCCACCTGGAATCTTTTCCAAACTGCTTCAATTACAGAAACTATATTTGAACCACAACAGAATCACAGAGCTTCCATTTGGACTGTTACATAATTTAACAAAAATATCTAAATTGAAACTTGAATCTAACATGCTCTCAAGTCTTCCTACTAGTTTATTTGGATTAACACCAAATCTCATTACACTTTCACTGACTGAAAACAAACTCAGCACTATTCCTGATGATATGCTCAGTAAACTGCCTAATTTAAAAACTCTGATATTGAGCCAGAATCAGATTACTCATCTTCCAAAGAAAGCTTTCAATGGCCTTGAGAAATTAACTCAACTTCAGCTGAATGAAAATAAACTTGTTACCTTAGATAAAGACATTTTTAAAAACTTACACCTTTTGAAAAGGCTTGACCTTGCTTCAAATCAACTATCTGATGTACCTGATGGAACATTTGATAATTTGAGAAACCTGGCTTCATCTGGACTCAATCTGCTACATAATCATTTCGTCTGTGACTGTCACTTATTGTACCTTAGAAATTGGATGAAGTCGAATGAAAATAAAGTGAAATCATATTCTGAGATGAAGTGTTACATGCCTGATGATCTTACTACAAGGGTTATTCACTCTTTAAGGGAAGAAGAACTAATCTGCCTAACTACAACAGAGAAAAGCACAACTGCAGAAATTTCAACTTCTACCACGGTCATGTTGACATCTACTGGGATTAGTACAACTACAACAGAATTGACAACAGAACAGCTCAGCACCACAGAGATTTCAACTTCTAGTGTGACCACTTGGGTATCTACTCCCATTTCCACATTAACAACAGAGTTCACAACAGAGCAGAGCAGCTCTTTGGTGGCATCAACTGCATCTATGAAGACATCAACAGCCCCTACTATAGTGACAACTGAATTATTAACAGAGCTATTAACGACTACAGAGATTTTACTCCCAACCGTGACTCCAATATTATCGACCCCCTGCACGACAACAACAGCGACAGCAACAAAACAGACCACGATTCCAGCAATTTCAACTTCTGTTGCGACTACATTATTTTCTGTTCCCAGTACTGCAATGACAACAGAACAGACCACTACTCCAGAAATTATAACTTCTGCTACTGAAAGTGTGAGTACAGCCACAACAATGATTTTTACAACTACCAGCATAACATCCAAGCAATCATCACCTTTTGTGCTTCATATTCCTTGGTCATCCATAGTGCCAAGGAGCACTTCACTGGAGACTGAGAGTACACAGGAAGTGGGTTCATCTACAATGGATACAATCTACCACTCTACTTTAGCTCCACAGGTAGATACATCCACTATTTCAACTCCAATAATTCTTAGTACTTACACTCCAGGAAGTCCAACTGATAATGAGTCCATGCAGACAAGAACCACCTCAAGTTCAGTTTTCAGTTTGACTCCTACCGAGACATTTGGTGGGAAAAATACAATCCCATTGCCTTATCCAAGAAAAACAATGGTTTCCAATGAAAGAGGAACCTGCAAGTTAATAGCACAATTATATCTAACACTGCTAGTGTTTCAAATAATCTTCACATCAGTTCTTCTGTGGTTTGTATACAACATTTACAATTCACTTTTCAATGGAATGACAAATAAGATCTCAATTAGATTAATTAATTATTCAAGAACGCAGTAAATAATTTAACAGCAAAAAATTGTTTCTTGGTCTTCAATATTCTTTCCAATGTAACTGCATTACAACATTCCTGAATGCAAATACGGATAGGACAATTGGAACACCAATACCGTGTTGTATTGATCTAATAAAAATGTACAAACCGAGATATTGCAGGTTTTATTGGAAGGTTTTCTTCATATTTTGAAGAATAAGGTGGACAATTCCATATTTACATACATTCCCAAGATGCAGAATTCCAAAACTAACAGCAGAGAAATGGCCGTCAACCAAACCAGGCAGTGCTGGTATTTATGCTCTGATCTGAGTCTTTCAACACACGCCATCTTATCATTTTGTTTATTTTTGACAGCATCTAAGCTACTGACTCTTAAACACATCCTGTTTTGACAAATCCCACATTTTAGCTGCTCCCTAAGAGCAAACATTGCTCCTTATCTCAGATTTAGTTTATCAATACTATTTTCTTTTAATGATCCTCAGTCTTATGGCCCCACTAGTGACAACAAACTCTTCACATTGACTCAATATATTTTCTACTCCAGATTGTCTCCCATCACTGATTAAGTGTTATCACTGATTTCCATTTTTTTGGCTAAAGTTGTGTTAACTTTACTGGAGGGTTTGTTGCTGTGAGGCCTAGTGATGTCTCTCAGTGTATCTTTCTAAAATTACATTAAGTGACTAACACATACTGATGGTATCTCTTTTACGTTCAATTTTTACACCATCTTATCATCTGTTGTTTCCAGCCCAACCCAACCTACCACTCAGTGGAGATTCACCCGAACACCATAATGCACTTAGACTCACTGGCATTCCAAAGATTCCCTGCTCATTGATGAACAGGACCTGAACATCCTAGAGAAGGGGAAGATGGCACTGCCATCCTGATGGATGGAGTGGTGTAGAGGAGGGCAGTCCTCTTCTCTGTGCACTGGCAGAAGATGCTGTGTCACCAGATCCTGCCAGCCTTCTCTGAGGCTACTGCCCAGGTCAGTGTCACCCCCACTGTGTGGTCAGGTGGTCTGCTATGCCTGAAAGTCAATGATCTTCTTCATTCTGCAAAGATAAGTGGCCACATTTTCCCTCTCCAAGCTCATCCTAACTCTCTCTCTCTCTGCCACTGAACACTGCCCGATAACAGACTTCAGAACATCTGCTCAACGCTCGAAGAGGAACTTGGAGTGGGAGGAGAAGGATCCAATTGTTGTGATGCATGTATGTACCAGTGATGTGGGCAGGATAAAGAAGGAGCTTTTGTATAGTCACTCTGAGGAGCAAGGTGCCAAATTAAGACACAGGATTCAAAGGTCATAATCTCCACACTATTACTTCAGCAATATGCAATTGACATTGGACAAATCAGATCAGAGTGATGAAGGTGTGGCTCAAAGATGGGTGCAGTAGAAGTGGGTTCTGCTTTGTGGGGCATAGACAGAAGGACTGGGGAAAGTTGGACAGTCTCCACCTGAATCATGGTGGGGTTGGTGTTCTTGTCAATCGCATATCAAGGGAAGCAAAGAGGATTTTAACTTGAATAGGGAGTGCAAGGAGTCAAATTCATGAAGATGTGGAAAATCAAGGGATTGACTTAAGTGCAAAGAGCAAAGTATTAATAGGGGAAATGATAAACAGATAGTGACAGGCTAGAGAACATGAAGAAATAAACGTTGATTTTTAAAAATAGTTCACATTACAGAAGAGAAGCTTCTGCAGGTCTTATAGAATACAAAGGTGGATACATCTCTGGTACCTGATCTAACGTATCCTAGCATGTTATGGGAAGTAAGGGAGGAAATTGCGAGATCCCTTGCAGAAATATTTGCATCATCTATGACTATGGATGAGGTGTATGATGACTGGAGCGTGATTAATGTGTTTTTGTTGAAAAATGTTTGTAAGGAGAAATTGGGAAACTATGGACCTATGAGTCTGACTTCGGTTGAGGTTAAGTTGTTGGAGGAGATCATAAAAAATAGGATTTATGGGCATTTAGAGAGGCAAAAATTAATTAGGGATAGTCAGCATGGTTTTATGTGAGGAAAATTGTGTATCACAAAATGTTTGAGTTCTTTTAAGGAAATTACCAAAAGGATTGATGGAGGACTTTAATAAAGCCTTTGACAATGTTCTGCATAGCAGACTAAATAGTAAAGTTAGATCACATGGGATTCAGCGTGAGCTTGCCAATTGGATACAAAATTGGCTTTACGGCAGGAAATAAAGAAAGGTAGTGGAGGGTTGATTTTTGGACTGGAGGCCTGTCATCAGCAGTGTTCCACAGGGATTGGTTCTGGATTCTCTTTTGTTTGTTGTTTATATAAATGATTTGGATGATAATATAGAAGGCATGGTTAGAAACTTTGTGGATGACACCCAAAATGGGTGGCATAGTAGACAGTTAAGAAGGTTTACTAAGATTACAAAGGGATCTTGATCAAATAAGTCAGTGGGCTGAAAAATGGCAGATGGAGCTCAACCTGGATATATGTGAGGTATTACATTTTGGTACAACAAACAAGGGTAGGGCTTACATAGTTAATGGTAGGGCCTTGGATAATGTTCCCCGGATGCTGCCTGACCTGCTGTGCTGTTCCAGCAATAAAGTTTCAACTTTGATCTCCAGCATCTGCAGACCTCACTTTCTCCTTGGATAATGTTGTAGAACAGAGGACCTAGGGATTAAAGTACATAATTCTTTGAAGTTTATGTCACATAGGCAAGATTTAGGAAGCATAGGATGGGGAAGGAAACTGCAGGGGATAGGCACGTTAGAAATGTGGAGTATATTCAAGGAATAGCTACTGTGTGTCCTAGATAAGTTTGTACCTGTCAGGCAGGAAGGAGGCTGTAGAGAGCGGAAGCCGTGGTTTACGAAGGAAGCGGAATCTCTGGTGAAGAGGAAGAAGAAGGCTTATGTTAGGAGGAGATGTGAAGGCTCAGGGCGTTTGAGGGCTACAAAGTAGCCAGGAAAGACCTAAAGAGAGAGCTCAGAAGAGCCAGGAGGAGACATGAGAAGTTGTTGGCGGATAGGATCAGGGTAAACCCTAAGACTTTCTAGAGGTATTTAAGGAATAAAAGAATGACGAGAGTAAGATTAGGGCCAATCAAGGATAGTAGTGGGAGATATAGCAGTTTGGATCAGTAATTGGCTTGCTGAAAGAAGACAGAGGATGGTGATTGATGGGAAATGTTCATCCTGGAGTCCAGTTACCAGTGGTGTACCGCAAGGGTCGGTGTTGATTCCACTGCTGTTCGTCATTTTTGTAAACGACCTGAATGAGGGCGTAGAAGGGTGGATTAGTAAATTTGCAGACGACAGTAAGGTCAGTGGAGTTGTGGATAGTGACCAAGGATGTTGTAGGTTACAGAGAGACATAGATAAGCTGCAGAGCTGGACTGAGAGGTGGCAAATGGAGTTTAATGCGGACAAGTGTGAGGTGATTCACTTTGGTCTGAGTAACCGGAATGCAAAGTAAGATTCTTGGTAGTGTAGATGAGCAGAGAAATCTCGGTGTCCATGTACACAGGTCCTTGAAAGTTGTCACCCAGGTTGACAGGGTTGTTAAGAAGGCATACAGTGTTTTAGATTTTATTAATAGAGGGATCGAGTTCTGGAACCATGAGGTTATGCTGCAGCTGTACAAAGCTCTGGTGCGGCTGCACTTGGAGTATTGTGTACAGTTCTGGTCACCGCATTATAAAAAGGAGGTGGAAGCTTTGGAAAGGGTGCAGAGGAGATTTACTAGGATGTTGCCTGGTATGGAGGGAAGGTCTTACGAGGAAAGGCTGAGGAACCTGAGGCTGTTTTCGTTAGGGAGAAGAGGTTGAGAGGTGACTTAATAGAGACATATAAGATAATCAGAGGGTTAGATAGGGTGGACAGGGCGAGCCTTTTTCCAAGAATCGTGACGGCGAGCACAAGGGGGCATAGCTTTAAATTGAGGGGTGATAAATATAGGACAGATGTCAGAGGTAGTTTCTTTACTCAGAGAGTAGTAAGGGTATGGAATGCTTTGCCTGCAATGGTAGTAGATTCGCCAACTTTAAGTACATTTAAGTCGTCATTGGACAAGCATATGGACGTACATGGAATAGTGTAGGTTAGATGGGCTTCAGATTGGTATGACTGGTCGGCGTAACATCGAGGGCCGAAGGGCCTGTACTGCGCTGTAATGTTCTAATGTTCTATGTCCTATATAGACAAGGTGGTTAAAAAAGCATTTGGCATGCCTGCCTTCATTGCTCAGTCCTTTGAGTATAGGAGTTAGGAAGTCATGTTGAGGACATTGGTGAGACGTCTTCTGGAATACTGTATCCAGTTCTGGCCATTCTATTGTAGGGAGGATATTATTAAGCTGGAGAGGGTTCAGAAGAGATTTACCAGGATATTGCTGGATATGGAAGGTTTGAGTTATAAAGGAACGCTGGATAGACTGGGATTATTTTTTCACTTGAGTGTAGGAGTTTGGGAGGAGATCTGGCAGAAATTAATAAAGTAATGAGAGGTGGAGATAGAGTGAATGGTAGTTGCCTTTTCCCCAGGATGGTGGATTTCAAGACTTGGGGGCACATTTTTAAGGTGAGAGGGGAGAGATTTAAGAAAGACATCAGAGAAAAATTCTTTGCACAGAGGGTGGTTCGCATATGGAATGAACTTCCTGAAAAACTGATGGATATGAGTATAATTACAAAGTTTAAAAGACATTTGGATAGATACATGAATAGGAAAGATTTGGAAGGATATGGGCCAGGAGCAGGATGGTGGGACTAGTTTGATTTGGGATTATGTTTGGCATGGACTGGTTGGATTGAAGTGTTTGTTTCTTGCTGTACGACTCGACGACTCTATAAAAGTTTATAAAATCACAAGGGATATAGATAGGGTTAATGGTAGGTGTCTTTTCCCTAGTATTATGGATCAAACCAGACCAGACCCCTCAAAACATTTCAAGAAAGTAGACTGATTTCTAACTTTGCTAGTTGTTTTAAGCAGGTGTCGAGTGGATATTTTAGGAGGGATGTAGCTGGTCAAACTACTTAGGTTTAAACAAAACAGAATTTATTTACAAGATTACCAAATGAAACACAAACAAAAGTGATCAGAATACAGACTAACTTAATCTGTCTGAAAACTCAACAGATCATCCCAACTTAATGATACTGTTCCAAATACTTGTAGCAATCTCCCTAAAAACTCCTTGACACAACAAGTAAAAGCAAACACAGGGTCTTACAGGACAGAGACAGGTGGCAGCATGGAATACTTTCTTCCATGTAACTGTTTCTTAGACTAGCAGCCTCATAACTGACTGACTGCTTTCAGTGAACAGCCAGACTGTTAAAACCAAACCAAACCAGAAAAAAGCTGAACTGGGCGAACTGGTAGTACATAATACCCTTCCAAATCTTTCCTATTCATGTATCTATCCAAATGTCTTTTAAACTTTGTAATTATACTCATTGTACAAGTGTTTTTTTAAAGCTTGGAAGTTGTTTGCCTGAGGCGGTATCTGTTAGCTACAATTAAATTGGCCCTAAAACCCATCCAACTCTGACTTTTCAGAACCTGTGCCCTTTATGACCTCTCTGAAAAAAAGCCGAGGACAACATAACCTTGTTAAAGGAACAGCATCATTACACTAGGATGGGGGATTTCAAAACTAGGGGCACATTTTTAAGGTCAGAGGAGAGAAAATGGTCCTGTTCATATACTCCACTATTCCTAAAGTTTGAGAATTGTGACACATATGCCATTTGTCCTTTATCATTAGCAACTGTAATGTCATTCACATCATCTGTCCGTAAAATGGCTTCCTTGCTCTGATTCCACCATATTGTGCAAACCCCACCTTTAAAGCACTTTTTTATGAGGATTCATACTGTTCACACAGCTGAGGCAGACCTACAGGGAAGAGCCTTCACCCATTTGTAAAATTATCCACCAGGACCAGGCAATACTTGTTTCCTTTTGGGTCATTGGTAGAAGACCAATAAAATCCATCTGTACGGATCATCATAACCATTTGTGAAACTCCATATTTAATCTTCCTGATCTGGGAGGGGAGGGGAGGCATTCAGGGTTCTTGTATAGGTAGACCAAATATCCTTTCACATGGGCCTCCACATCCAGCCCCATTCACTGTTGTGAGCAATGAGCCAATCTGTACCTCACAGTCCCTTAGTAAAGTTACCCCATATTGTTTACATGCAGTAGTATTGAGTCTTGAGGGCCCCATCCTTAGTCTCAAAGACTTTGATTTATCTCCAATGGCCAAGTCACCTGTGAAACTCTGCAGTTGGTATGGTTGTCCATTGCAAATTTCAGTGGATTTGATGAATGGTGCACCAGTGTCGACTCAATATGTTCTCTATTCCTCCGCGCACACACACAGGGCACAGGGAATTCTGCATTCGTTGTCCATCATGGCACACTTAAATTCGCGATGGGCAGAGCCCCTTCAGAATGTCACCAAAGGCAGGGCAGAGGAGGAGATTCCCTCTCTCCCACTCTGGGCAGGGACCTTCCCCATTGACCCTCTGAGTTCAGCTACCTCTCAGCATAGTTCCTCCATTTTTCAGAGTCAAAACCTCCTCTTCCTTTCCTCCATTTATTGGAGAAGTTTTGCTTGGATCCCTGCAGGCCCATTTAAACTGCCACTTCTTGTCACATTTGTAGCATTTCTCTCCTGTCCCCGGAGCTGAGCACCCTGGTCTATTCTTTCCCTCCTGCTTTACTCTGCCTTGAGGGTGAAGTTTTCCATTTCACACACTTTTGCCTCAGGATTCTGCTGTGGCTCCTTTTTTTTTTATCAGATTGTCTCTTTTCAAAACAAAGGGTCACTTTTCTCAATACTGCAGTTGTTGTTCAGCGGCTGTAGAGTCAAATTCCTCAAACATTGCAACATTTAAGAGGCATTTGGATGGGTATATGAATAGGAAGGGTTTGGAGGGATATGGGCCGGGTGCTGGCAGGTGGGACTAGATTGGGTTGGGATATCTGGTCGGCATGGACGGGTTGGATCGAAGGGTCTGTTTCCATGCTGTACATCTCTATGACTCTAAGACTCTAACACACCAGAGGGATTGGCCTATCAGCGTCCTCAACCAATGAGTTAATATATGATCTGCAAGGCCATTTCTGTGCTTGGAACCCTGGGAATAGCTGCTTTACAAGCTGCCCACAATCAATCCATGTTTGACGCAGGGCTTGCTGAAGATTGTCTAAGTGTTTAATTAGTGTCGTGGATGGTGCCCATGGCAACCAGCACATCATTTTGAAGTGCATTATATTCGCCTGTTTATGACCAAAGAACAAAGAAAATTTACAGCCCAGGAACAGGCCCTTCAGCTCTCCAAGCCTGAACCGATCCAAATGTACTGTCTAAACCTGTCGGTCAATTCCTAAGCATCTGCTCCCCACATCGTCACGCATCTGTCCAGACGCATCTTAAATGAATCTACCGTGCCTGTCTCTACCACCTCTGCTGGCAGCGCGTTCCAAATGCCCACCACCCTCTGTGTGAAGTACTTGCCGTGTGTATCCCTTTTAAACTTTCCACCACTCACCTTGAAAGCATGACCTCTCGCTTGTTGGAAGGTCTGACACTGATGTACAGCATCAGAAGAACTGCAGATGTAAATAGAAAGGAACTGGACACTGGGAGAAACAAAGTCAAGTCAAGATAGGAAAAGATAAATTCCATGACACAGGAACAGTAGAAACAATTGGTCTGCCTGGACAGTCCTGTTGGTGGGAGTAGGTAGAAGTGAGCAGTGCAGGATTCAGGGACTATGAGCTGCGAGACTGTCCAGGGGAGATACCCAGATGTGATGAGGTTGGTGACAGTTGTGGTCACAATGGCCCTTGTTGATAAGCTCCATGTTAATGGCCCAACTCATCTAATTAAATTCTACTTCTCATCATACACTCAATAAACTAGCCCTCAGGAGCACCTGGCATGGAAATTGAAGCGGGTGTCTGGTGGATTCATCCCTCTACTATGTCCGAACGACTCCCATGTTGCCCACAGCCAAGCTGCAGCCCAGGGCATACCCTATGGGCACCAAACACACATATCCTTCATCCATGGGCATAGCATCTGACCTTCAGCTAATCCTCGCCACCATGCTGGCACTTTGCCGATGACTTGGCAGTGTGCCCAGGAAGGCTAGTTTTGCATTGTGGGGCACACCAGCAACCAGTGGCGCATGGTTGAATTCGGTCCAAGTATTTAACAAGAACAGACACCCAGCCCATGGCTTGGACCAGGCTGCCTACTTGCACTGCTCACACACTGTCTTAGTGCCCATTCACTTGGCATCTAACGGTAGTCCCACAGTGCAAATTGGCATAGTCATATAACCAGGCAGCTGGTCATGCTGCTCAGCAATCTTCAGTCAAGGGCACTTTAAAGGTGGCTGCACAGCAGTATGCCACATCCTATTCCACACCTGTACCATGTGGCAGCAGCATTCATGTCAAACCCAATGCATCTGCTGCAAGCAGTTGGATGGTCTCAAAGTCTTAGGGGAGTGTGCCTCAGAGAAGTCTGGGGTGGGGGTGGGGGCGTGCATCTGAATGAGGGAGAGCAGAATGATTAGTCAAGGGCTGATACCAATACCAGTGGTGGGCTTCAGCCATGTTTAGGCATCTGCTCAGGGTGGCATTGCATAAGCAGCTGGAATACACTGTAGGTTTTAGATTGATGTTTATGGACCGTACATCAAGATGTTGCCACCCAGTTAAATCCCTACTGACAAGCTTGACAAGCAGCCTGTCTGTCTGCACACAGGGGCATCTCAATGCAGCAGTAAAGGTAGCCTTTGGTTTCCAACACGCTAACAGGCAAGATAAGGCAGGGCATGGATGCTCTGAGTGTGGAGACAGGCCCACTAAATGAGTATGTGCTAAAAGAGCCTGCAATCAGCCCTGAGATGCAGCTTGGGCTGATCAGTAGCTAGGTGCCTGTCCATGCATGCAAAGTGTCCTTGCAGCTGCATTTCAATGCTAGCTACTGATGCAATCTGTGATACAGATCTATACTTCTGAAGCAACTTGCAAGTGGATCAGAGAGGTATCAGATAGTCATAAGAGATGGGCAAATGTTAAGTCCATGGACAAGGGATAAAGCAGTTCATGGCCATAGGCCATGCCCTGCAATGCTGTTAGACACTGAGCAACACAGATCCTGGCCACAGCCATCAGGTTTCCCTCTGACTGTCATGTGGAGAAATTTCAACATCTGGCTTGCTTGGCCTGTTTGGTAGGAAAAGAAGCTGAGTACTAATGAGGTGAGACGTGGCATTAATAAGGTGTTTAATTAGCGATAATTTCCCTTCTCTGGCAACTCACCACTACAGAGTGAGAGTTGTGCCTTGCTGATTGGCAGATACACAAAAGATGCAGCAAGTTGCTCCTAAGGTCAAGATAGAACTTAGTGTCATAGAGTCATAGAGATGTACAGCATGGAAACAGACCATTCAGTCCAACTTGGCCATGCCGACCAGATATCCTAACCAAATCTCATCCCATTTGCCAGCACTTGGCCCATATCCCTCTAAACCCTGCCTATTCATATAACCATCCAGATGCCTTTTAAATGTTGTAATTGTATCAGCCTCCACAACTTCCTTGGGAAGCTCATTCCATATATGCACCACCCTCTGTGTGAAAACATTGCCACTTAGGTCCCTTTTACATCTTTCCCCTCTCACCCTAAACCTATACCCTCTAGTTCTGGACTCCCCCGCAACCCAGGGAAAAGACTTTGTCTATTTATCCTATCCATGCCCCTCATGATTTTATAAACCTCTATGAGGTCACCCCTCAGCCTCCGACCCTCCAGGAAAACAGCCCCAGCCTGTTCAGCCTCTACCTATAGCTCAAATCCTCCAACACTGGCAATACCCTTGTAAACCTTTTTTGAACCATTTCAATTTTCACAACATCTTTCCGATAGGAAGGAGACCAGAATTGCATGCAATATTGCAACAGTGGTCTAACCAATGTCCTGTACAGCCACAACATGACCTCCCAACTCCTGTACTCAGTACTTTGACCAATAAATGAAAGCATATCAAATGCCTTCTTCACTATCCTATCTACTTGCAACTCTACTTTCAAGGAACTATGAACCTGCACTCCAAGGTCTCTTTGTTCAGCAACACTCCCTAGGATCTTACCATTGAGTGTAGAAGTCCTGCCAAGATTCGCCTTCCCAAAATGCAGCACCCTGCATCCATCCAAACCAAACTCCATCTGCCACTCCCCAGCCCACCGGCCCATCCGATCAAGACCCCGTCACAATCCAAGGCAACCCTTTTCGCCGTCCACCACAAGCCCAACCCTGCTGTCATCTGCAAACCCACCAATCACGCCTCCTAAGCTCACATCCAAATCATCCATACAAATGATGAAAACTAGTGGACCCAGCGCCGATCCCCTTGTCACACCACTGGCCACAGGCCTCCAGCCTGAAAACAACCACCCACCCATCACCCCCACTCCCTCACCCCTGAGTCAGCCCTGCATCCAAACAGCTAGCCCTCCCTGCACTCCATGAGACCAAATCCTGCCAACCAGCTTGCCTCGTCTTTGTTACTTGTTCAAAGAACTCAATCAAGTTTGCGAGACATGACCTCCCACGCACAAAGCCATGCCAACCATCCTGTATCAGTCCTCTTATACTATGCTCCCTCAGTGGAAACAAAATGGCTGGTGGAAGGCCACTTATTGTTGTGGTGGAGACTGTGTAGAAAGTTTTGGAAGATTAATGCACTGAACTCTAGGCTTTGGGAGCCCAGTTTCTGACAGTACCAATTGGGTGGGTTGATTGGATAAAGGCAAAGTAAGGACATGAGGGAGTGACTTTGGTAGGAGCATGAATGTTGTCATCATTAGAAGAACAGTATCTTTTGAACCATTGGCATTCCAGTCAATGTGGTGTTTCAGCACTCTTTCCAATCTGCTGGAGAATAGATTACTAGCTTGTTTTGAGAATGTGGATTGCTCAACTTTTTGCCTGACCGTACCATAAATCTCGCCATAGCCCACATCACTCATGCCACTAGAAGTATCTGCCTTTATTTTTCCAATCTCTGCCATTTTCTCCCAACTGACTTGCCATTGCCTCCATTATATAAGGGCTTGGAAAGCTTACTCACTTTCTCCTTGGAAAACTTAGCCCATTGTTTTGAGAATCATCTCGGAATCGAGCCATTTTTTGGCGCAACTTACATACTGTCCTGCAGGTGGCTCTCTACCTCTATCGCTCTGTGCATGTACATCCTTCTGTTTTCTTAAAACAATTAAATGTTTGAAAGTGTTAACTAATTTAGTTTTGAAGTTTTGTTTCCAAATTATCTATGATATAGATCTGAATTACATTATTTACAGACACATTAACAAAAAAATCAGTGATTGCTTTATTTGTATACCTTAATTTTCTAATTTGTTCAAATAATGTTATCACAGAATAAAATCATGACCAGAATCTGGCAGAAGATATCAAAAAAATTCAATGGAAACTTACTTAAATACATGAGTATTTAGAAATATGTTGTTCAGAAAGTAGAAATGTTTTGACCATTAAAAACAGCAGAAAAACTGTTGTCGGCTGTCTTGTATAATTCTTCATTCACTATTTAATACATGACAGTTAGTGATTAACTCAACTTCTTAACATTCACGTTAAATGGGTAAGAATGCTCTACACAACATTTATATTGCATTTCTCAGTTCAGGCAAATGAAACAAGAGTTGCTGCCTCTTTAATGAAATAGAAAATATGATCAACTGGTATTCTATTACAACACGAGAATAAAAGATAGCCTGGATCTCTGAAAGGCCATTAAGTGGTAGAGCTGGGTCACACATAACTTTTCTGCTTAATTAGGGTAAAAATGGAGACTGAGTGACTAGTTTTTCTTACTCATTCAGACTACATCTGAGTCCATTTTCTCTCCTCTGCCCCCAGCTGTGGCACTTCATTCACCTTGTATAGGATATGAACCAATAGCTGAAGAGGTCCTAGTCTTGTGAAACTACACAAGTCCTTTCTGAATCATAGGAGGAAACTTGTTGAAGCAGAACAGACCTCTACATCACATAGTCACTGTTTTAATCAAAGACCACAGACTTTATTGTCTGTAATTCTGTTTCTTATCCCCACTTCATGCTGGGCTTTGCTCATCAATATTAATTGTGTCCTGCCAATTGAACAGTAAAGATAATTCGACTTGCCTTCTGATAATTAATACAATTGTGAAGTAACTTAAATGAAATGAAATCAATCTCACTAAGCTAACGATAACTTCAAGCAATCATTTAGCAGTCAAACTTTTAAAAATTCCAATTACTAGAGAGTGAAAAGGATCCACCTTTTAAATATCTCAATGGCTCATGTTGTAGGTAATTATATAGTGTAATTATAGATTGCATTTAAAAGCAGTACATTTCTAAATGAATCTAATGTAAACAAAAAAGGCATTCATATTTTAATAATGCTTCTAAATAAAAAAAGTTTAGTAAATTTTGTGCTACAAATTAGATGACTAGTCCTTCAAGGGTTAAGGAGAGTTATCATCAACAAAGTTAAAAAATGATACAAAAACTTGGTACAGAGATTGAGTTTGTTCAAAAAATGTTTTCTGTGTCACATTTCTCATACCTTACAATTGAAACAAGTTGGCCAACAAAAGGATCTTGTATCTTTAAATCTTTTGAAAAGAGGTTATAGGACAGCTTTTTGCTAAATAATACATTTGTATTTCTCTTTACAAGAAGATGTTGAGCAAAAATAAAACTGTTGCTCTTTGTTCGATAGAAGTTGTTCTTTCTTCATTGAAATTCATGTCAGCAGTTCACACCCCAGCTGAATGCATGAGTATACACCAAGCGTATTTTGCAAATAAAGACTGAAATCTCTTAATTACCAAGAACTTCTACTGAACACCTAAAAAGAGATTTGTGTAAGATTGCGAAACTAAATATTAGCAACAGCAAGATAGTTTGGCCGCACCTCAACCTTCAAAACTCATTTAAGATACGCAATGCCAGGAGTGATGCTGCACAAACTGCTCTCCTGATCCTCCACCACAAGGACAGCTCAATTGTCTGTTGCTAGAGTGAGGACACAGATCAACCCCACCCACCCCCCCCAACCTCCCCACCACCCCCCAACCTCCCCAGCCCCCTTACTCTCAGATGAAACACCTGCATGTCAACTCGGAAGCCTATTTAATCACCATTTTGTGTTGGAGAACAATTTCTGGATATGCAATTGTTCATTACTTAATTTCCATATCTGGTGGGAATTTAGAAGTAGGAAGTTAAGTGAGAACAGGGAATTAAAATAATATGGGTTTCATTCATAACATGAGAAGGGGTGAGCCACTGTCCACTTGTTCAAAACCCAGCTAAATCTCAGCTGAATTCAGAGTAAACTCAATATCAGCTACAAACTAGACCCACTGGGTGATTAGCAAAATATTAACTTATTTACAAATCCAGTTTGCAACCTTTATGCATGAATTTAAGATGAGAACTGAAATTTTGAATTCTGAAATTCATGAACCATTTAGAACAACAAAATAAATTTATTAAAATTATAGTGCAAATTTCTAACTCATATATTTTATAACATTGTCATTTAAACATTCTAACTGTTGTCTAACAATTTAAAATAGTGTCTTAACCTTCACAAAAATCCTCTCTCTCTAGTTGATGTTTTCATAACCATTGTCTTGTGTCATGACATTGTAATATGTTCTTTCTTTCCATGACATACACACTTTATGTTTGTTCGAGCCTTTTGGTTGTGAAAACAACAAAGCTGCACAATATTCCTTTTATTAAATCTCCAAATACTCAGGAAAGTTAATATCCATAACAGGACTCAAGTGATGCTAAACATGGACATCCTGTTGTTAGTAGATTTTTGTAAAGTTGGTGGTAATGCTTCATGGGAATCCACATGATATACAATGATAAGGCACTTACACGATTTGAATTACACAATTTTACATGGTCATGTTAATGGCTCATTGATGCATGTGCTGCTGCATCGTTATTAGTAACAAACCCCAACAGTCTCATTCTCTTCTCTTAACTTCCCTTTTCCAGTTAGTTTGCCTGCTGCTGGATAACATTGCCCACCCATTCCATCCAATTCACACCAAGAATTCTGATAAGGAACAACAAAGGAACAGCAATAAAGTTTACAGTTAGCACAAGGAGGGAATTTGCAAGGAGTTGTGCTCTCAAGGACATACTGCCCTTGTCGTCCTTGAGACCAGTATTACTCTCTAAGAATCTCTCAGCATCAACTTCTGTTCAATTAATTGCAGGACGAGACTCAATGTGAAAGGTAAGGCTGAAGGATTAATCTTTAGCAAGAAGTGCCAAGTGAATTGTCCACTCAGCCTCTTTCCTACCAAAATACCATCCAGTCAGATAATTTGATTCAATTCATGAGATTTCAAGAAACATCTAAAGGCAGATTGAACAAATGCAATGAATCTAATAACAACTTAGTTGTAGCACTGAATTATTATGCTCCAGAACTTTCCATTCCTCAGGCAAACCGTCCAAATACAACAACAATCGGGGACCTGCCTGAAAGAGTGGAAAATCTCCCAGGAATAATTATCTCCAAGAAGCAGGCCAAATCCAATCCTCTCAATTATTGCCACAGCAGTGCACACTTAATTAGCAGCAACGTGATTCACTTTATTATCGGGGGAATCATTAAGCAAGGACCTCTTCATTGTGCTGAACTTGGCTTCTGCCAGGACCAATCAGTCCTGGACCTCGCACGACCATTGTTTGAACAAAAGACTTTATTTCTAGTGGAGAGGTGAGACTGACCAGTGGCATCAAAGCAACATTTGACCAAGTGTGTTATCAAGGAACTTTTAAAAAATTGAAAATAATTGGAATCAGGAGGAAAAGCCCTCCACTGTTTGGAGTCATACCAAGCTCAGCAAAACATTGCGGTGGTTGTTGGAGGTCAGTTACAGAACATCTTTGAAGGAGTTCCTCAGGGTGATATCCTGGGCTTACCTGTCTTCAACTTCTATTTCAAGTTCCTTTCTTACATCAGCAGCTTGTAAGTGGACATGTTCACAGATGATTTCACAGTTTTAATTCCATTTACAAACTCTCAGAAAATAAAGAATTTCACAGCCTGGGCTACATTCAGATTTAGACAGATACTGGGCAGGTAACATAGGTGCCACACAACTACTAGACAATGGCAATCTTCAATGAGAGAGAATCCCCATGACATTCAAAGGAATTTCCAATGCAGAAATCCTTACTATCAACTCCCTGGAGACACCATTGACTAGAAACTTAGACAACCCAAATACAATGGTGGCAAGAGTAGGCTAGAGGTTTTGTATTCTTCAGCAAGTAACTCACTTTAGGCGTTCGACAAGGTTCCCCATGGGAGACTGATTAGCAAGATTAGATCACATGGAATACAGGGAGAACTAGCCATTTGGATACAGAACTGGCTCAAAGGTAGAAGATGGAGGATTGTTTTTCAGACTGGAGGCCTGTGACCAGTGGAGTGCCACAAGGATCGGTGCTGGGCCCTCTACTTTTTGTCATTTACATGAATGATTTGGATGCGAGCATAAGAGGTACAGTTAGTAGGTTTGCAGATGACACCAAAATTGGAGGTGTAGTGGACAGGGAAGAGGGTTACCTCAGATTACAACAGGATCTGGACCAGATGGGCCAATGGGCTGAGAAGTGGCAGATGGAGCTTAATTCAGATAAATGCAAGGTGCTGCATTTTTGGAAAGCAAATCTTAGCAGGACTT
>NC_057722.1:44940593-44997545 GCF_004010195.1 Chiloscyllium plagiosum | reverse complement strand
GGGGAAAGATATAAAAGAGACCTAAGGGGCAACATTTTCACGCAGAGGGTGGTATGTGTATGGAATAAGCTGCCAGAGGAAGTGGTGGAGGCTGGTACAATTGCAACATTTAAGAGGTATATGAATAGGAAGGGTTTGGAGGGATATGGGCCGGGTGCTGGCAGGTGGGACTAGATTGGGTTGGGATATCTGGTCGGCATGGACAGGTTGGACCGAAGGGTCTGTTTCCATGCTGTACATCTCTTTGACTCTCTGAGAATCTCTGTGCAAGGTAATGTATAAAGATTTAGTTGAAAGTGTGTTTAAAACCTTAATGTACCAAAGTGCATATTTTCTTTTTCAAAAACTGCCTTAGATCATGTCATATCATTTTCTCAACCACAAAATAGCCTTCCACTCTCCTTGATAAGTGATGTGCTCTACATTGTATATTATGTTTGTGTTCACTTATAAAGTATACATGAACCAGATCAAAGTATAAAAGGTTTGTTCTTTGTCATGGGGGAGTGACTTTCTATTTAAAGATAAGGTGAGGGGACATGAGGGGCAGATGGAACCTGCTTTTGCAATGAAAGACTTTTTTATGCTATTTATGATAATCAGTGGGAACATTCCTCATGCATTTCAGATGATTCAGTAATGAGCTTGCATAGAATGCGCCTACATTGTTCCACAGAGACCATTAAAACTCCCACTTGCAACATTAGCAGCCCCTCTCTTTATATAGAGGCCTTGGAAAGTTTAAAGCAACAATAAAATGAAGGTATCGTTGGACAGAGCAGAACGCCTTTGTGCTGCTCCCAATTTATGTTGGTTTAACAGCATTTGTAGTGTTGTGGGGAGGGCTGAGCTTTATTCAGATTAAATATATTTAAAGCCATTGAAAATGTGAGCATTAGTTGAAAAGCTACACTGGACTGTGACTTGTCCATTTGTGCATTCAACTGAATTAAAGCATCTCCCTCTTCAGGCTATCGAGGTTTTATTCAGAAGTGTCAGATGTCAAATCCATACACACAACATGCACCGACCTTCTCAGAGCATTCTGCACAGTTATGTTATAATGCTGCAGATGTCTTCATATAGAAATATACTTTTGAGTTAATTGCTCTATTGTTGATGCAGATCGGTATGGCAATTTCTTTGAGGTAAGATAGTTGAGCAACTTTTTCACAAAGTAAGCAATTCTAGTGATGTTTTTAAGGATGGGTATAATGCCTATGACTTTATAAGAACATAGTTAAAATGCAATCATCGTTAAGCATTCTTGACGTATTCATAATCCTTTCAATCATCCTGTAAGGCATAGAGTTGTTGAACACACTTGTTTCTGTTCTCCGTAAAGACCTGAATGTTATCTCAGATATCCCAGTTTCTGCTCTGTTGATGCACAGTACAAATCAAACCTAACTTTCATTCATTTTCAGTTTTCTTGCAAAATGCCTAGCTAAAAGAATTTTTGGTCATTCTGTTCAGTATCGTTCATTAACTTTGAGATTAAGTTTACTTGCTAAAAGATAGCTAGTTGGGTTACATTTTCTTAAGTTTTCAAGCAACTTCCTCATTTGTTCCATTTGATTAGTAATGGGGAAATTGCAAATAAAGCATGCTTTAGGTGAATTTGTCCACATTTTCTTGTAATATACTATAAACATATTTTTACACTGTTCATGACATGTTTGAACATTTAATTAGCTGGCTTGCAGAAATTACGATTAGAATGCTAATACAACCAATGGATCATACATTTTTTGCTATAATCTGAAACTGTTACATTGTGTCCTAATCCAACCACAGTTTTGTGAATTATGCCAGTAGGTTCTTCATGGCAAGTTTCACTTTCTGATTTATCAAACTTACATCAGCTAGCAGCTTAAGAGATAATACAAACAAGTTTAAATACAATATAGCGGTAAGGATCCTGGCAACTAGAAATGTTCCTTACTTCTGGGAATTAGCAATATAAGAACTCTTGCTAGTTTTGTAAAGACAGGAAACAAGATATATTGTGAACAAAAGCATTCATTCCACATCAAACTAAATTGACTTATTAAAAATATTGTTACTATTATGCACACTCCATACCCTGATTTTCCACAAAGCATTAATATTTCTATTTAATATCAATACACAATAGTTGAATCATGAGCATGATTTTTAGCAATGATTTGTATATATCTAAATGCTCCTGATGTGCATTCTTCTGTCTTCTTGCAGGGTTTAGACATGTTAAATATGATTTTAGTCTCATCGGGAATGCACAAACTAGTAGTTTCTTGGCAATGTTCCTTAAAAGTTTTCTGAAGACACTTGTAGAATAATAGTCTAATTACCACATATAATTTGTCATCTCCTGAGGAGAGGTTAAGGGCTAAGAGCACAGATTCCTTTGAGCTGGCTCTTTGCTGCTGTGTCATCTGTCCAGGACTAATCAAGTTATCATATCAACAAATCTCCCTCAGTCACAGATTTCAGTGTCTGGCTTTTGAGAAAAATTTGATGGCTGCAGCGCAGACAAATTTCTAGCAGCAGGATGTTGGAGCTTTCCCGCCTGGCAGTATGAAAAGTACCTGAAACCTCCGTACAACCTCTCCTCTCCCTCACGCTGAGAGTTCACTTCGTGTGAGTCTCATGCTGTTCATTGCAATCAGTCAGCAACCTCTGATTAAGCCAGAGCTACATTGAGGGGGCTGTTCCTATTCATCATCAGATATACAATTCAGATTAAGATACACTACAACTATTTGGTTACAAAACCTTGCTCTTTGCAATTGAATCCCATGAATGAGATGCTAAGCTTAGAGGACTTGAAAAATAACATGAAATTCTATTGTTGTTTTCTCTGATTTTATGCAGTGATAAGGGAAATTTACATGTAAGTGTTTTTTCTCTCCTAAATGTGAAGCATTGACATTCTTTCTTTAAACATTGATTACATCAGGGCCCCATGAGTAGTTATAATGTCTTTTCGGACACTAACTAAAAGCATTGCGGAGCGCAAAAACCACACGAAAGAATAAATGGCATTTCTCTAACACAAAGGGTTTCCTACAAGGCTTCACATTTTAATACTAGCACTGCAGAAACAGCTAATTACAACTTTCCACCCTGGGGTCTTTTTGAAAGCTTCTGAAGACCAGAGGCTCAATTCCATTCAGGGTTAAGCTGTCATAAAATGGCATGTCCCATTGAAATTAAATGAGAAGTGCCAATTTAAGACAACTGGAATCTAATTAGAAATGGAGCCTCAATACTGACAGCTATTTACATTATCTGTTCGTTCACTTTTGCATCAATGCCAAACTTAGTTGAGAATACACTTCGGTATCAAGTATCATCAAGGAAGTAAATGCACTGCATGTCATTAATGAGCACTCGTAGATTTCCAGAATTATATCTTTCTTTCAATTCCCACTTATGCACACAATCAACATAAGAGAGTAAATTCTTATCCGAGTTACTGATCTTTCTTTTTGAGGCTGTGTGGCATTAATGAGCAAGAGAAAGAGAACTATAATTTTTACTAGTGTTAATGTGTATCTGTAACGCCCAATTCCAAGGTCAACAAATATTCGATTCTATTGCAAAAAGATGGCAAAGAGAGAGTGTAAAGATACAGAAAATTGTAAGCTTTTTGTGTTTGTTTCTTTGTTTGTTAGTTACTTGTGTTTGTTAGTAAGCGTTCATTATTTAGATCTTTTATCTTTTCCAAGTTAATGGTCAGATATAGTTTTGAAAAGCAGAATGATTAAAGAACCGTATTTTGCAGTGGAATTTCTGCAAATATTTGAAAAATAATGCAAGTTACTTTTCACATATTGATTCACTGTTTAGTTTTAGCCTCTGAATTGCTTGAAAATAAAACAAGAGAACCAAAGATTATTTTTGTAGCTAGAAGATTGTAGATTTTAGTACAATACTTTGGCGTTCGATGACACAGCAGAGAGCGGATATTTTTGCAGATTGCTTTCCGTTAAATTATTTTTTCGTGAGAATCTCCTGGCAGGCAACACAAAAGCCCAGGTATGGAATCTCTGCTGGAGGCTGACCTTTCACATCTGCAGCGAATGAACTGTGAGCATGCTGCACAATGGAACTCAAAGTTGGTCAGCGCACTGACCCTGGCTGCCAAAGCTACCTGCTGCTCTCTTCAGAGCTGCAAAAAGCACGGCTTTCAAAATGATGAAAAAAACTCTCGGATAATAAAGAAGTAACAAATGTTAATAAAAGCCAATAGGAACCATCTTAAACCATTGAAAATAATGTCAACATCTGTGGGCCTTTTACTCAAACAGGCAGAAGCTGATGAATAAACTCTTGAAAAGGCATTCAGTACAAAGATATTTGAACACTACAGTTTTTTTGTATTTATCAATGCAGATTTTGATTGCAGTGCAATTCTTTTACTTTGATGTCTTTGAATTAATACCGATCATCAGCTTTATCTTTATTATGAAACTAAAGAGTACGATTCAAGTGTAAGAGTAACTTTAGTCTTAAGTTTCACGCAAGGTGAATAATTCTAGCAACAAACATGACTTCACACCGACACACAGTTAGGGAGAAGTAGTTCTTTTCTTTTGAAATAATCTGTGACAGAAAACTATTTTATTAGGGTTTTAAAGGTTTCAAATAACATCAATGTAATCCTCTTATCTTTACTAGGAATTACAAATCTTAGAAAAATTGAGAAAGCAGAAAGATAAAAGGCTATGAAATAACTGTGCATAAAAAAACTGTGCATTTGAAATCTTTGGATTAAACGCAAGCTCTACTCTGATTTATTTTTGTTGGCTATCAGAAGAGTCCTTTTAAACAATACAGAAATTTCCTTTTTATGGGAATATATATGTATCATAACAACCTTACTGCATAAACTGAGACAGTTTAGAAACTTCCAAATGAATGTTAGGAAGGGGTTTGTGCAAAATGTTACATACTTCGCCACAGTTTGGTAATTGAATCAACCTGTTCTCATGTGAACAGTAACACCCTTCACTTGCAATAGCTGAAATTTAAAATGACTGGCATATTTCAAGATTGTATCATGTATTTTTATTGTAAAATTGATGCGTGATCTGCTTTGTGGTGTGTTCATATTCATCACAATCCCTGCTATCAAATATTCTTCCTGTGCAGTGTTCGCTGTGATTCAGGACATGATGGTTGATCTCCTACACAGGCATATATATTCAACTTTATGACTGAATTTTCCATTAAGCCATACTTAGATTATTCTTCAGAGGATTAGAGACACACAGATATGATGACTAACAGATTCAAAGCAAGATTTTGTAAAGAAACAGTGTTCATTTAAGAGATAATTATTTGAATGCAAAAAACTTGAAGACAATGATGTTGATGGGGCAATTTAGCATTTTAGAAAGAAAACATGAAGCTGCTTTCTCCATGCCCATTTTCATTTACCCGATCAAGTTGAACCTAATGGCAATCCCTGGTCATCTTACAGAACTGAACCAAACATTAATATAACATCGAGTCTATCACCACTGCTTTGCTAAATCTGCTACCATACTGTTTATGTTGCTGCTTGATCATCAAAACTGAAACCTCCATCTACACCGCTTCTACCTCATAACTTTGTTTTTATGATGTTCTTTTTATCTGTCTCTTTAACTACTCATAACAAAAATTTCAAATTCCAAATTTCCTGCCACTCTGTTGCATGTCTTGTACCATTTGCACTCTTCTGAAACCTCTATCAACCCTATTCTCCTGAAAACGTTAACTCCTAATAGCTCGTCCAGTGACATTAATTCCTTGATATAATTTCCGAATCTCGTCATGGCTTCACTAATCTGAAGATCTTCAGTACTATCCTACCACCCTCTTCCATTCTACTTGACATAAGTCGCAGATTCATGAGAATTTTGCTGCCCTATCTCTCTACCAAGGCAACTTTATTCAGGTCACCATGCACTTCCACTTTTTCCAACCTTGCTATGTATTTTCTGCCACATCCTCTTCACTGGTCTCTGTGAATCTTCCTGTCATAATATCTAGCATTCTAGAACCCATTTCCTATACCTATCTGTCTTGTCGCCATGTCACTATTTTCAGAAACACCTTTGCAATGTTAACCATCTTTTTAATGTTGCTCAGGATTAGTATCCATGTAACAAAGTACTTTTCAAAATCATGACATAGGAAAGATCAAATCCAGATGCTTGCTGTTTATTTGTTAAATTGTAGCATTCTTGAAAAGCTATAAGAAAAATAATGTAACCCAGAGCTGGCTGTGGCCTAAATACGTCTAGCAGTTAGTTGGAAATGCAGATAATGTAATAGTAAATGAGAAAATGTTGGGAAAAAGAAGAATAATGTAAATGAATCAGCTTAACAACGAAGTTGTGGGCAATGTGTTCAGAATTCAGGGAAACATACGATCTTCTGAAATGCATCAAACAATCGTAAACATGAGATACAGGAGACTATTTAACCAATTGTGCCTGAGTCAACTCTTTGAGAGAATTTTCCAATTAAACTCATTTCCCTATTCTTTCCCAAAAGCTCTGTCATTTGTTTTTTTCCTGAAAACATTTGTCCATTCTCTTTCAACTCTCACTGTTGAATCTGCTTCTATCAGCTTTTCACATTGCACATTTTAGATCACAACCCACTGTCTAAGAAATATTTCCTTATATCATATCTGGTTCTATTATTAATCACCTTATATCTGGACCTTCTGGCTACTGCTCCTCCAGCAACTGGAAAATGTTTCTCCTCATTTAAAACCAGTCATTATTTTGAACATCTTTACCAAATATTCCCTTAACATTCTCTACTTGAAAGAAGAATGTCCCTAGGCTACTAGACTCTCCACAGAACTGGAGTCACTTATCCTTCTTATTGGTTCAGTAAACTGTTTCTGCACTCTCTCATCGTTAGGATATATTTCCGGTTGATCAGTCTGCAAATATCAAGCTTAGAATTTTCCAATTGATTGGTGTTGGGATAGGAGGTGGTGGGGGGGGGGGGGGGGGGGGGTCGCTCCGGGGGGGGTGGAGATGGATGTAGGAGTTGACATAAAGTGGATCCTTAATGCAGACCTGCTGTGAAGAACCTACCTATGATAGGCTGCAAATACAATCACTGCTTACTCCATGGCTGTGGGCAGCCAACTAATTTGGTTAACCCCAATTTAGAGGTAATTTTGCCAATGCTGTGTGTGGAAGTTGCCAAATCAGTGGAGACCATGTTGCTGCAACAAGATGAGGGTGTAGCAAAGCCAGAAATCTCCACGTCCCCAGGGCAGGACCAAACCTGTGGATGAACTAACTCCCCCTGAGGGATTTCCTCTCTGAATGGCCGATTGATTTGGCATTCATCAGTTTGGTTTTGATCCATGCCTTTGAGTGTGTCTCTATGTTGAGGTGGCCTTGTGATTTCTGAGCTGCCCCTGAAGTGTCCACCTCTCCTGGGTGTGGCTGTGGAGGAAACCCTGTGGCCAAGCCTGCAAAATTGACAACTCGCCTGCCATACTTAAGAGGGTGGTGTATACTGTGACGGATCGAGAGGTGGCTGCCTTCTAGATAACTGCACAGTTGGTTTCACTGTCAGTCAATGTGGGCTCAGGAACTCCGCATTTGTTCCCAAAGCCCATGAGAAAACACAAAGCCAAATTTCCAAATTCTGTGTGAGAATTCAAGATATTTTGTTAGAATCCTAAGTCTAAGCACTTTTAGCATTTAAATCTTTAGTCCTCTCAGTAGACACTTATCAGAGTTTTTGGTTAGTTACTTACAAAGCCACAATTGTTAGTGTTCTGCCAAGAATGCAAGTCAAATTTACACATTCTTGCCCGATAAGTCATGGGCATGGTCAAGTTGAGTTTTACATTGCTGAGTAGCTAGGGATAAATTTCAACAATCTCTAGCTTGTTGAGGAAAACATATAAATTCTTGGAATGCCTCAAGTCTTTTTAGTGTGTTCATGCAGGAAACTGCATATGGCAATAATAAGAGGTCTGTTTTCCAGAACAGAGTTCGATCATGTCTCAGTATTTAATTCTTGTATGGGCAACACAAACTGCAACTGAACCTGGAACTAGAATTAGAAAATGGCTGCTTCTTGACAAAACAAAAGGTAATCTTGCCCTCACCTTTTCTGAAAGGATACCACACAGCATTACATCTCAATCTAAAATATTTCATTATTCATTTGGAAGTTAGGTTTCTTCTTATGGTTTGGATTTCCTGATAATGGCAAAAGTTTAAGCTGGAGATCAATTTAAACTTATCTGTGCTGCAGATTCGGAAAGCAGGCTATACTCAGTATTTAAGTCGGGGACCTGCTCTTTTTTCTGAATAAGTTATTAGCCCAGAGAGCTCGATACATATCACGACTAGCTGGGAAACTACAAATAAATTGTTGAAGAAACAGTTCTTTAACTCCTGCAGTGTGCCACTAATAGAGTAGCTGTAGAGTGAAAAAGCAGTGGGTAGATATTCAAAATAATGCAGCAATGACATATAGGCAATGGCTTCCTTCGAGGCGAGAGGTATAACTGTGGGAGACAAAGCAAAATGAGCTTGGATCAATTATTCTTACATCCACATCGCCCATTAACCATCACATAAATTTAAATTATGAATTCTGCTTCAGTTGAGCAGTTCCAGGACTTAGAAGCATCTGCTTTAAATGGGTGCAACACAAGCTGTGGGCAGAAATCTGATCTTTCAGTGCAAAATCTAAAGATCTAAATAAGGCCTGTCAATGTGAATAAGGCAGTCTATTATACAAGCTGATACAATTCAATGGTTAATATCAGTTTTGTATTTTCACTATTCAAGAAAAATAACAAATAAATTAAAAGCAAAATATTGGAAATGCTGGAAATATGAATCAAAAGGTCAAAGAAACCCAACAAGTCTAGCAGCATCTACGGAGTGAGATGTTTCAAGTCCAATATCACTCTTCTTTGGAAGCTCAAAGACCTGCCATTGCAGACAGCTTTCTGGCCAATCAGTATATACTAGGGTGAGATACTTCAGAGTGAAGTAACTGCAGGTAATGGTGATTGAAGTGTTTGAAGTTTGTTCTGCCAGTTTAATTAGCTGCAGTCTACACAGAGTTGTACGGTATGTTGTGAAATCATTGATTCTGACATCAATGGTTCTGTGCAGGCGAATTAGAGTCATAGAGATGTATAACATGGAAACAGACCCTTCGGTCTAACCTGTCCATGCTGACCAGATATCCCACCCCAATCTTGTCCCACCTTCCAGCACCTGGCCCATATCCCTCCAAAACATTCCTATTCATATTACCCATCCAAATGCCTTTTAAATGTTGCAATTATACCAGCCTCCACCACTTCCTCTGGCAGCTTATTCCATACATGTACCACCCTCTGCGTAAAAAAGTCGCCCCTGAGGTCTCTTTTATATCTTTCCCCTCTCACCCTAAAACTATGCCCTCTAGTTCTGGACTCCCTGACCCCAGGGAAAAGATTTTGTCTAGTTATCTTATCTATGCCCCTCATAATTTTGTAAATCTCTATAAGGTCACCCCTCAGTCTCCGACGCTCCAGAGAAAACAGCCCCAGCCTGTTCAGCCTCTCCCTGTGGCTCAAATCCTCCAACCCTGGCAACATCCTTGTAAATCTTTTCTGAACCCTTTCAAATTTCACAACATCTTTCCGTTAGGAAGGAGACCAGAATTGCACACAATATTCCAACAATGGCCTAACCAATGTCCTGTACAGCTGCAACATGACCTCCTAACTCCTGTACTCAATGCTCTGATCAATAAAGGAAAGCATACCAAAGAACCTTGTCGAACGCCTTACTGAAGTCCATATAGATCACATCTACTGCTCTGCCCTCATCAATCCTCTTTGTTACTTCTTCAAAAAACTCAATCAAATTTGTGAGACATGATTTCCCACGCACAAAGCCATGTTGACTCTCCCTAATCAGTCCTTGCCTTTCCAAATACATGTACATCCTATCCCTTAGGATTCCCTCCAACAACTTGCCCACCACTGACGTCAGGCTCACTGTTTTGTAGTTCCCTGGCTTGTCCTTACCATCCTTCTTAAACAGTGGCACCACGTTAACCAACCTCCAGTCTTCCGGCACCTCACCTGTGACCATCAATAATACAAATAGCTCAGCAAGAGACCCAGCAATCACTTCTCTAGCTTCCCACAGAGTTGTAGGGTACACCTGATCAGGTCTTGGGGGTTTATCCACTTTTATGCATTTCAAGACACCCAGCACTTCCTCCTCTGTAATATGGACATTTTGCAAGATGTCACCTACAGTCTATATGTTATTTTCTATCCACCTTAATGTATGAGCTAGCAAGGAGAATGAGCAGCAGTATCACAGCAGAGAGTAAACATGGCAAAGGTAGAGGTGGAACAGGGGGACACATTCTCTCTCTGCAGGTGACTGTAGCCATCCTGAGTGTTCAGAAAGAAATTCTCCTATCTTTCTCTGGTATGAAAAACTGGGACATGGCTATTGGGTATCAAATGCTATGGACTGACCACTTGGCTCAGGACTCCAGTGCGCAACCAATGCAATGTGACCGTTGCATATACATCAAAAGCCATGTTGTCACAGGAATTGCCATACAGCAGACCTCAGAGTACTCAGAAAGCAGCACTTCACTGCCTGGTCCACTCCAGGGGAATCCTGCACTTTACTCCAGAGCAGGTTGCATGATTCACCAAGGCCTGTTGCATGGTGCAAAGCCTCCCAATCATGAAAGCACATCCCTGGCATCCAGGTATGGCAAGCTACTGAAGAGGAGGGAGAAGGGTCCAGTACAGGATCTCCATGTCCTCCTCATTCATCGTTAATACCTGTGAACATATCCTCCTTCCCAATTTAAAATCAGATCCACATCCTACAGATCATCATGGTATCTTCTCAGCCATTGTGCTGAAATACAAACAACGTCACAACAAACACACTGAACCAATTGTATTAAATGAATCATTCAATATTCCACACAAATATCAAATAAACATTCTTTGCATCTGCGTTCCATTTTGCTTATCCTCATGTTCTGACACTGTGTGGCCACATCGTAATTGGTGGAAATCTACTGACTTTCACTGGGGATAATTTAGATGGTCATGATGGCCATTTTATTTTTTATTTAATTATGGGATATGAGCATTGTTGGCTGGCCAGCATTTATTGTCTGTTCCCAGTTGTCCTTGAGAAGGTAGTGGTAAACTACTTTCTTGAACAGCAGCAGTCCCAGTGCTGTATCAAGACCACAATGTTGTTAGGAAGGAAGTCCAAGAATTTTGACCCAATGGCAATGTAAGTGCAGCGATATATTTCAAAGTCAAGATGGTGAGTGGCTTGGGAGTATCTTGCAGATGGTGGTGTTCCCATGTATCTGCTGCGTGCGACCTTACAGATGGAAGTAGTCGTGAGTTAGGAAGGTGCTGTCTGATGATCTATGGTGATTTTCTGCAGTGCATCTTGTAGATAGTAGACACTTCTGCTGCTGCTGCTAAGCATTGGCTGTAGAGGGAGTGGATGCTTGTGGATGTGGTGCCAATCAAGCAAGCTGCTTTGTCCTGGATGGTGTCAAGATTCTGGAGTGTTGTTGGAATTGCACTCATCAAGGCAAATGGGGAGTATTCCATCACACTCTAGACTTGTAACCTCTGAATGGGGAACAGACTTTGGACAGTCAGGAAGTGAGGTACTTGCTGCAGTATTTCTAGTCTCTTGCCTGGTTTGTAGCCACTGTATTTATATAACTAGTTCAGTTCAGTTTTTGGTCAATGGAAACTCCGAGTATGTTAATTGTAAAGGAATCAATTATGGTAACACCATTGAATGTCAGGGGTGGTGATTAATTGCCTCTTATTGGTGATGGTCATAGCCTGGCATTTATGTGACACAAATGTTACTTGCCACTTTTCAACTCAAGCCTGGATATTGTCCAGATCTTGCTGCATTCGAAGATGGATTGTTTCAAGGAGTTACAATGGTGACAAACATTGCGCAGTAATCAGTGAACATCTCTATTTCTGACCTTATGATGGTGGGAATGTCATTGATGAAGTAGCTGAGATAATTGGGCCTAGGACACTACCCTGAGGAACTCCTGCAGAGATGTTCCCTGGTATTGAACTTAAAATTAATGAGATGTTGATTGGCAAAGATTGTTTCTTATCAAAACAAATTGATTGGATTAGCTATTTTTTCCAGAGGAATAATTCAATATCTTTTTTATTGCAGCTTACTGTACCTCACTAACATATTTATATGGTGATGTGCTTCTGATATTTTGTAACTGTGGTTTAGTTCTGCATATCTTCTGGAAGTAATCTATTCCTTTACAGCTATGGTATTCATTTCTTAAGTAGCTGGTTACCGCTGGTGCCTGTGGGCTCCTTGTTCCAAAGTTCTGACATTAATATCAAGAGTCTGGCCTACTGTTTGGGCTGGCTTATCAAGTGTCCCTTTAGGGTTTTAATATGTTCTAAACTGATTGAATTCTACACATTTCCAGTGAAAAGGTTGAATTTTTTCTTTTAGGATTTCTTGTGCATTTTTTTGACTTCCTCATCATCTGAATGGCTTTGCCAAAGTCAAATTTACCTTGTACTGTCATAAATCTGAGAACGATTCATCAGTAATTCCCAAAACAATTCCGTTTCTTATGAATTTTGATCTTAAAGATCCATATTCATATTTTTCCTCCGTATGTTTCCAATTGTAGAAATCATTTATGAATTTTTCTATGCATTTCCCTGTATTCTGAACTCTGCCATTTAATCTTACTCCTTCAAGAGTTACATTTATTCTCAGATTAAAGTAGTTGCTAAAAGCTTTCATCAAAAATATCTGTGCCTTCTTTAATATCTTAGCTAACTTTAATATCATCGGCAATAATTCAAATCAAATTCAAAAGCATGTTTACTTGTTCAGTTTCTGATTTAGCAACTAGTGTGGAAGCAATTCCATATTTTAAAATTGTAAGATCTGCAAGTCAGTTTTATATTTGGTCTATCTCTGGAATTAAATCTTCCTGGCAATGTTGTTTCTCCTGCCATTTCATCCCAATGTGATCATTCAATATTTTTAGTTAAAAAGCTTTTCAATTCTAAAATGTGTCATTGCTGCTTTACTTTTGTTGCTTTAAAGGTTTGTAATCCTGTAAAATAGCAATGCTGCTTTATTTTCCTCTTTTAAAGTATTTTAGATAAGCACTATAGAAATGCCTCTCCGCTGTCCTGCTTATTGGTGGATTTTTCTGTGGTTTTATGCCCAAAATGAAAACTTCCCATGCTTTTGCTAGAAAAATAGATGACGTCCTGTCTTTTGTGAACTATTAATTAATTTCTGTCATTTTCCTCAACTTTAGCAAACAATTCCTGCATCCTTAAAGATAAATTTGTTTGCTTAAATCATTCCTCGATGATTTATGATGTCTGCAGAGTTTCTAATAATATTCATTACCTCACAATTTTAAGAAAATAATCCCATTCACTTTAATGACCATTTCAATTTTGAGGCCTAAGGCCTGAGTTCTGCCTACCATAGCTTCAATTATGAACCACTTGCTCTCATTGCAGCCTCACTTGTCTCCTTACTCCTTCATTTCCATCATACTGTATCTGCTTTCTAAATTGTACCTGTATCACTTTGATTCTGCATTTGTGACATTCTCTGTGCTGCATCTTTGGTTTAAATTACTGTTATAGCCCTTGATTTCCCTTCCTGTACCTGTGCCCTGTGGTATCTATCCTCTATAGTGGCATCACTCCATCTGAGCTACAATACATCTTTTTAACTTCTGTGCTTTCCAGTCTGTAATTGCACATTTTAAAAATCTTTCCCCTTGCTCAGCTGAGACTTTAATTTTACTCATGGAGCTTCTGATGTCTCTTTCTTCTCTTTGGCTGAACGTCTATTGGCTCAAATATTTCATCGGTATCTGATATCATCTGTATCAGCTCCATATAGCTTCTACTTCACACTCACTTCTGCACTTGTCTTATCAGGACTGTAATGTCTTTTCCTTCTGACTGTAGATTCTGTCTTATGGAAACTTGCCCTAAATTTGTTTGCTGCAGGGCTATTCAGTTCTTTGTGCAGCTGACTGTCTGCCTAATTTGCCCTTAAATATAACAAAAAGTTTCTTCTGAGTTTGCTGGTACTCACTCAGTCAGTTAAGTCAAATTCCAATTCACACCATTGCCTACCATGTCATATGAGCATGGGATGCCAATCACTGCCAACATCTAGTCAGAAGGATGCCACCATCCTCCTTTTCTGACTGTGCCTATAGGGTCAATTTGGTGTAAAATAGTAGAAGAAAGCATGAGGTAGTCTAATAAGTACAGGTTCTTGTCTTAAATAAGATGCAGTTTCTTGCACGATAGCAATACAGTACACAATACATTGATAATATATGCATTGTTAAAAAGACCATTGGTGACTCAGGACAACCCCTCTGTCCCTCAGGAAATTACAAGATGTCCTGCCCTTTCCCATATCATTATAACTTCATCAGATTTGGTGGAGCTTAATACAAATCTTCAGTATTAACCCTTGCAAAACCATTTCCTTACACAAAAAATGATAAAATTGTTGATAATGACCAATGATGACAAAACTTATGCTGTTCATAGTTCTGTGATAGGCTGCAGCATCTGGAAGATGAATTCATGAACGCTGGCCACTCTCATGAGGTCATTGAACTACACGAAGGATCACATTTTAGAAGATCAGCTTCTTCTTTGTTGAACAGACCTCTCAATTATTAGAGTTGATCTTTCTCTGCACTTCCCTGTAGCAGTAACACTATATTCTACATTCTGTTCTATTACCCTGATGTACTTCCTAAGGTATGATTTGTCTAGTTAGCAGGCAACACAATACTTTTCACTCTATCTCAGTACAAGTGACAATAATAAATCAAACCAAATCAAATTGAATCTAACATTCATGACCTCATAAACTGCTGGTATTAACGGTGTAATCTGCTTTTCCTACCTTCTCAGCATATGTTTGGAGGACTCTTTCGCCCCTGAGGATGAAGGAGCTCATTGTTCCTGTCCACTTCTCGCCCCAGGTCTCCCAGTGCTGCAGCAGAGAACTTTAAAGCCCACTCTATGCTCTGCTTGGTCATTTTTCCGAGTACCGTCCCACACCTTCAACAGCAAGAATACTCTTTAGCTTTAAGAGGTGCAGACCAGACAGGCATTAAATAGTGAATGTTAATTTTCAGTCACACAAACTTGGGACTGGAGCTGAGTGTGCAGCCGCTGAATAGCATATTTGCATGCAGCATGCATCAGAATATAGGGGTGCAAATTAAGCTTATATTACAATCTCCATACTTCGTTTTGGGTGGGGGATGGGCTCTCAGGTTTTACCCTCCAGGTTTATGCCAGAATAGCAGAAATCAGCTTCCTTATTTTAACTAATTTTGTTCATTTTAAGTTCTAAAAGTTCATTTTTTACACGTCTGCAGATAATAATCAACATATTTCTGCATTGTTCCTAAACATTGTTGCATTTGTGTGACCAAAATAATTTAAAAGCAGCCTAAATTTAATCTGCCTACGTTGACTATTTCAGGAGCATTGTACTCATGCTACAACACTTGGGCCAGCTGTCACGCAGATAAAATCTTTCACAAAGCCTCTATGGGGCCACAGTGAAAAAGATTCTGGTTAATGAGATGTCAAGACATTTAATGGGATAGCAGAGAGGATTATTTATTTCTAGTACAATGCAGCTACCTTTGCTCTGGAGGTTATATTCATCCATTTAAATTGCTTAAAGTTCAGAGGCAATTCCTTGATTTTGATAAGTTTTATGTTTTAATAAGTGTTTTCTTTGAGGATTAAATTATAATTTATGACACAAGGCTGAAATCTACATTGAAAACATATTTTAACAGCCACAAGAATTTACTTTTGAGGTCTGAACAAACCACCCTCAAATTTTCTCTGGATCAAAGAGATTCAAATGTAATTAGCATCATATTTATGGAGGCTTGAATTGCTGGCAAATCACAATTCCTCTAACAGTCATAACATCTCTAACATTGTTTTTCAAAAAGTGTAATCTAGTATTAATGGAAATGAGTGTTAATTTTTGAATTCTTCACCTTTTTTTCAGCGATGACCAGTCAATTTCAAATCCACACTGGATGCAGCATCAATATTACTTGAATTTCCTATTTTGTGATTTGGCTTACATTTCAGACTCCAGTTAATCACATATTGGTTCAAATAAAGTTTAATTTGCATCAATAGCAATTATTTATTTAATTTTCTTACTTTCCTTTTTTTTTCTCCTAACAATTTTGACTGTACTAACTGTTGCTAAGGTTCACAAATGCAGCATTTTCCAAATATCACACACTCGCTGTTATTGTTCATGTGTGCTCTTTGACAATGTATTGTCAGTGAACTATAACTGAACCTGATCCTGTTCTCACCTGCTATCCACAAGCATCCACTTTTCATCAGGTGTTCAATGTGGTGAAGGTATTTCTTTTGATGCTCCGCCATCTTAACTCATGCATATTAATTATAGTTGTTCTATTCTCGGGATCAAATCTTCGGTCTCTATAGCTTAGTTCAATGTTGGAAGAAGCTTTTCTCATCTGTTTGGGAGCTTGTTCCACTTACCCCAAGTCTTATTTGAAGTGTTAGCAAATTGTATTTAATTTGACTCTGGAATATGTTAAGCAGGAACAAGAAAAAATACCCACTAAGAAACTTTGCATGTGTCATCTGCAATTATTTGTCCACCTGCAGATTATATGCCAAGAAGTTCTAAATTTAGGAAGTTGGTTCTAATTAGACCATTAATAAAAATGTGAGCTTAACGGGATAATATGTTAGTTTATGGATTGATGCAATGGATCAGGACTGGTCTTCATTTTAGGATTGGAGAACATTGAAAATACTTCCTCTCTGCTTGGAGGATGCAAAGTACAAATTGGATAAACTCAGCCATGGATAGGATCCCATGATAAAACTGTTCATTATTCATGATAAATTATAGTTACTTCAAAAGAAAATTCATTTGGGAATAGAAATGCTACTCTCAAGCTGGGAATTCATACTGCTGTCCAAAAGAAGACCATGTTTCCTTTGCTAGCATTGACATCTTGAAACTTTATGAGTATAAAAAACACTTTGGAAATAAATAACAGTTCTGCTTTTTAATGATTTCACCAAAAAAGAACTGACCACGATCTGGTAATGAGCCATGGTATCCTGGAAAATAACACACTAGTTGGAATATCTTCAGGAAAATATCCTGAATGTACAACTGGAATACTTTCAAACCTGAGGTAATGTAGATTCAGTCATCCTGATTACATTTTACTTTATGTTAATTGTCTCGCACAATCAGTTCCAAACATTATGGAACAATGTGTTTCTGTTTGTGCTACATTGAATACACATAGTGAAGAAAATACTTGAGGGCAGACGAAGCATTATAGGAAGATTTTTAAAGTTCAATTTACATTAGATTAAAAGTTTATTTAATTATTTCAAAATGTAAAGTCTCACACCCTCACATTAGACCAATCTGAAACAATCTGTAAATTACATATGAATAGAAATTAAACACTCATCTCTAAACCATGAGTCTACAGACATATACGTGTTCTAGATTAAGAAATGCAATGTTTCTGGCAGACCATTGAAGGGTCTGTTTCTGTGCTGTATATCTCTGTCTCTATGACCTGACAGGCATTTCTCATGATCAGCCAGATACTGAGCTGCCAGAAATAAAGGAGTTGAGGGTGAGTTCAGGTGAGAGGTTCATGTCTCCACTGAAAGAATGTGAAAGACATTTGTAACAGATCCACTACAGAGTAGTAAAGTAAATATTTTAGTAATTCCAAGAAAATCAATAAATTGAGTTCTCATTATCTACTATAGTAAAATAATTATGTTTGTTTTTCATATATTCAACAGTTCATTAAGTCATTAAGTGAAATGTGATCGTAATGGATTGCAGTTGTCTTTCATTTTCTGTGTAACAAATATTTTGTTTTTTTCATTCAGATCCTCAGAATCACAAAGCTCCATATTCAGGTAAAATATTTTGAAGTAACTGACTTTGTGGTCAATAACTTCTTTAAGGATTGAATGTCAAACTGTGATAATCTGGTTATTCTGCAAGGCCAAGTCATCCAAGGCTATCAGCCAAATGCTGGAGCATAAGACTAGAATAGTTAGGTAGTTGCTTTAATACAGCACTGACATGATGAGCTGAAGGGGCTTGTTCTATGCAATAGACCTCTATGACTCTGTGAATGCAGTCGATCAATGGCAATATTCAAGGGTTCGGAAAGGGATCCACAAGACAGTTCTTTATCCCCTTATTATGATACTGAAGAGTTTCAATTTTAATAATATTTGGTGTTGGTGTGAATTCAGACTTATACTATTTATACCTTTAAATTAAACAATTCAACATAAAGAGGGCCTGCTTCCATGCTGTACATCTCTATGACTATAACACAAAATTTGGGCCATTTAGCCTCATTACAGGACAATAGTCTTGATTCTGTTTTCTAATGAACCTAATTAGCTATTACAGCTTCCTCTGTTTGATCATCAAACTTCCATAACTAATGTGAGATGCACTACAACACTTTGAGAATGTGTACAGTGAACAGCACTATATAAATACAACATATATTTCTGTTTTTACCTGCGAATCAGATGGCTGGTAGGGAAACTGAAAAGCCAACTTTGGCTGTAGCTTGTACACCTAAATAGATCACAGGCTTCTCTGTTTATTTGGAATGTAAGCTACTTAACTGTGAAAAAACAATATGCCAACTGGGTTTCAATATTGAATACCCACCCAAGCTAACTTCAACAGAGGCTTTGTCCCATCCCTGTTCATCTCTTGCAGCTGCCTCTAGGATTCTGCTACATACATGTCAAGGACCAAATCTCAAACTTAAGGGGACCTGCTGATGAATGCTCCTGACAAGTTTTCCAAACAGTCTTTTGCTTTTAGTTTTCCGGGTACAAGACATCTGATCCTGAATCTACTGTTATACTGCAGCCCACCTACCGACAGATTCTCAATCCATCTGAAAATAACTACTGCTCCCCAAGTCCAAACTGACACCTGCCTCAAGGTGGATATCAGCTGGATTCCCACTCACTCACAAAACAGCGCTCACTTTAGAGTCCAAAGCTCACTAGCTGCATATGATGTAGCCCACACCTAAAAATGGTTTGAGCATCTTGTGAGTCGACCGCAGTTCAGTTTAGAAACTCTGTACATTTCCTGCACACTGTGGGTGGAGTTTGAAAATATTCACCACTTTTTCATCAATAAGTTACTCTTAATATATTTATCTGTATTTGATCATTGTGATTTGCGAATTTATTTACTGAATGCTGCCAGAAATGTTACTCAATGAAATAAAAGTGAATTAAGAACTCAAAGAGAGGTTGCCTAGATTTGTCTGTAATGTGTTTAAACCACTGATTTCAGAAGGGAAATTGCATTCCACATCAATCTAAGCCTCATTCGAATCTGTCACCATTTAGCGACTAACCAACATAGTTAACAACATAAAGTAGACTGTGATGTATGTATTTAATTTACATGACAGGCCATGTATCATGTGGCTGGAAACAGGAAGACAAAGGATCAAGCTTTTATGAATATGCACATTCCACTTTTCAAAACACAAAAACACAAAAAAAGATTTGGCAATGTTTACAATTACTGGGAACTTTGAACAAAGAGACACAAATGCCTCCCAACATTCTTGGATTCAGATCACTCCATTTAACTTAAACATCTTTCAGAATGAAATTAACTAATTTGAAACAGAGGAGCTACATTTGTGAATCAAACTGAAGCGTATGCAATTGATCTGCTTGTTTTCTGATCTCTTTTAGTTTCAGATTAAATTTTAATATAAATTTTGTTTGATTATTGTACAGTTCAATCAAGATGACATTTTTGTCAGAAAGACTATTTTTAATTATAGTAAATACATAAAACCTCTTATTCGCGCTCTCCAACTCTGATAAGTATTTGCAGTGTAAGCCTCTATCTCCCAGGTGTAAAGAATTAACAATTACCGTTTCCAATAGCAAACATAAATGAAAAATCAGTTTCAAATTCAATTTATTATGTATGTATAAACGTGCTCTTTGTTTCTTTCTCTGTCTCTCACATACACACCTTCTTTCTTGCTAGTCCACTTTTCCTTGCTCAATTTAATACACTTTTTGAAGCTTATTGAAATGAATAGATCTGTGATCAGAATTATCACTTGTTTTTCTAATTCTCTCACACATGCTCGAACACACTATGCCTCGCATTTAAAAAGAATTATTGCAAGTTGTTCTTTTGTTTTTCCATATCATTTGAAGAAATGCTACTGAGTAGAAATTTATAGAAAAAAAATTCAGGCAAAAGACTGACGCACACAGATGTACCGTGAGAACTGTATGCCCTAAGTCTGCATAGTTCACATTCAGCTCAATATCATAATGCTGGATAAAGGTAGCAAAATTGAGTGCAGACTTTTCAATGAGACTAAGTCTTCAACTTAAAGTTTTAGCAAAAGCGTTACATGATATAAAACAAAATTCAGCTGCTATGTAATTGTATTATTGTGAACCATGTCTCTTTATTATTTACAAACTTTACTTTGGAATTAGAAAATGCATCTACTTCAGAAAAGATTTGCAGATGAAAATGATATCCTGAAAGCATTTTCAGAAACTTATGAAAACATGGTCATCAGATAATGCAATATCAGAGGAAACTTCTCTGACCGTAGTGTCGAGAGTGTCATCTATCACAGTGTCTTCCAAAGGTGCAGCAGGAACTGCATGGATTGCCAAATTCCAATGTTTGTTTATTATTCATGTGCAAAGACTATACAGATCTGTTTCAGTAACTGTGTACATATATAAAGATTTTTTATGAATAAAGTATTGTTTTGAATTAAGAAAAAGTTCAATGAAACATGCTGCCGAGATACTGAATTAAAATACTGTGAATTATGAATGGATAAGGTCAGTGAAGTGGAGGTGACTAGTTTTTCAAAAACTGGCACCAATTAAAGACCATGTGAAGCTGGAACTCTTTGATAATTGACATTTTGGCTGGACCAATGGCAGGAATGTGGGACAAGAATAGTTCAAAGTGGGAGATCATGTGATAACGATTACATCTCGTGGCATATGTCCGGCCAGAATTGACACCTTGTGAAGATCTTTATTCCAAATGATGTGTTTATTTTTTTTTTCTCCAAATGATGTGTTTAAATGGCAGACACATACTAAAGTGAAAGCAAATTTCAAGAGGAGTGGAACCCATATGACAATGGTAAGCTGATTAGTGCATGATGTACAAATAAATGTTCTTTTATTTTTACAAGAGAAACAAAAATAAAGTCATGCACTGTCATTGGTAGTTATGGATTTCTCATGTCACTCAATATACCTGGTCAACATGAAAGTTATTATTCATGAACAATGTTGTTAATTTTAGACTGTACCACTTTCAAGAGACTCTGTACTTGCATTTCATCAATTATTTCTGAAGCATTAAACTCATTTAATGACCTGGATGGGTATTGGTGTCAGTTTAAAAACTGAAAGAACTGCAGATGTTGTAAATCAGAAACAAAAACAGAAATGCTGGAAAAACTCAGCAGGTTTGGCAACATCTGTGAAGAGAAATCAGAGTTAACGTTTCGAGTTCGGTAACCTTCTATAGAACTAGTGTCAGATTGTCTGGTGCTGCTCATTCCTTGGGTGATGATCCTTCCATAAGGAATGTTGTTTCGATGGTGAGTGCTCGATCAGAGTAAAATAGTTGTCTTTCAACAAGTTGGTGTTTAAGCAAGAACAAAGGATATTAATACTGTAGCTTTGAGTTGTTTATGAGTGCAGACATACAGACATACTGCTGGGTTGTGCCATGAGGACATCTTAATGAATGTCAAAATCACTACCAAAGGTGGTGTAGAAGTCAAGGCTAAGGGGGAGGCAGATTTGTGGAGGTGGGAACAAGGGTGGTGATGGAAGGAAACTCAAAGTGCATGGGGCTACATTTGATGGAAATGGGGAAGAGCATGCTGTGGCAATGACAACTGCCATGGGCTACACAGACATAGTATAGAGAAGCAGGCTAGGCATTATTATGGTGTATGGCAGGGTCCAAGGGTAGGGAGGACAGTTGGAATAAAGTTCAATGTGGTGAGTCTTCACATGTACTGGATGGGTTGAAATGAGCTTGGGGTAATGCAACATACAAGGGACATGAAATCTTTTGAGGGGGGGGGGGGTTTCCTGGCAACAAGGAGATACTAGGTGTTGACATTGTCCATCACGAGCCGTGCTCCCTGCCATCGCTTGCTTGCTCTCTAGATGCTTTGTGATGTTAGAAAATGACTGGGTCAATGCCCAGGCTGGACAGAGTAAATGTCAGTTCAATGAGTGAGAGCATGGGATTCATGTTTGCTGGATGCTAGGACATTGTAGCAAGAAATGCATGAAGCAAGCTTCTGTAAACTCAATTACATTTAGTATGCAATCATTTCATCACCCATTTGCAATGCATACAGAGTGAAGACGCTTAGGGGTCAGATGCTTGTCAAATGCAATTTGCAATATGCTGTTATAAAGCAAAGGACTGAAAGAAGCTAAAGAAACTCAATAGGCACGGTAGCATCCGTGGAAAGAAGACTGAGTTCATGTTTTGAGTCCAGTGACTCTTCTTCAGAACTACATGGCTGCAAGGAGTACTAGTGCATCAGTAGATTCTCAGTGAGTGACAAGTTGATGGGGCTAGAATGGATAAGGGTTGATATAGTGATGGGGTACTTCATTAATGCGAGGAGTTTGGTAAGATATGGTGAGAAATCTCATTCAGCTTTGTGGTGGAAATCTCTCCAAAAATATTCAATGCAACTCATAATTAATGGAAAAAAAGGTAAGGTTCAGCACAATGTCCCAGTTGAATTGAAGACTTCCAAAGCATATTAAATCATTGTTGCTAGTTTGTAGATTCAAGTGAAAGCTGCTTCTTGTTCTGTGTCCAGATGCTGTGATTATAATTATCATTGAGCCTGCATCGATGTTCACATACTGATAACAAATTTGGAAAGGTTTAAGCTAGATCACAAACCAAACAAATCGTTGCATTGGTTTCACATCTATCAGTTGCTGAACTCTGCTATTTGGAAACTTACAGCCATATACAGTTGGAATTCCTCTTCTATAAACACGCAGATAGGATCCATTCTTATCTTTATTTTATGAACTTAATATTGTAAAAAAAAAGTTGCTGCACTGACATTGCATGTAATTTGGAGGGTAGCACAGAGGTGGGATCTGCACATGTGCACAAGTCGCCTGCACCAGGAAGTAGAATGCAGGTCCAGCTCCCTGGATGAAATATTTTACACAAATTCTGTTGCATAAGAAGCAGATAGAAACAGAGCATGGAAGTGGAAAAAAATTGCTGATGGGCAAGTGTAAAGAAGTGCTTTGTTTATTCAGAGACCTACCAGAAAGCCAGTGGTCACTGTCAAGGAACATGTGGGAATCTGATATCAACTTTGTACATGGCTTTACGCAGAACTTGGTATCCATTCTTTCTAGTATGGGAATGACAGTCAAGCTCATTATCACTTGAAAGGAACCATGATGCAGATGGTGGCCAATGTCTGAGCTGCCATTGCAGCTCAAGGGGAATCGACCCAACATTGGAGTGCTGCGCAGGCAGCTCAGACTGAGGTCATGGAAATTAAGTTAGTTGTCATACAAATACAAACGACTGTCAACATATGGTTTAGGATACTGGTATTCAACTGGACGTTCAGAGTCTCACAGCAAGCCAGCAGTTTGTCCTGCAGTACATTCCTGGGATTGCCTCAGCTCCTCAGTGATCAGTTAGATTGTGTTGTGAATGGCAGCATTGCTCTCATTCTTATGAAAGCTACCCATGTGTGCTTGAGTTGTGCTCAAATGTTAATAATAGTGAACTGGTATAAAAGGTATAAAAGCTTCTGTGATAAAAGTGGGGCATTTACTTACATTATGTGCTGACCAGGGTTGCATATCAACTGCACATTCAGAAAGTGGAACACTTGCAGTTGAACCACATTCCAGCATTGCCCTGTGGATATTGCATTGAAATATGTATTCAGTCAATGGCATCCTGCACCATGGGACAGGGCAGTCGTCTTGTTGAAGCTGTAAGGGTGCCTTGACTCCTTTTTCTGGTCAGAGAGTGCACCATCCACACTCCTGGCACAAAGAGTATCAATAATCACCCTTACAATTAATGGCTAAACTGGGAAATGTTTGCATTGTTGTCAGTTCCATCCTGGCAGGTAACAGTCACTTCCCAGCCACTGTTAGCTCCCCTCCTCTCCCACTCTGAGGCTGCAGGTCAGCTTGGAAAGATAGCTGATTTCACCCTACTCAAAAAATGGTGACTTTCCACACATTGCTACACTCTGAAGATGAGCGATAAATAATTTGCTTCTTAAATGTTCCTGGTGGATACGTTGTCCTGCTGAGAGTCCCTCTCTATGCAAGCACTTTGCTGTCCTCTGTGTCTCCCTTGCTTCTTTTCTGTTCTGCTGCAGGCCAAGAAAATTGATAACTATAGCACGCATGACCAGGAGCAAGCTGTCTGAGCAAAACCCTTGAAGTCAGAACTAAATCCTTCACCCCAGACAACACCATTCTCTATAGACTTCACTGACTTTAAGTGACACTACAAAACAAACAGCCTTTCTCCAAACTCAGCAACAGCCCAAAGAAATCAATCATCAACTAGCCTGAAAGCCATTGTTAATCAACTTAATTGGCACTGGAGGGGGGAAGGGAGGCTCCTTGCTTTTGATAAATGTCCAGCTTTGTGTATTAATTGTATAATTGCATATTAATTGTATTTAGTTGTTCGCAGGTAGTGAGCATTAACTGAAGGAATGCACTTGTGAGCCACTGTAAAGGGAGACAGATTGACACTGTAGTTGTTGGGTTAAGAGGTGTTTGTTTATAAGGTGCAATTCCGTAAACAAATGCTTATGCAAGCATTGTAAAGATGGCTCCAGCTGTACCATTTACTACAGTGCATGCTTAAAAAAACAATGAGTTGGAGGATTGAGTCTGAATATTATTCTGCTGGTATCAAATCTGTGCCACGTGCTGACTGAATTGAACTTATTCTCATGTGTACCGAGGCACAGTGAAAAGCTTTGTCTTGCGAGCAATACAGGCAGATCACAGAGTTAATTAGCATAAATAGTAAATAATAGGTAAACAGCAGCAAAAACAAAAACACAGGTACAGGTGAATGTTAAGAGTTTGTGAGTCCATTTTGTATTCTAACAACAGTAGGGTAGAAACTGTTTCAAACCGGCTGGTGTGTGTGTTCAGGCTTCTGTACCTCCTCCCTGATGGTAGAGATTGTAGAAAATCATTGCCAGGGTGGGATGTTTCTTTGAGAATGCTGGCGGCCTTTTCTTGAAAGCGGGCTTGGTAGATGGATTCTATAGATAGGAGGTAGGCCTTTGTGATTGTCTGGGCCGAGTTCACCACTCTCTGTAACCATCTCCGATCAGTTACCATACCAGGTAGTGATACATCCAGACAGAATACTCTCGATGGTGCAGCTATAAAAGTTGGCAAGGGTATTCGCCATCATGTCAAATTTCCTCAGCTGCCTGAGGAAGAAGAGATGTTGTTGGGCCTTTGTAACCAGGGTGTCCACAAGAAGAGTCCAAGTAAGCTTGATGTGGATGGACACTCTCCACTCGGTCCACCTCTATGCTGTTAATGTGTAGGAGGGGCATAAGTAACATCCTGCTGAAAATCAGTAATGAGTTTGTTGGTTTCTCTGGCATCAAGAGCTAGGTTATTCACAGTGCACCATTTTCCAGGTCTTCCACCTGCCATCTGCAGTCATCTGAGATTCGACCGACTATGGTGGTGTCATCAGCGAACTTGTAAATGGTATTTGGTGAGACAGTCATGGGTATACAGTGAGTACAGTAGGGGGCTGAGTACGCACCCCTGAGGGCTCCAGTGTCGAGTGTTAGTGAGGGTGAAATAATTGTCCCCAATCTTCACAGATTGTGGCCTGTGGGTCAGGAAACTGAGGATCCAGTTGCAGAGAGTGGGGCTTAGACTGAGATCACTAAGTTTAGTAATCAGTCTCGAGGGGATAATAGTGTTGAAGACTGAACTGTAGTCAATGAGTAGGATTCTTACATAGCTGTTCTTGGGAGGTGTGAAGGGCAAGTGATATGGCAACTAACGTGTATCTGTTGGTCTGATAGGCAAATTGGAGTGGGTCAAGAGTAGTGGGGGAGGCTGGAGTTGATTAATGCCATGACCAGCCTTTCATAGCACTTCATGACCAGCAAAATAGGGCCACTGGGCAGTAGTCATTTAAGACATGAGCCCTCTTAGGCATAGGGATGCTATTGGCCCTCTTGAAACAGGCAGGGACAGTGGCCTGCTGCAGGGAGAGGTTGAAGATATCCAAGAAGACCTCGGCCAGTTGATCTGTGCATGCTCTGAATGCATGGCCTGGTATTCTGTCTGATCCCATTGCTTTCTTTGGATTCACATGAAGGAAAACTGATCTGACCTTCGATGCAGTGACTGTTGGGATCAGTTTGTCAGGACTTGTTGGAGTAGGTGTTACCTTACTGCCGAAATTCTGCTCAAAGCAAGCATAGAAGGCGTTGAGATGAAATCATGATGTGCCCATGTTTCATACCTTCTCCAAAATAATGTCTGACGAGGCACTGCCTGGATACCATGCTGCAACTTGTTTAGTTACTTAACTTGGAAATTTAGCATAATCGTACAACAACGGATGCAAGACTGCCTACATTTTCTTGCATCGTGCACCACACTGCCTGAGAGGAAATGATAACTTTTAGTAATGAGACAGCAATGACAGAAAGAAAATAAAAATACAAAAATGAAGACTTAACTTATGTGTTGACATGTTTTGAACCATCCTCAAACCAATTCTAGGCAGAGTTATATTTTTACACATCTAACCCAATGTCAAATAGATAGAATAATTAATACTGCAAGGATTCAATCATTGTGGAAAGTAGCCTTATCAGAGATGATAGTGCATTCAAATCAGTTAGAATTTTATTGTGGATTAATTCCAAAAACTTCAAAACTAATTGACGAAAACATTATTTGACAAATATAAGAATAGCTCTTATCAACTATTCCTGGGCCATAGACCATAGGTCTGCTTTCCTTGTCTAATCTGCACAATTACTTATTTTATAAAAATATAAAAAATGTACCATACTTCCTGTGTGTGGGTAGTCAGGTAGACATCAACTATTGACAATATGTCTTTTTAGCATTGTTGCTTTATGAACACAGATATTCTTCCACATTTGCACAAAGCACAAAATAAAAAATATTGGGTTTTCGTGTGTATAAATGATGTACATTTATATGTATTCTCACTATCAGCTTTGCCCGTGGAGACAAAATGAGTTATGCATTCTTCATAGTAAGCAGCTTTTTCCATTGAACTTGTTGAAACCTCAGTTGGTTGAGGTTTGGAGTCAGGAATTGTAAATAGTCAGTAGTTAGGGAGTGTTTGGAATCTGGGGGAGCTGGATATTTGGGCCCTTCTGTAATTAGCAGTGGCTTGAGACTTGTAAAGAAGACTTGGGAGCTTGAGGCAAGAGGGAGACTGAAAACTGAAAATCTTGAGAGTTTTTATGAGGGTTTTTGATGAGGGGGTAACAGTAACTTTTGAAATTTTAGAAGGCATTCGATAAGAAACCACAAAAGAGGCTGTTACACAAAATTAGCATTCAACTAGCTGTGAGGTTATATAATACTGAGGACTGAGGATTGGTTAATGGCCAGGAAACCCAGAGTAAGTACAGAAAGTCATTTTTGAGATGCCAGAGTGTAACTTTGCAATGCTGAAATTATTACCGTTTAAACCGTCAAAGGACAGTTTACAACATTGACCAATATCGCCCAACCAGTGTTTGTAATTCTATCATTGATGCTATATCAAATGAATTGTAAAGCTGTTCGTCCTGGCACGCTTGATACATTAATATTACAACACACTTTAACAATATTTAATCAGTGTATTGGATTAGTAACTAGAGAAGATGGGGGCCTAGTAGATGAGGTATATAGTAGATTTTTAGAAGGCTTTCAATAAGGTTCCATATGAAAGGTTGGTAAACAAAAATTACAACATATGAGATTGGGGGAATATGTTGGCGTGGATTTAAACACGTTAATGAGAGAAAGAGAGTTTGAATATATAGGGAATTTTAGGTTGGCAGGCTGTAATTAGTGGGGTAGCACGAGTGCTGGAGTGCCAGCTAGTCACACTCTATGCCAATAATTCAGACGTCAAGATTAAAGTAAGGTTTCCAAATCTACGGACGATACATAGTAGAAGAGCTGATAAAAAGACACTTTAAGGTGATGTAGACTGGCGAAGTGAATACATAAAATAATTGAAAGAAGAAATGCAATGCAGGGAAATATGAGGTAATCCATTTTGATAGGAAAACAAAAATACAGAATATTTATTAAATGATGAGAAGTAGGAAGTGTTAAATTTCAAAGGGATTTGGGTAGCCTCCTTCATAACTCATTGAGTTGTAGAGCTGTACAGCAGGGAAACAGATCCTTCGTTCCAACTTGTCTGCACCGACCAGATAACCTAAACTGATCTAGTTCCATTTCCAAGCATTTGGCCCACATTGACAAAGCTTTTCCCATTCATGTCCCAGATGTATTTTAAATGTTGTATTTGTACCAGTCTTCACTACTTAGAGTCATAGAGTCATAGAGATGTACAGCATGGAAACAGACCCTTCGGACCAACCTGTCCATGCCGACAAGATATCCCAACCCAATCTAGTCCCACCTGCCAGCACCCGGCCCATATCCCTCCAAACCCTTCCTATTCATATACCCATCCAAATGCCCCTTAAATGTTGCAATTGTAAACCAGCCTCCACCACATCTTCTGGCAGCTCATTCCATACATGTACCACTCTCTGCATGAAAACGTTGCCCTGTAGGTCTCTTTTATATCTTTCCCCTCTCACCCTAAGCCGATGCCCTCTAGTTCTGGACTCCCCGACCCCAGGGAAAAGACACTGTCTATTTATCCTATCCATGCCCCTCATAATTTTGTAAACCTCTATAAGGTCACCCCTCAGCCTCCGACGCTCCAGGGAAAACAGCCCCAACCTATTTAACCGTTTCAAGACATCCAGCACTTCCTCCTCTGTAATATGCATATTTTGCAAGGTGTCACCATCTATTTTGCTAGTTTTTATATCTTCCATATCCTTTTCCACAGTAAATACTGATGCAAAATACTTGTTTAGTATCTCTCCCATTTTCTGTAGCTCCATACACCTCCAATTTTGGTGTCATCTGCAAACTTACTAACTGTACCTCTTATGCTCGCATCCATATCATTTATGTAAATGACAAAAAGTAGAGGACCCCGCACCGATCCTTGTGGCACTCCACTGGTCACAGGCCTTCAGTCTGAAAAACATCCCTCCACCACCACCCTCCATCTTCTACCTTTGAGCCAGTTCTGTATCCAAATGGCTAGTTCTCCCTGTATTCCATGAGATCTAACCTTACTAATTAGTCTCCCATGGGGAACCTTGTCAAACGCCTTACTGAAGTCCATATAGATCACATCTACGGCTCTGCCCTCATCAATCTTCTTTGTTACTACTTCTTCTGGTAGCTCATTCCATACATAAACCCTTTGTGTGAAAATGTTGCCCCTCAAGACCCTTTTAAATCTTTCCCCTCTCACCTTAACACTATGCCCTGTAGTTTTGGACTCCCCTAGCCTACCCTATCCATTGCCTCATGATTTTGTAAACCTCTATAAGCCATTAAAAGTTAACATGTGGGTAATACCAAGCTATTAAGACGTCAAATGATATTTTGGCTTCTATTGCAAGGGGACCCAAATATAAGAGCAAAAGTGTTTTACTGCAATTATGTAGAGCCTTGGTGAGACCAGAGCTGGATTATTTTATCCAGTTTTGATCTTCTTAACTATGAACATCGACACTAACCATAAAGAAAGTGAAATGGAGACTCACCAAACTAATCCCTGGAAGTTAGGATTTTCTTTTTGAAAAGATTAAATAGATTGGGCCTTTTTGCTTTTGTATTAAGAAGAATGAGAGGTTATCTTATGCTAATATACAAACCTCTTATATGGTCTGGCAGGGTTGATGCGGGAGACTTATGGTGTACCTGTTGGGGTTCTAAAACCAATGGTCACAGTCTCAGAATAGGTGGCAGAGCATTTAGGACTGAGATAACGAGGAATTTTCTTCACTCACAGGGTGGTGAGTCAATGGAGTTCTCTGCCCAGAGAGTTATGGATGTTCATTTATTGAGTACATTGCAAACCGATATTGATAGATTTTATATTTTGAAAACATTAAGAGTTTCGAATATAGTACAAGAAAATGTTTAAGGGGAAGATCAGCCATGATGTCATTGAATGGCAGAGCAGGCTTGATCGGCAGCATGGCAAGGCCTGCTATTTCTTAGATTAGTGGTTATTTCCACCAATCGGCTGCAACTCCTCACAAAGCAGAATCCATAAAACTAACAGAAGGCATTCTTTCTTTAGTGAGTTCTGTGGGTTCAGTGAGTAAAATCATTGTCCCAATTCCTGGCTTACTTACTGGGGAAGTAACCTCATTTGGTGGTTAGCACACACAAATACGTGCTGACACATACACAGTGGTTTGGGAAAAAAATGTCTTTAAAGTCTCTTTCTCAAAATTTCAAAGTTCTTTTTACCAACTGGTTGTTGTGAAGCAACCAAAGGAAAAAATCTATTGAAAGTGAGCTGCCTATTGCAAAGAGCAAGATCATCTTTTATTTGTCTCCCAAATTTTAAGATTGCCACCATTTATGTGAATGCTTTTGAGAGCTTGTGTGCATAAAGATGTCATGTTCAAAAGAGGAACCTGATAGTAAAATTAAAACTGAACAAGAATAAATGTTCCTTATGTCTTTTTAAAAGTGTACTACATGCAAGTCCCCCCCTTTATCTCAATGAATACTGAAAATGATTATTTCTTATAACTGTAAAACTTAGAAACAACAAAAAGTAGCTTGAAGATTATTTTAAGATTGAAGCTAATGTGTGCTAAGTTAAATATAGATGGCAAAAATTTGGAAAAGCTGGAATTTCTTTCAGGAAAGGATTATTTTAGACTGTGTACTTCAGATCTCAGGTCTCATGTCTTTATCCCCCATGACTTTGAGATGCAGCAAGGTAACAATTAAGCTTCAGTCAGTAAGACTGATCTATTGAATATAATTCAAATATTGTTACTTTCAATAATTTTTGAGAATAACTTTTATGTGAAGACTATTTTTGGGCTTCATTATGAGCTGTCATTAAACAACTTTGTGACGTGTGGATTGTAACGAACTGGTGAAAATCAAAAAAGCTATTTCAACATTAACGCTATTTAAGGTTAGATTTATGCTGAATAAAAAGCATCAGGACAAGTTGCGACAATACTAAACAAGAGAGAAATCTATATTTTCACAGGATTGACAAGTTTAATTCCAATCTAGCCTCACTATTAAATCATATCTTTTTTTTTGTAAGTATGATATTTTAAATTAGTCAATTGAACATATAACAATGTTTGAACCTAATGATATTAATTATCTGGTCACAATTTCATATCCAGATAATTGTTTCAATAATAACTAACTGATACAGTAGAGTTGGCCAGTATCAAAATAATCTTTCATTATACAGAACTGGATTAGAGAAGACCTTTGCTTTCCTTTAGTTTCTTGTTATATGTTCATTGAAACACAAAGTATCATCTGAAGTGAGTCGAAATATGTTGAGTGACAAATTTAGGTCAATGAATTGTCTGACTGGTCTCAAATCAGATCATGTCAAATGGAAATAGCAGGTCATTTATGTGGTCTAAAATGATTCATTCTAAGTTTCAAATTCTTTCATATCACAAAGTGACAATGATAAGCAAGTATGATGTAAAGTTTAGCTCGTGAGTTAAGGTATAATTTAACGATAAGGTAGGATCAGATTGATGTTTGTAACATGCTGAACAGCTATGGTGTCCTTAACTGTAAAAGTTTACATTTTGCTCTTATTTTCCATTAACTGCCCCATTTATCCTTGAACTCTATATTATACTTTATTTTTACAACACCAGATTATAGTCCAACAGGTTTTATTGGAAGCACTAGCTTTCAGAGCGCCGCTCCTTCATCTATTGCAAACCCACATTAATGCAATTGATTTCCATTACTTCAGTTCTACTCTTTACCTTCTGAATAAAGTATTCAAATGTATGTCTTGTTCAATAGAAAGTCGTTGAAGGTCAGATTTGAACTATTGATCAAAGAGACTAAAACATGATCTCAGATTTATGGACATGCCATTTTTTGTCTTACAGGTTGGTCCAGTTATTGTGATGTCAGATTATTTTGTTAAGTAACTATAATGATCAGATTCAGCCTTATTTACAATGTCACAGTTGACAAATAGTAAACATTTCCAAAAATTTAAGAACAATACCGTAGTATGGCACTGTATCGGACAAGAATAGCATTATATGGAACAGAGTGTGGGTTCACTGTACAAACTTACTTTATACCTTGTTTTTGTATGCTACATTATGTTTGTAACAATGGATTGAAGCTAAGTATTAAGAAATGAAATTAGATTAATTGGAACTTAAAAGTTTTACACAAGTTTTTGGTACATCAGTTTTTGTGTTTTAAGTATTCACAACAAAATAATCATGGTACTAATTCGGCTAAATTATCTTGCACTGTGCAATAATGAGCAGGTTACAGAGGTGAAACCTGGGTAGCAGGTAATTCCTTCATTTGTTTTTTTTTGCTCAGTAAGACTTTGCGAAGGTTTACTTGGTACAATCTGTTGCCTGGTAAATGGAGGTCAGGGGTCATTTGCCACCAGCAGGTAATAACAAAACCCCAGTAGTAAAAACCTGTTATTAGTGTGTCTGTCATCAGCTGCTCTTTGTGTTGCGGTCTTAGACTGGAACATGAGTGGATCACTCATCAGTTAAGTGATGGCTAAAATTACAATTCAAACAAAGCACTCCTTTGCAAGGAATTGCAACTAATTACAGCAGCTAATTAAGTAATGCAGCACTCTGATTTGCTTCAAAACTTGCATCTGAAAGATTGTTATGGGCACAACTTTCCAGACCAGGTGTATCATGTACCTAAATATAGGATAAAAAAAGAAACACAAGTCTACATACTATTAATAAAAAAAAGTTTCACTCAACTTTTTGAACTTGCTGGAAGTGGGTACAAAATGAGTTGAGAATCCAGGGGCTATGAGTTGGACAATTATAGTATTTCACACATTTTGACCCAATTTGAATATTCCATTCCTAACATTTAACAGTAAATGGTATGAAAAAATAAAGTAATATTCTTCTTTACACGTGTGCTGCATATCAGTTTCCATGCTGTATAAAGTGAAAGGGGCCCTTGTAATTTTTTTTAAAAGTTCTGGTCAATTGTTGATTAATGAAGGGAAGACCACTGTCAACTGGTGACAATAAGTCCACCAGTATCCACTCAACATCTTTAGCTTGAATGAAACTAGAGTCTGTCAATATGACTGATGAAACCAGTTTGAAATTGTCAATGTTGGATGTTCCCCTCAACATTACTTAATGAAGGGAACAGCTGTATTTAATTTTTTAAAAACTCAACTAAAATATAACTGCCAAGAATTTCCATAAGACCAGCAGATACAGGAGTAGAGATAGGCTAGTCAGCCTTTCGAGTCTGCTGTACCATTCAATGTGATCTATATAGAAGATCTGATAATCTTCAACTCTACTTTTCCACCTTATCCCCACAACCTTTCATTCCCTTACTATTTAAAAACCTCTTAAGGACAGTGCTCTTAATGCTGAGATAAACAAGTGAACTTCAACAGCCCTCTCTAATAAAAATTTGCTCTGAGAGAAGCAATTTCTCCTCACCCCTACCTTATGAGGGTGACTCTGTACTCTGATGTTATGCTCTCTGCTCCTAGACACTCCCCAAAGGGAAAAAAAACTTCTCCACATCTACCTTGTCAACCTCCCTGAGAACTTTACACGTTTCAACAAGGTTGCCTCTCACTCTTCTAAACTCCAGTGAATACCTGCCCAACTTACTCAACCTCTCCTCTAAGAAAATCCCTCCTTAGCTGGAATTAACCATATGAATTTTCTCAGGACTGTTTCCAGTGCCGGTATATATTTTCTTTGAAAAGATGATAAACTGCTTTCTATTCCAGGTGTTGTCTGACTTGTGCCTGCTATAGATTTAGCAAGAACTTCCCATTTTTATACTCCATTCTCTTTAAAATAAGGGCTACTTGCCTTCTGTTACTCACTGCACTTGAATGCTAGCCTTTTGTAATTCATGGAGAAAGTGAGGTCTGCAGACGCTGGAGATCAAAGCTGAAACTTTATTGCTGGAACAGCACTGCAGGTCAGGCAGCATCTAGGGAACAGAAGATTCGACGTTTCGGGCACATGCCCTTCTTCAGGAATTCATGTACAAGGACTTCAAAACCTCTCTATGCTAAAGCATTCTGCAGTCTTTCTCTATATGAAGAATATTCAGCTTTTCTAATTTCCTGCCAAAGGGCATAACATCACATATTCCCATGTTAAATTCCATCAGCAAAGTTTTTGCCCAATTGCTTAACCTGTCTATGTCGAGAAAGTGAGGTCTGCAGATGCTGGAGATCAGAGCTGAAAATGTGTTGCTGGAAAAGCGCAGCAGGTCAGGCAGCATCCAGGGAACAGGAGAATCGACGTTTCGGGCATAAGCCTGAAGAAGGGCTTATGCCCGAAACGTCGATTCTCCTGTTCCCTGGATGCTGCCTGACCTGCTGCGCTTTTCCAGCAACACATTTTCAGCTCTAACCTGTCTATGTCCCACTGCAGACTCAGAGACTCAACTGCATCCACTCTAACTTTGAAAGCTCAGCAGCAGTTCAGTTTAATGCATTTATCTAAGTTTTCTCCCAATCTTCCAGAGCCATTATGACTACTGATTAGTAAAATCTCTCGGTAAGTTATTGGTGAGCATAGTTTTAATTGTGTTTTCATGCAGTTCATCTTTCAAATTAAATTATTTGAATAGATGAAATCAGGTATTGTGTTATGTTTCACAGTTATATGTTAGAATGCCTTTAAAAGACATGACGACAGAATAATTTTGTCAGTGCATCACAGCATGTGCCCTATCTTATCTTGGATCCTTTGCAGCATGACATTCCAATGAAAGCATGTGTCTCTGTTGTAATGTAGTAACTTAACATTAACCTGGATACTTTTGTGCCAGAAGATTATAATGTTTGTACATAGCAGTTAGTTGCAATAAATGGCTGTTGATTTCTTCAATTCCATCACAATGAAGCCCAGTTTCTTATATTATGGGAGATACCATGAACATTGAAACATTTAGTAAAATATCCTGTTGAGGAAACTCATGATCAGCTATTTGTTTCATATCATATAGATATCATTAAGAGGGACCATACTAATGAGCAAGTAATTCATGTGTAGAACACGTGAGTAGGAACCATTGTCAGTTTAGATTGCAGTGTTCTGATCTTTGCCTTAGCTCTACGATACTTGCCCTGTAACACTAGTGTGGAATTTGATTGTAGACTTCTTCTGTTGCTGCTTTGAAAGTTCAAAGATGATTTTTTAAAACCTGCCTACATTATACTGGTCAAAAATAAATTACCACACTGTGAAAATGTTGAGCATGCAACCTATGTTTTATACTCAACAGAAATTGTTGGGATATTTCAATCATGTTTTGACAAAAAGGATTAATTTATGAATATACCCAAAATTTGTGTCTTTAAATCTTTTGTGGTATTTTCAGTTAATCTAAAGATCATTATCCATGAGAACATTTGGCTTGTATTAATTATCCATCCAAAACACCCCGAAATGCCAGCTAGTTTAAATTAATGTCTGGATGGAAATTGTAGCAATAAAATCCTGCAAGAGAATTTGTTTTAACAGAAATTGTTTTGGGGCAATGTCACAGGAGATCAATTACTACGGCGGTTTTATTGGCATCTGCAATTAAGGCTAAAACTTACCATTGAGCTTACAGTTACTATAGGACACTGATTAGTCCAAGCTTTTTCATCAAATGATGTTCAAATGGAGACAAATGTGCTTGGGCCAAGCAAAGAGCCATTCTTTGTTCCTGAAACTCACTCATGAATTGAATTGATCTCTAAGCTGATGGAACAAGAAACATGCTCCAGGCATGTTGTGTGATAGCTCAGAACTACAATAGCATCACACATCAAATGGTTTGCATTTCATCCAAAGGTATCAGTTGACAGGCCTCAAATGTCTGTAATATGACATAGTTGACATGTATCACATAGTCCATTTATAAACATATATCAAAATCACCAGTATGGCAGTTGAATTTCGTGCCACTTCATCACTGATGAGCAATGCCTGTACACATACAACTGGGAAAAGTGTTAGTCACACTGTACTTAGTAAAATAGAAGTTGGAATAAACTACGATGTCTATAGGCTAGTATAAATTGCTAGTATAAATTGCTAGTATAAATTGTTGATTAAATATTTTAGGCCTTGCCTTATAGATACTAAATTTGAGTATTTATATGTGTTACTTAAAATGAAAATCAAACTAAAATGGATAACTCAATTACTCACCCAGTTGAAATAGTTTGTAGACAGTAATCTTATTAGTGGTTCCTTACCCAGAATTTTATGAGAAATGTGCTCAAACATTTTCCAATAATTTGACCTCTACATTGAGATCGACATATGGCCATTTATTCAACTCGTCTTTACTTTCAGGCTATTTTATCAATATAATGATAATCATCTTAGATATTTTGAATTGCTGTATGTATTACTTCTGTAAGAGTAGGTTAATTCTAACGTTAATTCTTCCTCTGAGCTTGTCTTCAAATATCTTTTCTGGGTCTTTCTGATCGTCCACAGAAAGACTGATCCATAACTAAGTGTTTAGCTTCCATTTCTTGATAAAAAGGAGGTAGTGCAATAAAATATTTGTTTGTTTATTTGACTTCTTTCTCCATTTTTGTCTTTCTTCTTTTGTTTCCTTTCATTTTTCTTGTTGCCACTCTTTTACTTGCCTTGGTCCTTTTACAAATGTTATCTTAAGAACTACTGCCTTGAAGGTCAAAAGTTGTAGGCTTATACTTGCATGTTTTGGCTAAATAAGGGCTGATGATACTATCTGAGCTTCCCTCTATTTTGTTACTGATCTGAAGAGACAAATAACAAAATGAATCAACCTTTGGATAAAGGTAAGCCTCCTTATTGTTGAAAACCCTTTTACGTTATAAAGTTCAGTTATCTAGCTGATCTTCAATTCGATCTTCAAGAATCTGTTATGGAGATCTTGAACAATTTTTATAAACGGCTACCACTTTTGACAATGATATTCATTTTGCCTCTAGCAGGATCTCTTTACATGATGTAGCAGCGCATGTTATCTTTCATAAAATAAGAAGACATACTGGTATTGAAAGTTTCAACAGATGTTTGTTATAGCTCACTATCAAATATAAATAATATTCAGTGGTACTTTTGTGTCTGGACTAATATTAAGCTCTTTAGTCTGCTCAGACTTTCTAATAGAGTCTCCAGAGTCCCAGAGGACCATAGGACTGCACTCTCATTAGAGAGAGCTGACTGGTGGTAAGTTTAACCCAAGGATCACCACACTGCAGGCACAGGGGAATGCTGAGATGGTGAGACCTTCATTGTAACCTCAGCCGGTAGAGGAATTGACGCCCTGCTGTTTGTGTTGCTTCCCACCATTAACCAGCTGTCCAGCCAAATGAGTGAACTGAGATTCTCCTGATGATGTGTATCCTTTGACTTCCCAGTGTTCAGAGGTACTCAAATAATCCAAGTCACAATTAAACAACTGTGGTCTCGGATTAAAACTGTACTTCTTAAATTTGCGCTAAGAACTTTAAATAACACTTTTCTTTTGTCTTCATTTGTTCCAACATTATCCCTTTGTACCTTCATACCTGTATGGATGAATGATTGATTGATATCATACTTTTTTATTTTTTTCAATGTTAGCGGATAATTGTTTTTCTTTCACTTAAGAAAACCTTACAATTTGTTTTTGTTTTTTGGTGGAGCAGTTTGTTTTTAATTGGAGGGAGGTATAGGCACATGCTAAAGGAACTTAAATCTTTCTTGTGGCCAGTCAGGGAGGTTGAAAATAGGGGAGTCACTTCACCCCTCTTCATTTGGTCATAACACTATGAGTTAATTTTTAAGGTATTGCCACTGATGTAATGTAGGGTAAGATAACAGATTATTTACACCCAGTAAGATATTAGAAATGTATACAATAAATGAGAGGTCATCTGTTTTAGTGACAAACACTTGAAGGGTAAATATTGACCAGGTCTTCTGGGGAACAGCATTCACATGAGATGTTTGAAGAAGAATCAATTTCGTGTCCATCCAAACGATGGGACCAACAATTATGCGGCATTCCCTTATATATGTACTGCAGTGTCAAGTGCAATCAGCATGGTTAGCTGGTCTGAGTGATTTTTGCTGTACTGTACATTCTATATAAAATGCTAAAAGGAAGCCTACACCCCTGACCTTCTGACACTGGTTAGACAACAGTTCTGCAACTTTAATGCAAGCACTTTTTTGAAACAGAGAAAACATTTGCTGATCATTGTTTTAGGGGATTGTGCACAGTCCATGACGGAGTGAATTATACACAGCTTGCGAAATGAATCGGTTTAATGGGTCAAATAGCTCTGTCTTGATCCCTGCTCTTTTATAAACAAGACTTTTCAATTTGGCAGTCTGCAGCCAACATTGGCAGTCTGGGTTTGTCTGTCAAAGACTAGGCATAAAAAGACAGGGGTATTTTAATAGCAGTGTTTTAATAAAGTTTAATATCCCTCTATTTACTAGTCTTTTAAAACTTCTCTGGTTCTTTAAACAACTTTGAATAATCAACCATTTTAAGGATTTAAGTCAGCACATTTATCATTGTTTTATGAACCTGGTATTCAACTGATTTTTATATGATGTTTACTGCATAGTGATTAAATCATGAACGATGCAAGTCCAGTCTGAAACCATCTATCATATGGATGTCATTAACTATAATCGATGCTCCTGGTTAAGAAAATTGTCTATAAAACAAACCAGATATTTTATATCGTAGTTCTGGGATTAAGCCTATACTTAGTTTTTATATCCACACTGTTGTTTTAAGGTTATAACACACCATTAACTTTTAAAACATGCATATGAAAATCACCTATTTGTGTTATTTTTCATTTGAAATGTCCATTATTTATAAATTACGTGGAAAAAGTTGGTTCCTCCCTAAATTTGATGAAGGGTGAACCAAGACAGAGTTGGCAAAAGTGAAGTACATAGTTGCCTCAACAAAAATTAAAATATTTGGAGTTTACAATAATAGCGGTTCCAAACTTCATTACAAATTCTAACTCCAGTGCAGAGTTTGTTGTTCTTGTAATGATGACCCACAACAATTGTGTGATAAAATGATTTAATTGTGCCATTTTGTATTTTAAATTTGCCACATTGGCATGGGTCAGATTGGGAGCAGTAATGCAAACAGCTCTTACTTCTGCTTCAATCCCCTAAAGGTACATTTTAAGGGGTGGAGGGGAGAAAGGAGAATTATTTATATGGTCTTTAAAAAACATCCAAGTCCAGTTTTAAGTATTTTCCAGATATGGCTCTGATTATGACACAAATAAATGTTCTAATAACTTCAAAAACATCTTTATCAGAAAACACTGGCCAATCCTGAGGATGTTATTAGTCTTATTAAGCTTAATCTGTAACTTGATTGCCTTATATTATGACCGGAAATTAAACATGTCCAAATGACTCAAGATTTAAACAAATATTAATAGCAACATGTAAAAATCTCACAAAAAAATTTAAAGACTAATGTAAATAATGGAAATAAAATCTACTTCCACGGAAAATTTCATTTTTTCGTTTCTACTCTTTGTGCAAACATAAAACAATTTGAATTACTGTAATCTCCTCTGCACAATCTACAATTCATCCTTAGTGTGTGAGTAATTTCTTCTGTTGTTGGAGCTGTATTGTAAGATGTGCTGTAAAATTCTAATCTTTTCCTTACATTGGTGTAAACTTGGTATCATGGTTGTTATATAATTGAGATTGTTTGTTTGTTTTTTTTCCCCCTCTATCTTTACCTCATTAAAAGTATACTGTACCCTTGCAGCAACTGAACTTCTCTCCACTTCATGTTAATTCCATTTTTGACTTCAGGCGATGGAGGGTGAGATTTTCAGATGCATGAACATGGTATGAATAAAATTATTCTGCAGTTTCAAATAGACTACAAGTGTAATGCATACATGAAAACCACTTTTCCATCAGAGTACCGGGATAAAAAATATTTCTCTTGCAGAATTATTCCAGGGTTGGAGGATTTGAAATATTGGGAGAGGCTGAATAGGCTGGGGCTGTTTTCCTTGGAGCATCAGAGGCCGAGGGGTGACCTTATAGAGGTTTATAAAATCATGAGGGGCATGGATAAGATAAATAGACAAGGTCTTTTCCCCAGGATGGGGGAGTCCAGAACTAAAGAGTTTAGAGAGATATGGCAAAGGCAGCACAGTGGCACAGTGGTTAGCACAGCTGCCTCACAGCACCAGAGACCCACGTTCAATTCCCACCTCAGGCAACTGTCTGTGTGGAGTTTGTACATTCTCCCCGTGTCCACGTGAGTTTCCTCCCACAGTCCAAAAATGTGCAGGTTAGGTGAATTGGCCATGCTAAATTTCCCCATAGTGTTAGGTGAAGGGGTAAATGCAGGAGCAGGGGAATGAGTCTGGGTGGGTTGCTCTTCGGAGGTTCGGTGTGGACTTGTTGGGCCAAAGGACCTGTTTCCACACTGTAAATAACCTAATCTAAAAAAGTGGGCGGCATGGTGGCACAGCGGTTAGCACTGCTGCCTCACAGCGCCAGAGACCCGGGTTCAATTCCCGCCTCAGGCGACTGACTGTGTGGAGTTTGCACATTCTCCCCATGTTTGCGTGGGTTTCCTTCGGGTGCTCCGGTTTCCTCCCACAGTCCAAAAATGTGCGGGTTAGGTGAATTGGCCATGTTAAATTGTCCGTAATGTTAGGTGAAGGGGTAAATGTAGGGGAATGGGTCTGGGTGGGTTGCGCTTCAGCGGGTCGGTGTGGACTTGTTGGGGCGAAGGGCCTGTTTCCACACTGTAAGTAATCTTTTAAAAAGGGACTAGGTTAGGTTAGGATATCAGGTTGACATGGACGCGTTGGATCGAAGGGTCTGTTTCCATACTGGACATCTCTTTGACTTTATGACTCTATTGCTCTCGGTTATGAAAAGAGTCTGACAAGTAGTAGAATACTGGGATTTCCCAAGCTCATTACAAGGAGCTAAACAGACACTGTATAGGACTGTGGCACTCAGGTGATTGAAAATTCCAGAAGGGTTTGGAGGGATATGAGCCAGGTGCTGGCAGGTGGGACTAGATTGGGTTGGGATATCTAGTCGGCATGGACGGGTTGGACTGAAGGGTCTGTTTCCATGCTGTACATCTCTATGACTCTATGACTTTGACTCTATGTTATCTTAAGGCTTAGCTGTATAATAAAATATATTTGCATGAAACATATGACATAGAAAACAAATATAAATTAACCAGATGGATACACTTCATAGTTTTATTTTGGCTGTCTGTGAAGGTGATTTACACATAGATAAACAAGAATATAAAATAATCAAATAAAGATCTGTACGTATTTATAATTTTAAATGCTTTTGGACCTTTTATTATGTTAAAGGCATTATATGAATGCGGGCTGTTGTTGTTGAGCTTGTTAACCACCAAATGAAATCCTGAGCAATGTTACTTCCATCAAAATTACAATCCAGAATAATGTGCACTTTAATTGCTCAGAGTGCAATTATGTAGAGCATGGTGTAACAAATGTTGTCTAAAAAAAATCAGAAGAACTGTTAATAGGTTTCTCAAATGTAGTAAAATATACCTCACAAGCTACAGATAGCAACACTATTCCTTATGGAATACAGTTTGGAAAGTGATCAAGTAAAACAACAAACCACAAACTGTTGCCCAACTAGAATGGATAGATAGAAACTGCTAAAGTTAGAAATTTGAAATGAAACAGAAAATATTGAAAATACACACATCTGATTCAAACTTGAAGAGAAATGAGGCTCTTAATGTAACTGAGTGGAATGAAAGAAAAATATATCAATTGTTAGAAATGGGAAGGTTGATGGAGAGAGGGTAAAATGGATTCAATGCTCATTTGTAGTTAATGGTGATCATGTGGTATCTATCGCTGCAGACTGTCAGAGTCAGGAGATAATCTATGATATTCACAGGTGAAATGTTAGAAGTTGAATTTCTTGCTCCATCCATCAGTTTCCATATAATACATTCTCCATCTGTTATGAATTCTAACTTCCACTTACAATGACTGAGTTTGAATGAGATCTCCTCTGTGGAAACTGATGTGAAGACTCAAACTTTAGGAAACCTTTGTACCTAATTTTCTCCTGTTTTTCTTACTTTTATTTTTTTTCTTTTTCTTTTCTGCTCACGTTTCATTTTCCTATAAATATAACAATATTCCAGCTTATGTTTTGAATTTGTTCTAACAATGTTATTAAAGAGAATGGATGAAATTTGAAAAAGGTGCAGAAGTATCAAGCAAGATTTTCTTCTTCAACTTCCACTTGCTCATCTGAGGTTGAGCTTAACTGGCAGCTTTCCAGAAGTATTGCCATCAGTACTTGGGTTCTTGCTGTCACAGAAAATGGCAAATGGCTGTTGTTGCTGAACTCAGTATATCACCTGTCATGCAAAAGACCACCCAACATCCACAAAGTTTCCTATTTGATGTTACAACAAATAAGGAACGATAAATGGAACTTGGCTCTCTCAATCTAAGTGCATATTGGACTGTTCTTAAGATATCACTGGTTTTCCACAAAGCAGTAAGCTACATACTGGTACACAGGAATGATTGGTATTCTATTAGCGCACATTTCCAAGCCCAACAGGCAATGTACCTTTTGAGATGGTTATATAGCTTCAGAAAATTTAATATTGTTCTTCTTGCCTTCAGTCACTCTCTCTGGGTGATCACTTTGGTCAGTTGGTTATGTAATGTACAATAACATCAGCAAGCATAGAACCCAGACTATATCTATAATCTGTGATATTGTAGCCTTATGAATACTTCAATTAATTTCAAGATATGTGACTCAGGAGAATTTACCAATGGTATATGTTTTGTGGGCTACAAATGGCATCAGCTTCCATTTAATAAAACAGAAATGGAAAATGAATGCCAACTATGGTAATTTCTACCTTTTGTTTGTTTACATTATCCTCTAAGATGTATGTATTATTATGTTATGTAAATATTCACTGTAATAGCCACAGATACATCATACATAAGGCTAGGAACACTCCTTATTCAAGTGCAAGTAATGGAGCATGATAAATGGTCTATTTCATGTCAAGAACTTTGACTGAGATTGAGCAGAGGTACTTAGCCATAGGGAATGTGTAAAGTTAGCAAGCTGCCTCATTGGTCTGAAATTCCAAGTCAAGATGGACCACAAGTTACTTTAATAACTTTATTGACATCCAAAGAGATTTCAGAAATACTTTTTTGCGTACAAACAGAACATTCTGATGAAAGGTTACTAATACACTAATTCAAACATCAAAGGCAGTAACTGTGCAGGTTCTCTCTCTCTCTCTCCTGCAATGACATCACCATGTGCTTCCTTTGTCTGTTTGTCTGTTCTTCTCCCTTTTAAAACTGCTGTCGTTTTTGACTTTTTTTCCCCCCAACGTTCCAAAACAATGCAACAGCATATGAAACAGTAATTGCTACTCCTGCAATTCGAGGAAATCACCTCCAGCACCTAAAACACCTCAAAAAAGGAGCAGCTATTACAGCCAGAAATTTTTCCCGTCCTCCATCTTGGATTACCCAGAATCCAGTGAAACACTAACTCTTGTTTTCTCTCCACAGACGCTGAGCTCCTACCATAATTTTCTGTTTTTGTCTTTATCTGATGTAACCATAAAATGTGAGAAAGGTATAGAAAATAGGTGCAGGAGAAGGTCATTTGACCCTTTGAGCCTAATTATTAAAATGTATAGCTGTGTTTAATGTTACTTTAAAATCTAAGCCTGAAGACAGTTCTTGAATTTGCCTTCTCCTTCATCAGTCTGTCTTAAAACCAAGCTCATAGCGTGGCATCGAATCACCCAAAAAGAAAATTGTGGCAGCAATGGCTAGAAAGCTATGCCAGTAGAAAAGATCAAGAAGCAGACCTGAGGTCATCTGGAGAAGAGAAGAATTAAAAAAATATTTTTAAAGAACTAATTGAGGCAGCGTTCAGGCCAGCTTGCAGCCAGAAATGCTACAGCACTGCACAGCTGCTGTAAAAGAAACATCTCTGAATGATCTAAGTCTTCAAAGGCCTTTCATAGACAGTAACAGGGGAAGCCAGCCTTTAAAAATAAGCGAGAGCTATAAAATACCACTAACCGCTACGAGTATAAATCAGAATTGAGCACCTGCAAAATATTTGAACATCATTAAGGAAAGGCACAACCAGGTTTCATTTTCCAATGAAAAACTAGGCTGAGGAGCACAGATAAGACTTCTAACAGTGTTAATAAATTCCTGAATAATTTACCTACTGAAAAAATGAAGAACAGCAAATTAAGATAATTCTTCAGGTACAGATTAAAAGAAAATAGATTGAAAAATAAAGAAAAATTAGGAGTAAGAATTGATATTGCAATTCAAAGTCTCAACAGTAATACAGCAATGAAAGAAGTCTTCTTTTATATTTAAATGGGTTGACTGATAAATTCAAAGTTTTGCACAGCAATTTAGAAGTTTTACCAATTTTATTAATTAAAGTACAAAAGAATTATCTATGAATCTGACCATGTGGTGTCAGATTCAGAAAATAATCAGTATGAATTGTGTCACTACAGCAATCATTGATAAAATTCAATAATTATTTGGCTGTGGCAGCCATCTTAGATGGGTTTAAAAAGATAATTGAATCTTATCAGTGAAGCCATTTTGAGAACGCTTCTATTTATAGATCTTAGAGAAATCCTTCATATGTCATGATAAAGAAATACCTTCATTTATTCAACTCCATATTTGTGCCATATTGGTAAAGGGAAGCTAAACTTTACATTGAAGACCACATTTCAAAAAGCAACTTTTATTACTACACCAACTACTTTTACAACAACAAAGACTCAGCAACCAATTTAATGAACCAAGAATACCACCACGCAAACAAAATGAGTGTGGTAGAAGTGAACAAAATTTGAGCAATATTCTTCTAAATCAAGAAAATAATCAAGAACGTCAATGAACAGTCAAACAATGAAGCTAAATTCACCTATGCTCATCTTTCCATGATAAAAATGTAATCTTTCACATCCATTTGATGTGTTCAGAAAAGCAGTTTGGACAACCTTGGTGAAAAAGTTCAAGACGAGTAACTTATGATCTTGTGGGATTCCAAATGTCAATCTATGATTATCAATGATGTTGGTTGTTTTACAATGTTTCATGCAACTTGTAACTTGTTCCCAGGCAAATATGCAATTGTCTGGAGGTTCACAATTACAGTTAAATGTAACAACATATCCCAGAGTGCCTGTAATATCATCACATGCAACTATCTCTGTGGAAATCCTGTCTACTCCCACACATGCTCCAGTTTCACTATGTAATTAGATTTCAATCTGACACGTGCCTCGGCTGTGTTATCCTTCCAGTTTCCTCTTGCACTGTGGACTGACCTCTGCATACTTGTGCTGTGCTGCTTGCTTATCTGCTTCTCAAATAACGGAGATGTGGGTTGAACACGTGCTGCCCATCTGCAAACAGACTTTAAGACATAGGCCACATTGAGATGTATGAAAAAAATAATAACTAGCAGATTATGATTCTTTTCATCTCTAAGACATCTTCACAACAACTTCAATTTATATCTAAAAGTAAAATGTTTCATCTCTTTAAGCACAATTGTTGTGTAGTGTTGAACCATACTATGTGTTTTGTTCAGTGAAGCTAATAAAAATAATTTTATTCCAGGTAAAGAACAAAAACCTTGTGCTTTTATACAGATTATTCAGTACCTCAGGAAATCCCAAAACATTTTAGCCAATGATTGCTTTTTAACTGTGCTATAATGTGTGAAATGCAACAGCCAATTTGCAGAACAAGGTCTCATAAATCAGTAATGTGATTATGACCAGACAATTTCTTTTAGCAGTGTTACATCAAGAAATCACTTTTACACTTCAATTTCAATTAACCCAGTGATGTATAAATATTTAAATCTAAGGTGATATTTTAGTAGGAAGAGCAAATTTGATTCTGTAACTGAATTATCCCTTCATTTGCAATGTCAGCTCAAATACAAAGCAGACCCAATATTTGTGTTCATCCAAATCAAAACTGACTGTGCTTGACGAACTTTGGTCCTAGTTTAAACATATTAGAGGCAGAAGTTCTCCCAGTCTCATTTCAGAAGTTGCATGACATAAATGTTTTTTTTTAAATCAGAATCATGGATGCTGGAAACCTGAAAGAAAATCAGCGATTGCTGGGAAAACTTAGCAGGTATAGCAGCATCTGTGGAGAGAAAGCAAAGTTAACATTTTGGTCCAGTGACCTTTCTTCAGAACTGACTGTAGTTGGGAAAAGGTTGGTATGTATGTTGAAGATTGGGTGGGGAAGGGTTGGAGTAAATGATAGGTGGAGATGGAGCACAGGGAGAGAGGAAAATCAATTGGGTAGACAAAGGAATGGATAAAGATTCATTCTCCCAGACTGATATCTGCTATTGGAGACCTTTAGTGGATGATGCTGTAATGGATTGGTAGTGTTAACAACCCATATGGTAACAAATGTGGGATTGTTCTAAGGACATGGAAAAAGCTCTAAAATTATTGAACTCAGTATTGAGTCCAGAGAGTTGCAGGGTTCCCAGCAGAAAATTAAGTTCTGCTCTTCCAGCTTGTGCTGAGCTTCGCTGGAGCACTGCGGCAAGCCTGAGACAGAGATGTTGGCTGGGGGACAAGGGTGGTGTGTTGAAATGGCAGGCAACTGGAAGCTCAGGGTCTTTTTTGGTTGTCAGAACATAAGTGTTCTGCAAAGCAGTCCAAAATAGCCTTAGTATTGTTTTCATTTTTAAACCTTTATACCTGATTTGAAAGTATTCTGGCTGGGAAATTTATATATTTTAAGTTTTTAAGAATTTGCTGATATGTCTCTACAGCCAATGAACTTTCATTTGACGTTTTTACACAGCATTAAGTGTATTCCTTGATGAACTTTCAATGAGAAATAATAATTTATCCTTCAATTCCCATAACAAACACATTTTTAAATCCTTTAAACTGATGGGTCTATTCCACTACAAAAAGCTAATTGCCTGCAACATTAAAAATCACAACTAAACCCAACCTCGGTTAAAATTACATTTGAAGCATGCTTGACTGCTGTAGTTTGTCTTGGACCAACTAATCATAGCTATTCTTGGGCAGTTTTCTATTTAGCACTTCATTCCCTGGCAATAATTTCCTGCTTGAAATCGGAGCATGAAGCTGTTCTGTTGTCCAAAGAGCAGCTCCCCAATTACACTGCAGGAACAACTTTGACAAACCTGAATTCCACAACAAAACGGGTAGCTAACTCTTGAGAAAATTACATACATTCAGGATTCAGATAAAGTTCTGTTTATTGTGTCAGATACTATCTGAATCTGAACGTTGATGAATACACCTTCCACAGAGTCTAACAACTTTTAGGTACCACTAATCAAAAATACTGTTTATGTGAAGAAGGCTATTTTTCTTTATTATGAATTAACAGCCAGCATGACTGAATGTCGTGGTTATTGATAAAAACAATTGAATGCCTTATGTTTACCACCCCTCTGTGATGTTCCCTATCAGTAACACAAAATCTCATGAATGTATAAATGATGATGAAAAAAATATGAGTGTATTAATTGTGAGGGGTTGTTTTCCATCCCTATTTTCACTTGTAATTGGTGGATATTTTGGATCTAATGTAGTGTGCATTGTCAGCCTACAGTTTCATCATTAAAATGGCTGCTTCTCATATGAAATTAGTTCATTCACCATTAATTGTTCCACAGTCCAATAAAACAACACTCTTTCATTTAGAGGTGAAGTTGCTACAGTCCTACTAGGCCATAGGGGTGCACTCTCATCAGAGAGTGATGACTGGGGATGATTTAACCTGAGGGTCACCATGCCTCAACCAAGGGGAGAGGTTGAAAAAGTGGGTAACCCACAGCTGGCATGGGAATTAACCCTGACTTTTGGCATTAGTCTGTGTCACAAACTAGCTGTCCAGCTAACTGAGCTAATTGACCCTCTTCCACCCTGGAACAAAATTGTCAACCCATATACAGTGTGATGATGTTAAATACAAATGTTTACTATTTAAAACTGATCAACTAAGTTAATAGCTTTGAACTTTGGTTGGAGGGGGAAAAAAAAGTGAAAAATGTGCTGGGACACTTTAAAATAGTTACCAAAAGCCAAGCACGACAGGAATTTAAAAACATGGCTGAAACTGCCTCATGCATCCTGAAAAAGCTTTCCAAGGGGAAATTACCTGAACATAAAAAATAATTATCTGGTCTGCATAGCTAACAGTGAGATCGTCAAATGTCTGTGGGCATGACACTTCTCCAGTACAGGTATTGGTGGAACAAAGGCTTAAATCAAAGATTTGTTATGCAAAAAGAGGATTGAATGCCATCACCAACAATAACCCCCTTCCATCATTTTCAAAATGACAGTGGAAATCTGACAATGGCTTATGAAAACTCTTTTGTCCCAATTTTTATTCTTGGATAGGTAGGGAAATGTCAGTTCAGTGAACTCTAGCTTTAAAAATGGCAACCTGTACGTGTGTGTGTGTGTACACGCATAAAACCTGCCTAGTGACTCCTGCCCTATTTTAACGATCAAAATGAAGGCATAAACCATCCCACCTACTCATTCCCCCTTAACCTTGCCCACTCCCCATGCTGCATCCAAATCATTCTATACCCCTCTACCCATTCTCATAGCCCCTTATAACCTCATGCCAATCTACCATTTTCCTTGAAGCTTAATGCCCTCTTTGCCACCCTGTGTCAGTTTGCCTATTGTCTATGTTCCTCTCACAATCTCTGTGGCTCCATATACTTGTATGACAGCTTAGCACTTATATTCACACACCAGATGTTTCCCTTTACCTTCCATGCCAATTCATTGAATATCCACACACAAGGGGGAGACAAAACACAGTTTTATTATTTATTTTATATATCAAATAGTACACTCCATTGAGAAAAGCAATTACACTTAAAAAAAGCCTTGACACTTTATGGCATCCTGTGACAAATTGACACTTACTGATACTTCACTTCTGACCATTTCTTGACAAATATTGTTGAGTTGGACAATTCTACTGGCTTTATGTGCCATTTATACACAATGTTTACATTTCCAAAGGGCACCTGACCCTGAAAGGATCCCTGACCCCACTCTGCTGAGAAAGGAAAGTTATGGATTTGGAGGCAGGACTTAGGATTCTGACTTTTTTAACATTGTCACCACAGTGGAGAGGTTCTGAGTTTTGGCCTGACCTGAGGACTTTGTTGGGAATGGATTGTCCACATGGTGGGCCTATAGCCATTATTCATATCGGAAACTTTACTGTGAATAGCCATGATTTGGAACTCATGGTTTTGGTATGAAAAGCATCTAGAAATATCGAGAAAAAGATGCTCTTTCTTTGGAAATGGTGTGCTCAGTTCTACAAAAGTGATAAGGCTGGGAAGAAAACAGTTATATATTGAGATTTTTAATCATAGAAATCTGGTCAATGCAATCACATCCAGATGAATAATTAAACAAGTTCAGCTAAAATTCCCATTGGAAATTTTAGATCAAACTCAACACATTATTTCCTTAATCAAGAATTGTAATTGTTTTTAATTGTACCTTCCCCCAAAACTGAACCTTTGTTCTGTTTGTGTGCATGTGAATGTGTGTTTAACACCAATGAATTTTATTTCTTATTCGTAGCCCACAGCATAGAACTGATTTTCGAGTGTAACTAGGAACAAAATATATAACTTAAGGTGACATATGCTGTTTTTGGCTATAATTCTGACCACTATTCCATTCTATAATTAAACACCTGGGCAAGAGTCTCATATAATGCTGTTTAATCCTTTGTGACTTTTAGAACAACGTGTTTGGTTACACTAATGGACTTGTTTTGAGCAGTTTTCACTGAATTTCTAAACTGAGTGGAATACTGAACTGCAATGAATTGACTTGTACTTTTTTTTCTACAAATGCTAATAACCAAAACTAAAACCAAATGAAGAAGATTGTTAAGTTGGTTTATTTCAGACTAAAACTGTTTATTTCTCTGCATCAGCTTTATTGATTCACATTTTATTATAGCACCAGTTGAATCACTGCATCATTTTCCTTACCATTCTATTCCTTTCTAGTAGCTTGGTTATTATGTTAAATATGTAATCATTGGTGATTACTCCCAGATCATTATTATAGCTAAAAATACAGTATTATTGTAATGTTTAAGTTTCGCTAGAACATTTCAGGAAAATACACAAATATATTAATCTTTGGTATGTTCAGGCACTAAAAAAAACTTTAAAGAATTGTCCAATAATTGTCTAGAAATTAAATCATGCTCACATTGGGGAGTGTTATGTATGCTGAATGAGGCCAGTGACAAGACTTTGACAAATAAGTTCTCTGGCCATTCAGAATTGGAACTGGGAGCTGCTTGCACCATTGCAATGTTCAGAGGCAGCCACAGGATAGTGATGTAAAACAACCCAGATCAAATGCCAGCTAAGTGACTCAGGAGAGACGCAGCAGGAAGCAAACAGAAGGGGTGAGGAGCACGCACTCTGCCTTCTCCTGGTTGCACAAAATATTTAAACTCATCTTTTGGTGGGCAGCCTTCAATGATCCCACTAATACTTCTTGGTTCTTGCTGTTGTCGTTTGTCGTCTAGTTGTTCAAAAGGGCTTCAAACTGGTTCAGCTTTTGATTTGTTGCTACAACTGTGCAATTGAAGCACAATCACATTTACAACAATATACAACATCCACTCTAGAACTTTCCTGAACAATCGACCATTATGATACATTTCTGGCACAAGAAGAGCTCAATCACATTGCCCACCCTATTTACCCCTCATGTACTTGTTTTGATCAGTGGGGTTCAATTTCTAGTCTGTTGTGTTTGGGAACTTTTCAAAAGTTGCACTGTAGGCTAAAACATTGGAAACTAAATCTTTTAACATGCATCTCAATCACTGTCAACTCTAGTGTTCTAATCTAGAATATTTTACACATAAAGTATTGCGTGGAAAAGCATTGAGGAACCTATTGATATGGAACGCCTACTTGCAAAGTTCAGACTGCTATCAGACTACTCTGGGAGCATAGAAAATGGGAAAGAAAAACGGCAAAGCATGTACAATTGCTAAAGACTCTCATGAAAGAAGAGGGTTGGCCAATGAATAAACATTCAGTTTACCAGTAACCATGTTTATATTGTAGTGAATAACTTTCAAGAGTACATGCATAGAGTTCAGATACAGAAAATTCTTCCTTTGTCATGGGGGCGTGGCTCACTATTTAAAGTTAAGGTGAGGACACATGAAGGGCAGATGGAACCTGCTTTTGCAATGAAAGACCTTTTTATGCTATTTATGATAATCAGTGGGAATGTTCCTCATCCATTTCAGATGATTCGGTAATGAGGTTGCACAGAATGTGCCCACATTGTTCCACAGAGACCATTAAAACTCCCACTTGCGACGTTAGCAGCCCCTCTCTTTACACAGAGGCCTTGGAAAGTTTAAGGCAACAATAAACTGAAAGTATCTTCAAACACACAGAGGAACGCCTTTGTTTTCTGCCTTTTGAACCTTTTCAAAACCTCATTTTGAAGGGTGTTTTCGTTCTGTTTCTCAGCATTACTGAACTCAAAACTCCCTGTTGTTTAGTAACACAGAATGTGAACTCAATTGTCTGAATTCCCGTGCTCCATATGGTAAGTGTATGTAGGTGTATGTTTGTGTGTTCGTAACAAACTTCATCTGCATGTATAGTTTAAAAATCAGCCAATAGATATTTCTGATAAATTCCACTCTAGTTGCATAGCATGGAGATTTTTCTATGTAACTTTGACTGAAATAATAAGAAAATTGGTGTAAGGCCACTTAATTAACCACTCATTATTTTTATGTTGTTGTTCTACTTTGTTATTTTATGAACTTGTCACCTAACAATTTCACATTCATTTATGCAGTGGATGGCTATGATATAAAATGTATAGTACAGTATGCTCAGCATTTTCCACTTGATAAATATTTTCTTGAGAAATTTGAATAAAATATATTAATTGCTAATTACCTAATTAACTCATGACAATATTACCAAATACACACTTACATACATTTCAAAGTTGTCTGTCTAACAAATAATGCCAGAACAGTAAAGAAAAACTGTACTTAAACTCATTCAGTAAGACTTACCTAAGTAACTGCTGTTCACAACTTTTGATTTGCATTTATCTTTCAAACTTCTTTGATAATTTCGATATCACATTTGGCTTAATATAATTGCTACAGTGTTACAACCAAATAAAGAGGTGTGATCAGCTCCTCTCTTTATAAAACTCCTCTTTAGTCAGACAACTGAAATCTTTATTTTCTTTTTAGCATGTAACTATCGCACTCAATTAAATTTAGCTAATGAGATCAAAAATGATGGAACGCCAATTCTAAGGCTTTATTGAGTGAAATAGAGTGAAGTGTTATTACTTACTAAACTGAAGAAAAATAATAAAATGCAATGTTTAACACAAAAATACAATGCTGATAATAAGCTTAAAAAGAAATGTGGAAGGAGAAGGGTCTCTATATAAACAGAAACAGTTTAAATTTAAATTTTTAGAATCCTTTAGTTGCAAATGTAAAATCTCAATCCCAGCAATTCGAATGCTGTCCTGTTTCGTTAGGAGTGGTGAAGTTTACAAATAACCTTGATTTCTCAGCAAAAGATAACTTTTCCAAGTTGACTTTTAGATTTCTGAGATTAAGAGAGAGATAGCAAAGAGCTTTCAGTATCTTTGTTGTTACCAATCCATATTTCTTATGCTCTCCGTTGTTGTTCAAAGTAAGCTACTAAAATATTATTTGAAGTCTAGTCCTTTATCAAATCGAACACATCGCCAGTAACCTTGCAGCTCCAACACGTGAAGTTGTACAAGCATGATAAAAACAAGAGTTGCAAATTTATTATTGCCTCACTGAGTTTTAGTATTTCTTCATTAAAATGTTGATTCTGATGCAGCAGGTTTCATATGTTCCTTGGGAATTTCTTGGAATTGTCAAATGCATCTTGCAGCCATTTTATGTCTGTAATGTCCTTTTCAAATTCCTTAGTGTTGGAAGTCTTAGATATAAAGTCGAATAACAAAAGTGAATGTGATCATCCATTTTCACAACAATTAGAACAGAATTAGAAGAGATTTGCAAGAATGGTTCCAGAGTTTTGAAACTTAAATTATGAAGATAGATTGGAGAGTTTGGGACTATTCTCTTTGGAGAAAAGAATGTTGAGAGAAGATTTGATCGAAGTTTTTAAAAACCATGCCTTGAAGTACTTTCACTCACTCGCCACAGAGCTGTTGATATAGTCTCTGATGACTAAGATAACAAAGTCAGCCACAATTACCATTCAAAATCCCTTGAATATTCATAGAATGAATGACATTAAACTAAAATCTCTCATAATTATCATTATCACTCACAGGTTGTCATGAACCTTGGGTGTTTGTCCACATAAAACCAATCTGCCATTTACAATAAACTTCAAAAATATCTATCAGCCTGTTTATACATGGTCAAATGTTAAACTGATCAAATAGAAACGAATGAATTCCAAGTGATAAGCTAGTATGACATCTCCCTTCACAATATGTTGAGGTGGCCCTTTTACTGGCTATTCTAGATATTTATATAGATCACAGAAACAGTGAGCTCAAATTATTATCCCTATTCTCATGATCTGTAAAAAAGAACCCAATAAATACTTTAAATAAATTTAGAAATTATCCATTTTCACATATTTCATTTTTGTCACAAGGTCGTCCCTTGTTTAATATCATCTTTAGTAATTTCAGACCCTCATCTACCAAAGTTGAAATTTGGTCATTCATGTTAACATACAGAAAAAAGTTGGGGCTATACAGCGGAACCTCGATTATCCGGCATTCGATTATCCGAATTTTGGATTGATCTGGACAAGATCCCAAGGTCCCAATGCTTGGCTAAACTGTGTTATCTGGCATTCAATTATTATGGGGAGAGTAGATAAGGAGAAACTGCTCCCAGTCATAATAAGATAAAGACGAGAGGGCACAAATTTAAAGCAATTTACAGAAGAAGTGAAAAGACTTTTTCACACAATGAATATTACGGGTTGGAATTCTCTGCCCAGAATTTGAATTGAGATGCCAAGAGGACATTGGATGATGATTTGAATAGAATCAATGTGCAAGGGTACTGGGGAAAGGCAGGAGAGTGGCATTACTCACAATGGTCTTTGGAGAACCAAAGCAGACACCCAAAACCGAATGGCTTCCTTCAGTACCATAAACCTCTGTGATTTTGTAACAACATATAGTACTCTTTTTGTGAATACATACTATTGAACAATGTTACAAAGCATAAGATATAACCTGTGCACAAGTTTATTATTTTTTAAAGATCTTCCATTATAATGATAGATTATACTTTGATTCCTAATAAATATTGTGAATGTGCAGAATTTAGTTCCATTTTTCCCTGCATTTCTATCAATTTGATGTGACCACACATATTTAAAGTAAATGCAAAATTACTGCAGACTAAATCGGATTCGCAGTTAATTAACTGACTCCGGTATTTGGAAAGATGCTTGGGCTTAGTTTTCTGAGCAGTATTTATTTGGGTTTAAAGCATTTGTTAAAATAACCCTGATTGATGAAGGCTTGTCAGTTAGAAGAGGCTTAAAAGCAGAAGAGACCATTCGAGATAGGTTTTTCTTTGTGGTGTTAACTAGGCACTGTATAGGCCCTAGGAGAAAGTGAGGACTGCAGATGCAGGAGATCAGAGCTGAAAGTGTGTTGTTGGAAAAGCACAGCAGGTCAGGCAGCATCCAAGGAGCAGGAGAAGGGCTCATGCCCAAAACGTCGATTCTCCTGCTCCTTGGATGCTGCCTGACCTGCTGCGCTTTTCCAGCAACACATTTTCAGCACTGTATGGGCTCCACAAGGAAGGATTCAGATCTTTGTTGATCAAACCTGATTTTTCCACTGGCCAATTTTCCAATGCCTGGTTGCTATTTCTCATACAAATTCTGATCTGTCTGTCTGAGAAGGTGACCCGCAGCATGTTGATCTGGTTTAGCAATTACAGTAAACTGCCCTGAGACCTCTTTATGGCATGGCTGTCTGACAAATGAATTTACCTGTGTGGTTTCTTGTGGTGTAGTGGTAGTGTTCACCTCTGGGCCAGAAGGTCCAAGGTTTAAATCCCACCTGTTCCAGAAGTGTGTAATTATATCTCTGAATTGATTGATTCGAAAATATCGCTCTCTGTTTGAAGTTCCCTTTAGAATGTATAACTGCAAAATTCCATGAGCTTCACACAGCTCTTTGCCAGACAGCCACTGAATTTGCAGACATGGACTTTCTGTTATAGTCTTCCATCATAGAAACATAGGTGAAAAATAAACATAGTGTTTTGGGATTCTGACCTATAGTCATGACACAACGAGAGGCAAGAAGATGTCTCTTGCTGAAATGCTGCACATCTCTATCAGAGCCTGGAAAAGTTGAGAAAGAGGAAATCTTCATCGGATATGTGGAACAGTCCATCTTCCGCAGCTACACTGGCACCAGACCCCACCTTTTCCTCCGCTACATCGATGACTGTATCGGCGCTACCTCGTGCTCCCACGAGGAGGTTGAACAGTTCATCCACTTTACTAATACCTTCCACCCCGACTTCAAATTTACTTGGACCGTCTCAGTCTCCTCCCTCCCCTTCCTAGACCTCTCCATTTCTATCTCAGGTGACTGACTCAACACAGACATTTACTACAAACCGACCGACTCCCATAGCTACCTAGATTACACCTCCTCCCACCCTGCCCGCTGTAAAAATGCCATTCCATATTTCCAATTCCTCTGCTCCCAGGAGGACCAATTCCACTACCGAACAACCCAGATGGCCTCTTTCTTCAAAGACCGCAATTTCCCCTCAGACGTGGTTGACGATGCCCTCCACCGCATCTCCTCCACTCCCCGCTCCTCCGCCCTTGAATCCCGCCCTTCCAATCGCCACCAGGACAGAACCCCACTGGTACTCACCTTCCACCCCACCAACCTCCGGATACATCGTATCATCCTTTGTCATTTCCGCCACCTCCAAACAGACCCCACCACCAGGGATATATTTCCCTCCCCTCCCCTATCAGCGTTCCAGAGTGACCACTCCCTCTGCGACTCCCTTGTCAGGTCCACACCCCCCACCAACCCAACCTCCACTCCCAGCACCTTCCCCTGCAACC
>NC_057722.1:44931702-44940534 GCF_004010195.1 Chiloscyllium plagiosum | reverse complement strand
GACGTCACTGGGGGCAGAAGTGGCTGTGGTGACGGCAGCTCCGGGGCCGGAAGTGGCTGCGGCGATGGCAACTCCGGGGGTGGAAATGGCGCGCTGGGCAGAAACGGCGCTGGTCCTGGTGGCCATGGATCCCGCAGTGGCCACGTATCTTTTGGCGATGGTCTTCCTGGCAATCGTGGAGGCGGTTGTCACCTCCTTCCACCTATCGTATTCCCAGCGCCCCTCCCCCAAATTCCCTCCCCCCTACCTTTCATCTCAGCCCGCTTGGCACACCAGCCTCATTCCTGAAGATGGGCTTATGCCCGAAACGTCGATTCTCCTGTTCCTCGGATGCTGCCTGACCTGCTGTGTTTTTCCAATACCACAGTTTTCAAAAGAGGAAATCATGTCAATTGATGTATGTTTGAAGGTAAAAACAGAGATTAAACCCCTGATAATAGTGTTCTGAAGAAGGATCACTGGACCCAAAGTGTTAACTCTGCTTTCTGTCACTGAAGCTGCCTGACCTGCTGAATTTTTGCAGTAATTTCTGTTTTTGCTCCTGAATACAGAGGAACCTCGATTATCTAAACGACATGGAGTGGGGCTATTTTGTTTGGGTAATCAAATGTGTGAATAATTGAACGCCAGATAACACAGTTTAGCCAAGCATTGGGACCTTGCGATCTTGTCCAGATAATCCAAAATTCGGATAATCGAATGCCGGATAATCGAGGTTCCGCTGTATAGTCCCAACTTTTTTCTGTATGTTAACATGAATAACCAAATTTCAACTTTGGTAGATGAGGGTCTGAAATTACTAAAGATGATATTAAACAAGGGACGACCTTGTGACAAAAATGAAATATGTGAAAATGGATAATTTCTAAATTTATTTAAAGTATTTATTGGGTTCTTTTTTACAGATCATGAGAATAGGGATAATAATTTGAGCTCACTGTTTCTGTGATCTATATAAATATCTAGAATAGCCAGTAAAAGGGCCACCTCAACATATTGTGAAGGGAGATGTCATACTAGCTTATCACTTGGAATTCATTCGTTTCTATTTGATCAGTTTAATATTTAGAGTCACAGAGAGAGAGAGTCACAGAGATGTACAGCATGGAAACAAACCCTTCGGTCCAACCCATCCATGCCGACCGGATATTCCAACCCAATCTAGTCCCACCTGCCAGCACCCAGCCCACTTCCCTCCAAACCCTTCCTATTCACATACCCTCTTAAATGTTGCAATTGTACCAGCCTCCACCACTTCCTTTGGCAGCTCATTCCATACCCATACCACCCTCTTGACCATGTATAAACAGGCTGACAGATATTTTTGAAGTTTATTGTAAATGGCAGATTGGTTTTATGTGGGCAAACACCCAAGGTTCATGACAACTTGTGAGTGATAATAATAATTATGAGAGATTTTATTTTAATGTCATTCATTCTTTGAATATTCAAGGGATTTTGAATAGTAATTGTGGCTGACTTTGTTATCTTAGTCATCAGAGACTATATCAACAGCTCTGTGACGAGTGAGTGAAAGTACTTCAAGGCTCAATTTAATGTTGAACATTAAGATTAGAGAACATTTGTTTGTTAGATTACAGAATCCCTACAGTGCAGAAGGAGGTCATTTGGCCCATTGAGTCTTTATCGACCCTCCAAAGAACATCCTGCCCTAAATCTCTAATTCACTATTTTGGGGAGTGTCTGAAAATTTTTAATTCTTGTAAACATATTGCTTGTATGGAGCATTGCTCACTCACATTAAATGAGCTAGTTCAACTTTTGACAAGGGGAATTCAGGTAGCAGGAAGAGGTAAGCAATACCAACGGGAGTGAAAGAAACAAGTGGATAACAGATTCGAGTGTCAGCAATGAGTAGTGTTTAGCAGGAATAGGGAATACTTGTAGTAGATGGTGGCATTGTCTTTGGAGAGACCTAAATGTCCAGTTACACTCTTCATTTCACTCGCATGTCTATCCAGCAAAGAAAACCACATCTTATAGCAATAAAGCATACAAACGAAACAATTGTAGCTGGTAGATAAAATAAAGTGAGCCGTCACACAACTGGAACCTCTGCTAGAAAAAATTCCCATCATTAATGGAGATATCTCTACTCCAACAAAAAGTGTAGAATGTTGGTGCTTCTTTTCCTTGTACTAGTTGTATGTTTGTAATCTTCTCATATACATTCCTTACAGGGATCAGTTCTGACTGGAAATGCTGGATCATGATTATCAACTTTAATATTTGACATTCAATTCTTAAACTTTCCCAATTAAATAATATTAAACAATGTGTAGATTCTGACACTGGAGAAATATTTTATCATTCTTTTTTCAAGCTGTCTCAGAAAACTGTCACACAAAAGATCACCTTGGGTATTGTGAAATTGGGGTTCTGATGCTCATTTCATTTTACAGATTAAAAACATCATTCCAGAGGTACATCTTTACGTCTGGAATATTTTTCATTGTGGTTTTTGTAGCATTTTACCTCCTCTGCATTTGTTTTCATGCAAATAGACTGCAGTTTCCATCTCAACTGATATTAAAGCTGCTATTTGTATCAATCAATGATGTGGAGGTGCTGGTGTTGGACTGGGCTTGATAAAGTCAGAAGTCAAATGATGCCAGCTTATAGTCCAAGAGTTTTATTGAAATCACAAGTTATTGCCCCTTTGTCAGGTGTAGTTTGCATCAATCAAAAGTAAGTGTGATTCTTGTCAAGGTGAGTTTTATGAATTCCACCCTGTTTCTTCATAACCTATAAATGAACTTTCTCTGTGAAATAGTCTGAAAGCGACGAGGAGTGACCACAACTAGAAGGAACACAGAAGGTAATATTTCATCAAGCTCTGGAATGCGCTCCCTAAATCAGCCTCCCTCTCTCCCCTTAACCCTCCTTTTTTTCTTCTTGTTCCTTAACACCTACTCCTTTGGATACGTTTTGACCACTAGTCTTAATCTTTCATTATGAAATCAATGCCAAGTTTTGTTCAATAATACTTCTGTGAAGAACCTTAACATGTTTTTATTCCATTGAAGATGACATATAAATGTAAGTTATTAATGTTGTACTGATATCAACTCCAATTGATAACTAATGGTAGTTTTTATTGCCTAGATACGTACATGAAAATATACATCTGAGTGCAGTATACATGCTCTTAACCTATTTAAAACCATAAGTGGAAGAGATTCCATACAGGAAAGGAAAACCTAAAGAGTGGAAAAAAGATCTGGCAAACCAAAGCAAGAAGATATACCTAATGTTATGGAATTTAAGTCATGTTTTTCCTGTTTCAGTTGGGAAATTGATCAGGATGAGGACAATAAAATCAAATTTTATAAGGGAAATTGTTCTTCAATCTAGCAAAGAAGAATGTAACCTTTGCCTGGCATTGAATTAAACTGAAGTTATATATTCTCCTGTGGTAGTGCATCAACAATTTGTTACATTCACTTGTGGCAATTTCAAAAATAACCTTACTCTGTTCAAAATAAGAAGAACAGACTTCTCAAGAAAATAAATCTCAAATATCTTATAAGTCAGAGAAGATTCCTAAAGTAAATCATTTATTTTACAAATTATTATTATGGAAGTTCAGATGAGTTGTTTATTCTAACTACAAAGGATTTTTAAACAACCATGTTTGCAGTCCTATGATTGGCATATATTTTAACAGACAACTTATTTGTTTGATACCAGGGGGCTGATAAATTTAACAGATATAATTTGTCATCTCCTGAGGAGAGGTTAAGGGCTAAGAGCACAGATTCCTTTGATCTTACTTTCTGCCACTGTGTCATCTGTCCAGGACTAATCAAGTTATCATATCAACAAATCTCCCTCAGTCACAGACTTCAGTGTCTGGCTTTTGAGAAAAATTTGATGGCTGCAGCGCAGACAAATTTCTAGCAGCAGGATGTTGGAGCTTTCCCGCCTGGCAGTATGAAAAGTACCTGTAACCTCCGTACAACCTCTCCTCTTCCTCACGCTGAGAGTTCACTTCATGTGAGTCTCATGCTGTTCATTGCAATCAGTCAGCAACCTCTGATTAGGCCACTAAGAAAGAGCTGCTATTAATTTCAAAATAAAATCTACACTTTATTTCAATATGCTCTTGAACTGTAAAGGTTTAGTTCTGGAATATAATTTGAATCACAAAATAAATGTCAGGTTGCAAATTGCTCACAGCATTACAACACTTTGTGTATTTAATTAAGCTAAAGAAATTAAACAAACTTATTTTCCCGTTGGAAGAATTCAACAAAAAAAGAATAAAGAGCACTAATGACTTTAAAAATAAAGTGTGCACAGGATAAGAAACAATTTCTCCCTGGCATCCATCTTGAAAAATGATGGCAAAGAACTTAGTAAATATTTGCATTAATATAATCTGTGAGAAATATTAAAATGTTAGGCAATATCTGGCAGAGAAATTTCTAAGGATACGAATGTTTACGTTGTAAAAATAGGGCACACAGGTTGCTCCTGTTTTTGATACCCAATTTGTTTGTAACAAAAGTAGAATTAATAGTCAAGCATGTCCTTTCAGATGTTAAACAAAATGTTATTTTTGGAGTGGAATGTCAACAGTTAAGTATTTCTGGATGAAGTAGCAGTAAGCAGCCTGCAAAGGAAAATTCAGATTGCAGACTTCCCTGGCACTGGTAACAAAAGCTCAGGTATGGAGTCTCTGCTGGAGAGTGACCTTTCACATCTGCAGCCAACATGCTGCGAGCAGCCTGCACAATGGAGCTCAAGGACGGTCAGTGCACTGACCCTGGCTGCCAAAGCTACCTGCTGCTCTCTTCAAAGAAATCAAACACAGGGGCTGCCCTCAGAATGATGAAAAACTCTGCGATAATAACAAGGCAGCTAATGCGCTCAGGACTCGTGGTGGCTATTTTATCTGCCATCAATAAGATTTATGCTCCAGATGCTATTATTTCCTAAACATTTTGGAATTGCTTTGACTTATTTTTTTCTTCTATTGTGTAACTAGTTAGTAATGCCCTCTAAGCATCACTAACTGATTATGTGCACTCCTTAAAGACTGAGTTCCTATTAACAATAGCTAATACCAGCACGCAATTATAAAGTACTCAAACCTTTCTGTTAGCAAAACATCGCTCCAGCCCTGAACTATCTTCCACTAAAGGAAAGTGATACTTTAATATGTTATAAAACCATTTAAAATACAATGTATTTTCTGTTGTGTCTTTTTTACAAAGTGAACAATCCATAATATATAGAATGAAAATATATTGTGAGTAATGCAAGTTGTTCTACATTTTGCTGTATCCATGTCTGGCTTTTCGCGTGTATGCAAGCAGCTGCTTAAAACTTGGATAATCAATGTATTGTTTGAAATGTTCTCAGGCTTGCACTGTTTGATGAAGTATAAATAGGACATTGAAAATCAACAATAACTGAGCTCATTCAGAGTGAACGGGGAAGAGATAACAGAATCATGATTTAGATTTCTGGTTTAACTTTACTTTGTAAAATTAAGATTTAGGACTTTAAATAGTATTGTCTTCTAGATGTTTTGTGACACAATAAATGTCAGATTAGATTGAAATGTCTCTGACATATCAGATGTAAAATTACTAATTATATTGTTGATTAGAATTTCAGATGATAGCATTAATCTTTGAATGATTTGAAAATGTATTAAAATAATATAGGTCTCTGTAATAATTGAATTAGGGAATCTAAATTTAATCTAAAGTAAAATATAATAGAATAATACTGGATCAAAGTAAAATAATAATGGACTAATACAAAATCAGTAAGACTGTAGATAGATCTGTTTCAGAACAATATACCATTCAACATTTATGGTACTCTCTTAGCCATTTTGAGCTTGATTACTTGACTTAACCAAAGTAAAGTTTTGTTCACAGATGCTGTAATTTGGTATTGATGTGTTTATGAGGATAGATTATTAAAATGATAAGATCACTCAAATTAGCCCCGAATAATCAAGTGAAGGTTGAGGAATTGGATACAGATCCATATGCTCCAACCTCCATTCTGAAGAAGTGTCACTGGACTCAAAACATTAACTCTGCTTTCTCTCCATCGATGCTGTCAGAGCTATAGAGTTTTTGCAGCCATATTTGTTTCTGTCTCCAGCCTTTGTTGAAATTGCAGGGCACTTGCTTCAATTACTAGACCATTCAGGGATATTCTTGACTAAAGAGTTGCATTTTAATATGAAAATCATATCTTGGAACAATAATTTCCACGATTATTTTCCTGGTGGGAATGTCCTATATAATCAGCTTGCTTGTGTAAAATAGACAGCCAAAGTTTAGGTATACTGTGAGGATTGAATGTTATGGCTAGATTTCTGATTACAGGATTTTTGTTTTTTTATGCACGATCTTTATTTGCTGCTTTCAAAAATTAGAAACTGGGCACATTACGAGTGCCCTTCACTCTGTTTCTTTGGAGGATGGTAAAGAATATAAATGAAAGAATCTGAGAGAAGTTCATAAAGCCATAGGAACAGAAGTAGGCCATTTGGCCCACTGAATCCACCCCACCATTCAATGAGATCATGGCTGATCTGATAATCCCCAACTCTACTTTCCTGCCTTTTCCCTTACTGATTAAAATTCTGTCTCTCTCATCCGTGAATATATTTAATGACCCAGCCTTGACAGCACTCTGAGGTAAAGAATTCCAGAGATTTACAACTTTCTGAAAGATGAAATTCTTCCTCATATCCTCCTAAACTGGGGAATCCCTCACTCTGGGATTATGCCTCTGGTTCTAGACTCTCCCATACAAAAACAAACTCTCCTTATCTACCCTGCTAAACTTCCTAAGAGTGCTGTATGTTTCAGTAAGGTCATCTCTCATTCTTTGCAACTCTAGTGAGTCCAGGCCGAGCCTACTCAACCTCTCCTCATAAGAACATCCTTCCATACCAGGAACAACCAAGTTAATCTTCTCTGGATTGCCTCCAATGCCTATATATCTTTCCTTAGCTAAGGTGAGCAAAACTATTCATGGCATTCTAGGGTATGGGCTCATTAGTACCTTGTATAGTTTTAGAAAAACTTTCTTAGTTTTACACTTCATTCCCTTTGAAAAACTCTCAACAAGCATTGCTTTCTCTATTATTACTTGCTGCACTTGGAAGCTAACATTTTGTAATTTATGCATGAGCGTCCACAAATCATTTTAACTCTAGCTGCCTGCTTTCTTTTTCCATTTAAATAATATTGTGCTCCTCCATTCTTCCTGCCAAGGTGTGTATTCTCACATTTTTCCACATTATGTTATATCTTCAAATTTTTTTGCACACTCATGTAACCTCTCCATATCCCTCTTTAGAATCTCTGTGTCATCCTCGCCACTTGCCTTCCCATCTATTCTTGTTTAGTCCATAATCTTTGTGATTGAATATTTCTTCTCTCATCTAGGTCATTGATATATATTGAAAATAATCATGACCCCAGCAGTGATCTCTGTCATACTCCATCAGTTAAAGGTTGCCATTCTGAAAATGATCCCCTGTCCTAACTCATGTCTTCTATTAGTTAGCCAATCTTCCATCTATGCTAATGTATCATCCTCAACATCATGGTCTCTTATCTTAATAATTATTTATGTCTATTTGTTCTCCTTTATCTATCCTACTTGTTACTTCCTTGTAGAATTCCAATACGTTTGCCAGACTTGATTTCCCCTTCACGAAGCCTTGCTGAATCCCCTTGATTTTATTATGTATTTCTAAATTCTCTGCTTTTACATTCTTTGTAATAGACACTAAAGTTTTCCAATGACAGAAGTTAAGCAAACAGGCCTATACGTATAAGTTTTTGTTTCTCTCTCTCTTTCAGCCCTTTAGTTCTTGAATAAAGGTGTTACATTAGCAGTTTTCCAATTCTTTGGGACTTTTCCAGAATCCAGGGATTCTTGGAAGATTACTAGCAGTGCATCTATTATCTCTGTAGCTACTTTCTTTAATGTTCTAGGATATGTTACCACTCATTGGAGTAGTGGGCCATAAATCAAGCCCTGCTTTATCTGGAGTCATATCAAATGTTAAAGTTTTTTTTTGAAGATATGCATAGTATCCAAATTTATCTGACTTTCAGACCAAGGTTGATGGAAAGTATGAGCTCAGTTTCTGAACTAAACAAAAATGAATATTTATTATAAGTAATTGGGCTATAGCTATTAGTGAACAGATATAAACTATGGGCATATAATACTGCTAATTAAATATCCTTTACACAAACACACAGGGAAATAAAGAGGGAAAATAAATTATTGTGGAAGTAGAGAAAAACTGGTCTTTTCTTTGTTTCCTGATTCCAATATTGTGATAATCCTACTTCAGTTGTGAAGCCTTTCATTTCAGTTGTCTTTCTCTGGAAGCAGTAGAAGTACAGAGCAACTGACACACTTAGAATAAAATGTAACTGATTAATCAATTCAAAATTCAAAACTTGCAGCAACTGTTTAAGGAAGGGTAACTGGTTTCCTTTAAGTTTAAACTGAGTTTTCAAAGTTTGTGCGAAGATTTGTAGCTCGGGTGATCGTTGTTGTGGTTCTGTTTGCCGAGCTGGAAGTTTTTGTTGCAAACGTTTCGTCCCCTGGCTAGGCGACATCATCAGTGCTTGGGAGCCTCCTGCGAAGCGCTTCTTTGATGTTTCCTCCGGTGTTTATAGTGGTCTGTCCCTGCCGCTTCCGGTTGTCAAAACCAACAGCCACGCTCAGACAACAACTCACCAGAACGAAGGAACCGATACCCAACATGAGCAAGACGAATGTAGTGTACAAAATACCATACAAGGACTGCAC
>NC_057722.1:44909137-44931232 GCF_004010195.1 Chiloscyllium plagiosum | reverse complement strand
AACACCGGAGGAAACATCAATGAAGCGCTTCGCAGGAGGCTCCCAAGCACTGATGCTGTCGCCTAGCCAGGGGACGAAACGTTTGCAACAAAAACTTCCAGCTCGGCGAACAGAACCACAACATACCCCTTGTTTCATTAGAGTCAGTCTCGGTACCAGAAACTTGGCTGCTCATGCTACATTCCCCTGAGAGTTCATCCACAAACTCCATCAACAAACACATCGACCTGGACCCAATATACCAACCACTACAGCGGACAGCTGAAACTGACAACCGGAAGCGGCAGGGACAGACCACTATAAACACCGGAGGAAACATCAAAGAAGTGCTTCGCAGGAGGCTCCCAAGCACTGATGATGTCGCCTAGCCAGGGGACGAAACGTTTGCAACAAAAACTTAAACTGAGTTTATTTTTTACTGCAGAGAACAGGCAGCTTCTTATGGGAAGAAGAACAGCATACCCTTCTGTCTTTGTTTCTCTGTGTGTCTCTGTAATTTGTTTCCAGTTTCAACCTATTCAGTAAGCTGAACATCAATCAATATTGCTTGTAAACAATTCCTACCCTCCTTATCATCTGAAGTCATAACCACATAAAACAGATTCACAATAAGTATTACATTCTTTGCTGTGAAATGATGTCGCCATTCTGGTAGAGTCCTTTTGTTTCAACAATGATCAGTTCTTTCTCCTTACAAATAGCAGTTTGTAAAATTTTAAAAACATAGATGCAATACATTGGGTCCAGGGAACAAATTGACCTTTAGTTTACCTAGTACATTTAATCCAGTGATAGTGATTGTATTTATTTCCTTTTCTTCTTTTGTCCCTTGATTTTTTAGGATGTTTGGAATGCTATTAGTGTCCTCTATTTTGAATAATGATGCAAAGTAATTATTCAACTCCTCTGCCATTTCCTAGTTCCCCATTATTGTCATCCAGCCTCAATTTCTAAGAACACATTTACTTTGGTCTTTTTCATCTCTTTAACAAAGCTTTTAGTGTCAATTTTATTTTACTTACCAGCTTGACCTCAAAATTTCTTTCTTTCTTTTTTGTTAAACTTTTGTAGATTCTTAAACCTTGCCCAATCCTCTGTCTTAACACTAATCTTTACTACATTATATTTTTTTCAATACAATACATTCAAAACTAAATTGGTTGACTATGGTTAATTTAACTCTTCCTAGAATCCTTCTTCCTCACTGGGGATACATTTTTGTTGTGATTCATGAACTTTTTTCTTAAACTTCAGCCATTGTTCATCAACTTTCTTTGCTGGTAAACTCCTTTCCTAGTCCATTCTTGACAACTCCATCTCCATTCCTTTTTAATTGCAATTATTTAAGCTAGTACAGTTGTTTCTAACTCAAGTTTCTCACTGTCAAACAAGTGATAAATTTTACTATTTTATGGTCAATGTTTCCTAAGAACTCTTTTATTCTGACCTCATATGTTAAACCTGCTTAATTACATGTCACCAGACCCAAAATAACTGGATCCACAATATGTTATTACAGCAAACTGACTCAAATATATTCTGTGAATTCGTCCTTGTGGCTACTTCTGCCAACTTGATTTTCCTAGCTACATGAAAATTAAAGCCACCCATGATCAATATGCGTTCCCTCATTATCTCTAGATGTATTTTCTGTCCTACAAAATAGCTACTGCTAGGGGCGCATACATTACCAGTGTCTTCTTTCCATTGTCATTTATTACCTCCACCTATATACATTCTACATCTTCTGATTCAAGATCATTTCTTACCATCATATTTTCATTATCCCATATCATTTGAACAAAGTTATGTCATCACCCTTCCTATCTAGCTTTTCGAAAAGTCACACACCTTGAATGTTCTTTTCCCAGCTTTAAGCTTCTTGTAACCATTTCTCCAAATTGGCTATAAAACCATTAAACTCCATTTATGTTATTAATTACTGTAGAGCCAGGCTGTCCTTGCCACAGCATCAGAATGTACAGATGCAAGTAGCTGGGACTAACTGTGGATAAATGTGTTGATAAGTTCTTTTTTATGACTTTGGTCGATGATGCAATCATATCACAATTTCTCTTGTTTAATATCTCTACAACAGTTGAGACCATCACAGATCTAAACATCCATGTTTTCAACTTGATCCAACCTGCTACATGGGAGAACAGCAAAATGATCAACCTGCAGTATACTGTTCAGAAGGTAGCTATGGATGCTCAGCTGAAACTTTGTCATCTGAATCACATAATCAAAAAGACCTATATCTCTGCAGTCGCATTCTCAAAATCACATTCATCATAATTTTTAGAAACCATTTCTTGAATATCATTCCATATGTTGATTCTCTTTCATGCAAAGATTTTTCTCCTGATATCTCTTTTAAACTTTCCTTTCAGCTTTTTTTAAATCTATGATCATTAATTCCAGTATCCTTGTACACCTTAAAATCATACCTTGGATTAATGCTATTAGTCCTAATTAATAATCTCGTTACCTTAATGTGAACCCTTTCCATTGCCTCCTCCATCTGTAAAGTATCCATTTTCCTGTCTTCATCCCAATTCAATGAACACCAGAAAACAGTTTCATAGATCTTCATGCACTATCTATATTAGCTTTTGATCAAAACTGTGAGCAGTGTTCAAGGTGTGATCTGGCCAAGAGACTGTGCAGTTTTAACATGACATCCTCTAACATATAGTCAGCTTATCAAATGAGACCAAATGTCTAAGGCCTTTCTGCACAAGGGTTCTCCAAGTTTAAAAAAGGTCTTCCAGTTAGAACAAAAAAGAATTGCACCAAATCTGGCCTTCTCTGGAGATTTCTACCCCTAATTTCAATGTATTCCATTTTATCTGGCCAGGGACAGGTGAGAGACTCAAATGCAGCAGCATAATGTCAAATTAATTTTGGGGACAATCTGATCCCATGTTTGCTGTTCCAAATGTCTTACCCCCACAGAGTGTGTATCACATCTTTATGGTGGAGAGATTGTTTGCTCTTGGTGAAGTGGATAAGATGCTTTTAAGTGCCATGGTTGAAGTTATTTAAATTCAGCCATTTAATCAAGAGAAAAATGCAGACTGTAGCTTTCAGAGTAAAAAAAAGTTACTCCTAAATTGATTTGGTTGACAGGGCATCTGGTCCAGCTTAGAAAAAAACCATTACTATCTGTTCCTGCAGTTTCATTTTGTTGACAATTTACAAGGGATGTTATGAAAGGCTAAGTCCACTGTGAATGATTGGCTGAATTTAAAAAGCCTGAAAAGGTCTTATCTCAGTGTGGGGGTGAGGAAAGTTTCATTAACAGTTCTAGTGAGTTTTTAATGAGATTAGAATCATAGAGTCATAGAGTTGTGCAGCATGGAAATGGACTATTCAGTTCAACTCGTCCATGTTGACCAGATATCCTTAGTCAACGTAGTTCCGTTTGCCAGCACCTCGCCCATATTCCAATAAGGCCTTCCTATTCATATTTCCATCCAGCTGATTTTAAATGTTGTAATTGTACCAGCCTTCCTTACCTCCTCTTGCAGCTCATTCCATCCTCTGCAAGAAAATGTTGCCCCTCAGGCCCTGTTTATATCTTTACCCTCTTGCCTTAAATTTACACCCTCTAGTTTTGGACTCCCATGCCCTGGACAAAAGATCCTATCCAGGCCCCTCATGATTTTATAAACCTCAAAATGGTCACCCCTCATCATCCAACTCCAGGCAAAATAGCCCCAGCCTATTCAGCCTCTCCCAATAGTTCAAAGCATCCAATCTCAGCAACATTCTTGGAAATGTTTTCTGCACCTTTTCAAATTTAACAATGTCTTTCCAATGGGAGGGAGACCAGAACTGAATGCAGAATTCTAAAAGTGGCCCAACTAATTTCCTGAACAGCAGTAACATGACATCCTAACTCCTATTCTCAATGCACTGACCACAAAGGCAAGTGTACCAAATGCCTTCTTCACTATCCTGGTGACTCCATCTTTGAGAGACACAATGTAACTCCATCTTTGATAAATTATGAACCTGCACCCCAAGGTCTCTTTGTTTGGCAACTGTCCTCAGGACCCTGCCATTACTCTAAGTTCTGCCCTGATTTGCCCAACCAGAATAAATTAAGCTCCATCTACCACTCCTCAGCCCATCTAATCAAGGTCCTGTTGTACTCTGAGGTAAGCTTCTTCACTGTTTACTACACTACTAATTTTGGTGTCATCTGCAAACATACCTCCATTATTAATGCCCGAATTAGTAATATAATAATGTTATGACACAGGGTAAACCCTCCTGCTTAATTTAAACCAGCAACACAGAGAAGATTTATCCTGTGCAGTAATCTGTGAAAATTTGAGAGGCCAAGAACTATTTAAAGTAAAAATTAACAACTTTTTTTCTTAAAGTATAACAGAGAATAATTAACTAACAACTATATACAATTCCTTCCTCAAACCTATCCTTTACTTTCCCCTCTACAATACTGATCTGATAAAAATCCCGATTAAGATTAACAAAACAAAACTTCCTATCTCAAAACCAGGCAGCTTTCGGTTCTTCTCTGAATTCCTGTCTTCTTGGGGAATCTGCTTCACCGGTTACTGATCGATAAAAGCACCTTTAAGAGAGCTGTTTTGGGCAGTATTTACATGCTGGTGGCTTAGCAGTTCTCCCCCCCCCTCAACTATTCAATTTTCCCCAGTCTTATACCCCCAAAGCATTGGATTGTGTCATTGGCTTTTAAGATTGTGTGGTGTAAAATTATGTCCCAATACATGTGTGAATCATAATGTAACACATGTATTGGGCCAAGCAGTGGAATGTGGTGAAACGGTTAAAAATTATGTCCCAATACATGTGTGAATCTAACCGGAATGGAGGTGTTGCTTAGTCCCGTGTGAATCTTATTACACACCTCCCCGTGTGAATCTTCTTATCTGTATGTAACCAGAATGGAATGTGTTTTTTAGCCTTGCTCTGCTGTTCACATGAATGTTTATATCTGGAAAAGAGTATATCAGCTGGAAAAGTCTCCAGTTCGGTGAGTCTGCTCCGGGGTTACGTTTAACCGCCGAGCGTGGGTTGTTGGCAACCGCTCTACGAGAACTGACGGCTCCCAGTTCCGGTAACATGTAGAATGAGTATAAGCCAGACCCGTTGTTTGGACCTGGTTGTGGCGACGATGCGGGGAATAAAATGCCCATATTCTAGCAGACTCGCCTCTTGGTCGTTTGTTCTGTGTCAGACTACTCTCCTACGAACCTGACCTTGAGAATTTTTTAAAACAGATTGTCAATATACTCAATTCAAACTTGATTGGAGTTTGGTATTTTCTGGGGTATAATTTAAACTGATTGGTCAAATTTGAAGTTGTTTTTGTCTCCAGGCAACCAGTTAATCAAGTTGTTCAACCAAATGTTACATTCTTTTTCAGAACACTTGGTTCTGTCAGGTAGTCCTACTTGCTAATAACTTTCTTAAAGGTACAGTATACCACATCTTCATAAAAATAATGACAAAAAACAGTGGACCCAACGCCATCCTCACAGTACACTGCTGGTCACAGGCTTCCAGTCTGAAAAACAACCCATTAGCTACATTTAATGTGGTTCCTTAATACAAGGTTGCATGTATAACAAATTGAACACTTCTGGGGATTTAAGATCTTAAATATATTTCATGAATAAGAGATCTTTTTCTGTATCAATTGCATATGAGTGAGGACTCTATGAGGTTGTTCTATTCCATATTCATCTCCTGTAGCTCCTGAAGTTGACCCATCACCCTATTCTCATGCTCACAAATGATGCTGCACTTTAACGCTGTTCACTAGTCCTGCCCTGTTCAAATAATTATCATCATGAAAGTTTCAACTTAATCCCTGACGTAATTTTAGTTAGCATGGTTCTTCCACTGGTGAGCTCCTTACCTATGAACTCTTGAACAAAACAATTATTCATTTATCATTGCCTTGAACATTTCTATATCCGCTGACAAATTTTAGCATCCTGCAGAGAGGCCCTCGTATCTCAGGAACAGGCAGCTTCCACCACATTTTGTGGATTCCCTTTCTGGGGCACCTGTTCGATTATTAAAATGAGAAATCTTTGTTGGTTCTGGAAAGCCCACTGGAATTAGTACTGAATAATCTTAGCAGGAGTATCCCTGTTACAGCAAAATGATACCCTTCCCAGAGATTTGGAGAGCTGAGGTATTGCAGCATGCATCAGCTTAATGATGGGCAGGTGTCTCACAGCACCAGGGTCCCAGGGTCGATTACAGTCTCGGGCAACTGTCTGTGTGGACTTTACACATTCTCCCCGTGTCTGCGTGGGTTTCCTCTGGGTGCTCCAGTTTCCTCCCACAGTCCAAAGATGTGCAGGTTAGGTGAATTGGCCATGCTAAATTGCCCATGGTGTTAGGTGCATTAGTGAGAGGGAATTGGGTCTGGGTAGGTTACTCTCCGGAGGGTCGGTGTGGATTGGTTGGACTGAAGGACCTGTTTCCACACTGTAGAGAATCTAAGCTAATCTAAACACTGCTCATTCATTCCATTACTTTTATTGGCGGCATGAAGAAGAATATTGTCTGCCTCTGCAGAAAATATCACAGAAATATTTCAAAGAGCACCTAACAAACTGAAGGTCGATTCACAAAGAATGCGGGGAAAGGAAGCTTTTTTGACCGAAAAGACTGTAAGTCCCATCATCTCCAGCCTCTCCTTGTAACTCAAATGCTCCATTCCTGGCAACATCCTGGGAAGTGTCTGCTGAACACTCTCTAATTTAATAATATCCTCTCAGTAACAAGAAGATCAGAACTGGACATGGTACTCCAAAAGCTGCCTTAGCAATGCCCTGTACAACTGCAACATAACGTGCCAACTCCAATACTCAAAGGTCTGAGCAATGAAGGCAAGTGTGCTAAGCACCTTCTTAACCACCCGATCTATATATGATGCAAACTTCAAAGAATTATGTACCTGAACCCCAAGGTCTCTCTGTTCTACAACATTACCTAAACCCTACTTTTAATTATATAAGTCTTGCCTTTGTTTGTTTTAACCAAAATACAATACCTCCCATTTATCCAAATTAAATACAATCTGCCACTCTTCAGCCCATTGACGCAATTGATCAAGATCTCTTTGTAATCTTAGATAATCTTCTTCACAGTCCACTATATGACCAATCTAAGTGTCATCTACGAACTTACTAACCATGTTTTGTACATTCTCATCTAAATGATTTATATAAATAATAAACAAAAGTGGACCCAGTACTACTGTCTGTGGAATACCGCTGGTCGCAGACTTCCAGTCCAAAAAAACAACCCTCCACCATCACACTCTGCCTCTTGCTGTTAAGCCAATTTTGTATCCAATTGGCAAGCTCACCCTGAATCCCATGTGATCTAACTTATAAAGCAATTGCAATACAAGTTCAGTGGAAATACAAGAACAGTTGCACAATTGGCTAAAAACTGCAGCTTACATTTTGTCCAGGGTTTTGTGCTAATCTTCTGCTACTTTACATCAAGAAATCAGCAGGATGCCCAACAATTCTTCCAGATACTCTGCCATTTGTCTAGCCTTCTAAACAGCTTGATTTTTTAAAAACTGTTGTACCATTCAAACTTATTCATGCACAGATGTAATTATTTTATTTGTAACAGTAAATTCTGAGCAAGTCCCAGGAAAACATTGTTGAATAAGGTCAAAGGATAGTTATAATATGAAACAAACATAACTAATGTAAATATGCATAGAGTCATAATGACACAGGAAATGGCTACTTGATTTACCAAAACGATATAGACTCCCTAGATCAATCCAGTGAGTTTCATTCTCCACTTTATCCCCACAAACCTACAACTTGTTTTCTTCATTGCCCATCTAATTTTGTTTTGAAATCGTTTCCACTCCATTTTTCTCACAGGTACTAAGTTCCAACTTATTCCTAATCGTTCTGTAAAATCATTCTCCCTCACATCCACCATACATCTGTTTTCAAAACTCTTAAACCCTAGTCATCAGACCATCAATTAGTGGGAACAATTGTTTGTTTATATTTTTGAAACTTAATGATCTTGCAAAATTCTGTCAAATTTCCTCCCAAGCTTCTTTGTTTCAAGAAGAACAATACGTTTCCCCTTGCAACATTCCAGTAACTCTCCTTTGCAACCTCTCAAATATCCTCATGATTTTCCAAAAGGATTGTGACTAAACTTAGTGCAACATTCTAATTGTGACCAAATCAAAGCTTTATAATTGTTTGGCATTACTTCCCCACTTTGTATGTCAAACTTGCATCTGTGGAAGATTCCTCATTTTAATAATTGAACAGGTGCCCAGGAAGGGAATCCACAAAATGTGGTGGAAGCTGCCTGTTCCTGAGAGATGGGAGCCTCTTTGCAGGATGCTAAAATTTGTAAGCGGATATAGAAATGTTCAAGGCAATGATCAATGAATAAACATTTTGTTCAAGAGTTCATAGGCAAGGAGCTCACCAGTGGAAGAACCATGCTGACAAAAGTGCTATCAGGGATTAGGATGAAACTTTCAAGATGATAATCATTTGAACAGGGCAGGACCAGTGTGCAATGTTGAGAGCGTAGTGCTGGAAAAGTGGGGCTGATTCCTGATGATGCTTATGCCTGAAACATCGATTCCCCTGCTCCTTGGATGCTGCCTGACCTGCTGTGCCTTTCCAGCACCACACTCTCGACTCGGATCTCCAGCATCTGCTGTCCTCACTTTCTCCTTGGACCAATGAGCAGCGTTGAAGAGCAGCAGCATATGTGAGCATGAGAACAGGGCGATAGGCAAAATTCAGGAGGTGCAGGAGATGGATATAGAATATAACATTGTTTAGAATCGTGCCTGTTACTATATATTGTTTGTCCTTGTCTCCTTTGCCAAATGCATCACTTCACGCCTCTTTGAATAAATTCCATTTGCAAGTTGTCTGCCCATTCCGTTGTTCTGTTCTAGCTGCATGTCTTGTTGCAATCTATTTATATCTTCATCATTGTTTGCCACTTGCCAGGTTTGGTGTCATTGGCACATTTTCAAGTTTTACTTAGGATTTCAATCCCTCTCTGAAGAGGCGTAACAGCGGGTCACGACAAGTATATTAGCTGCACAGGTATTTGTGGGTGGGGGGCGGGGTTAGAAAAAGAGTGGGAGAGCAATAATGATTGGAGATACTGTGGAGGCCCCACACATTACACCAAAATGGCACACTGCTTTTCTGGTGCTCAGTTCAAGGATATCACTGAATAGCTGCAGGACATTCTAAGTGAGGGGTAGGGTGGGGTGGGGTGAGTGGGTAAGTATGGGCCACCACCGGCTGTGATTCAGGTCAGTTTCAATAGTCTTAGTAAAAAGAGCTGTTTTAGCTGGATGGGTTGTACCCCAACTGGACCCAAAAGATTAATATCCTCGCAGTCACATTCTTTAGCATGGTGGGGAGGGTTTACACAAAACTGACAGGGAGTTGGGAACCTGAGTGGTGAACTCCAAAAGAGGGAAGCACAGTTAGAAATAAAATATAAAAAGGTGGATTGCAGATGCAGGAAGCAGAAGAAGCAAGATCAAGATGCTCGTAGTCAATGCCCTTACATTTCAAGAACAAAAACAAGCATTGCAACATATCCCTTGCTGGTGCAAAAATACAACAGACAAAGTGGTCCTAACATTGCTAACAAAATAAATTGAGAATAGTATTAGATATAAAGAAGGGTTAAATAAAGTTGCTAGAAAATATAACACATCTAAGGATCGGGAGTTATTTAGAATTCAGAAAAGGAAGGAAATTACTATGGCCTATTCCATTTCTGTTGAGTTGCTGTGGGCCTCTTGGTCTGATGGTGGACATGTGTTCTATTTAGATGGTATGTTTACCTCTTTCTGATGAGCAGGCTGCAGCTGAAGAACAGATTCTGCAGATGAGTTTATGTGCCTGTGGTTGTGACTGTATATTTAGTTGTTCACTTCCACTGTGTAAGATTGAGTGACAACTGCTCCTTGCAGATCTCAAGTTGTCACTTAGGATGGTTTTTGTTGAGATAGTTAAATGTTTTTATCCTGACTGGTTCCCTAATACTCAACTCTAGCAATAATTCAACAGTTGTGCCAAAATGAAACTTGGCTTCCTTGATTCTTTTCGCTGACACCTATAAGCCTCTGGTTTCAGTCGCATTTTCATTTTTGGAAAATTAAGTTTGTGTGCCATGTGCCACTAGATTTTGATTGGATTACAATCCATGGTTCTTCATTCAAGGATGGCCTTGTATACATAGGTACAGGGGTTAGTTCAATTTTTTTGTGATTTTTTTTTTATTACTTTTACTGCTGCCTCTGCATTTCCATTTGACTGGGGGTAGTGTGGAGAAGATGTGTGTTGTTGAATTTCCCAATCTATCATGAAGCAACTGAATTCTTCACTCATGAACTAAGGACCATTGTTGTTCATGACAATATTGGGAATGCGATAATCGTTGAAGTGTGCTTTCAGGCATTTGACAATTTCAGCTGTAGTCATTGAAGTCAACTGGTCCACCTCTCAGTAGTCAGAATCATGGCTATGGTGACAAGATAATCAGTCCCTGCAAGCCTGAAGAGTTCTACTCCCAAATTTGTGCAGGATCTGACTGTGGTGTTGTCATCAGTGGCTCTGTAGCTTGTTCAACTTGGTACTCATTCCAAGCATAGCATTGGCCAACATGGTCCTTGATATTATCAAGCACATTGACCTTTCCTCTGACTTGTCTCAATTCCTTGGTTAGCTTGCATGATACATTTTTGTACTTTTCTTCTCAACTCCGATGGGATAATTACTCCATTCCCTTTGTACAGCATGCAGTCTTGGCCTGCTAATTCATCTTTGTATGCTCAATATGCTCTGACAGCAATGCTCGTGTCTGTGATGCTGTCTGATCTTTCTTTTATTATTACTTCTTCCAACAAATGGAAATTTGCACCTTGTTGGATAGTTTGCTAGATTTGAGTAAGATTATATTCAGTGTCCCTGCTCAGTTGATGACTTCCACAGTATGATAAATTGTTGCTTCACATTGAATCTGGATGATTTTACACTCTGGTCATGATGGTAATGAAAGTAGCCAGGTGGACCTCAAAGAATTTGAGTTCCTTGATTGGGGTTGTCAATCTGATCCAGTCAGAGAGTGTTGGTTGACAGCTTAAAAACAGGAGTGTCAGATAACCTGTTCACTTTGAGAAGAATAGAGTGGTTAATATTGTACCATTATTTAAGAAAGGCTGGAGGGAAATGCTTGGGAACTACAGACTGGTGAACCTAATGTCCATGGTGGGTAAGTTGTTCGAGGGGATTCTGAGAGACAGGATCTGCAGGCATTTGGAAAGGCAATGACTCATTTGAGATTGTTGGAATGACTTTGTGCGTGTGAAATTGTATCTCGCAAATTTGATTGAAGGAGTGGCCAAGAAAGTAGATAATAGCAGTGTGGTAGATGTTCTCGATATGGACTTTAGCAAGGCCTTTGACATGGTACGTTATTGTTTAAAGTTAAGTTGCACGGGATCCAGAGAGAGCTGGCCAAGTGGATACAACATTGGCTTGATGATAGAAGACAGAGGATGGTGGTAGAGGATTGCTTTTCAGACTGGAGGCCTGTGACCAGCAGTGTGCTATAGGGATCAGTGCTAAATCAATTGTTATCTGTCATTTATTTAAATGATTTAGATGAGAATGTAGGAAGTATGGTTGGTAAGCTCAGAGATGACATCAAGATTGGTTGTATAGTGGACAGTGAAGAAGGTTATCTGGGAATGCAGAGAGATCTTGATCAACTTGGGCAGTGGGCTGAAGAATGGCAGATGGACTTTAATTTAGAAAAATGCAAGGTGTTGCGTTTTGGTCAGGCAAACCTGGGCAGGACTTACACAATCGATGGTCGGGCCCTGGGGTGCGTTCTAGAACAAAGACGTCTTGATGTACAGGTCCATAGCTCCTTGAAAATGGAGTCACAGGTAGACAGGGTGGTGAGTATAGGAGTTGGCATGTCTTATTGCAGCTGTACAAGACATTGATGAGACCACATTTGGAATATTGTGTGCAGTTGTGGTCACCCCATTACAGACAGGATATTATTAAACCAGAAAGAGTGCAGAAAAGATTTATTAGGATATTACTTGGACAGGAAGTTTTGAGTTATAAGGAGAGATTGGTTAGACTGCAACTTTTTTCACTGGGGTTTAGGACACTGAGGGGTGGTCTTATAGAGGTATATAAAATCATGACAGGCATAGCTAAGGTAGATAGTCAACAGTTTTACTCATAGTAGGGGAGTCTAAAACTAGAGGGCAGAGGTTTACTGTGAGAGGGGAGAGGTACAAAAGACTCCAGACTGGCAACATTTTCACACATTTCAGTGACAATGAGAAAAAAACACAGTTCTGAAGAAATTTATTCACAGCAGTTGTCTTTGAGTTTGCATAAGCATTTCTGACATCATGCCATTATTTGGGAAGTTTGACTCATTTGATCCTGCCATCAAAGATTGGGACCAGTATGTGGAAAGAATGCATTATTTTTTCAGGGCAAATGACACTGGGGCTGGTGAAAGGAATGAGTAATTTCCCTGACAACTTGTGGACCTGCAGCTTTTCCAGTTATTAGGAGCCTAACTTCCAACAAGGCATCAGATACTAAAGCCTTTCAAGAGTTGATGGATTTAGTTAATGAATATTATGACCCTAAGCCTGTTCTAATTCTGAGATGCTATCATGTTTTACTCAGCAGCTTGAGAACCATGGGAACCTGTTTTGGGATTTTGCATGAGGTTAAGACAGCTGGCAGAGGCATGTGACTTTGGTTTAACTCTTAATGAAATGCTGAGAGACTGTTTGGGTATGTAGGATCAATGATGTAACCATGCATCTACTGCCTGAAGCTCAACTCGACTTCAAAGACGCACCACAACTGGCTTTATCATTCGAAAAAGCGGCAAGTAGAGCATATGTGTTTCAGGGTATTCCGATTGTCAGTCTAGTTGAATTTGGGGAACATCGCTTGAGTGAAGGTAATTGCATCGCCTCATTCAAGACATATTCTGAACAGAAAGATTCAAAGTCAACCCACAGCAAAACCCCAAAGCAAAGCCAGCCCTTGGCCAAACGGTTAATATTTTCTTCATGATCTGGACCGGCAAGCCATTGTAGTCTCAAGGCAGCAAAACAGTCCCACTAAGCCTAAATTGAGTAAACTTAGAGAGTGCACACCCTGGAAAGTCCACTACATCTGGTTTGGAAAAGGTGAATTGCTGAGCAACATTCAAATCAGAACCAGTCAAAATAAATGTCAGGTTAAAGGGTCACCCAGTTCTAATGGAAGACAATACTTGCGAGGCTGTTTCAGTGATTGTAGAATCATTCTTTCACAAAATTTAGGTTTCAAACCTCATGTTTGCACAAGGCCATGTCTAGGTTTAAAACCCATACTGGGGAACTTTTACAGATAAAGGGTACAATTTTGTTTCCACTCTTTTATGAGAAGCAGCTGGTTCAGTTACCACTGACTGTAGGAAAAGGTCTCAGGCCCAAGCTTAATCGGCAAAATTGGTTGAGAAAGGCTCACCTTGATTGGCTTAACATTTTCCAATTAAAAAATGGCTGCTTGAGTGAAGTCTTAATTAAATACCTTGAAGGCTTTCAGAAAGGTCTAGGGATTATCAAAGGAGCCAAGGCCAACTTGCTTATTGACCAGGAAACAGTTCCATGTATCAGTAAGGCCCGCCCATTGCCATTTGGTCCAATCAGGGAGCCCTGGCTGATCGATATTAAACAGGATTGTTGGCGCTGTGGAGTCCGTGGACCATGTATATATTGGGTATGGGCGTTTGCACTCCCTTTCTGATTTTCTGAAAAACCTTCTCCTCTGTTTTTGGCTGCACTTCAGTCCCACGCTCCTGATCTTTGGGCACCTGGTACGGAGGAGGGAGGGCAGGTCTGAAGACCTCCTCGTGGGTCTGCTCCTGGGCCTGGCCAAACTGGCCATCAACAGGTCCAGGCAGCGGGCCGTGGAGGGGGTCGTTAGGGCCGACTGCCTGCCCCTCTTCCGCGGTTACGTTAGAGCCCGGGTGTCCTTGGAGAAGGAGCACGTGGTGTCGACCAACACCCTGGAGTTGTTCAGGGAGAGGTGGGCGCCGCAGGGAGTGGAGTGCATCATTTCTCCCTCCAACTCTATTTTGATTTAGTCCCTACCCTCCCCCCCCCCGCCTTCACTGTTTTGATCACACAGCACTGCCCTTTGATGTGAAGGGCAGTGTTTGTCACTGGCCACCCGGGTGTTTTCCTATCTTCCTGGTGGTGGAACTTGAATAAAGATTCGTGCACTTTGTGTCTTTCACTGTGTTTCACCCCTGCACACACACACCATGGGTGCTGGGGGAAAAAAAATAAGCACTACCGCACTTAGGTGGTAGTGTGGGGGTTTAAAAAAATAATAAACAGGAGCTAGCACAAAAGAGAAAAAAAAAATAAACAGGATTGTCAGACATTCTGTTCACTCTGAGACCTGGCCCTGAGGAAGCTGTTGGTGTCAAGGCTACTCCACCTGCAAATAAAGGGTGACTTGGTGACAGGATACCAGCCTCTGTGCAGTTATTTCACTCTAATATAGCATCCTCCACTTTCTTTATGAGGAGAGCTGCTCTTGACAACATGTCTGTGATACACATCTGCTTCCCTTGCTTATATATCATTATCTCTGTAACTGGAATAACATTCTTTGCAGAAAAGGAGTGGGTTGAGGAATATGCTTTGTACTGGTTTGTGGTTAGATTTGACTGACACTTTTTTCTCTTCCAAGTAGTGATTGATGAAAATATTTACAAGCAAACACAATTGCGAAAGGCACTTTCTCCGGGCTTACTGTCTTCCTTGTTTGTGCCCTGAATGCCAATGCAGTTAGCTTTGCTGTATTAGGGATGATCCCAGTCTTACATTGTTGGCATCGCTTTGCAGGGTGACTTCATCGTTTACATCAAATATTTCAGCATTCAATTCTGAGGAAGGGTGTTCTGAGGAAGGGTCACTCAACCTGAAACATTAAATCTGATTTCTCTCCATAGATGCTGCCCGGCCGCATAGAGTCAGAATCAGAGATGTACAGCACAGAAACAGACCCTTCGGTCCAACTTGTCCATGCCGACCAGATATCCCAACCCAATGTAGTCCCACCTGCCAACCCATATCCCTCCAAACCCTTCCTATTCATATACCCATCCAGATGCCTTTTAAATGTTGCAATTGTACTAGCCTCCACCACTTTTCTGTCAATTTCTGTTTTTGTAACTTTTACTTGTTCAGCTTCAGTTTCCCCTGGTGATATTTGTTGAGCAGTCACACTGATTGTAAGTGTAGTCAGCAAAAATCTCTTCCATTGTGGCTCTGCATCCATGAATGAGCTGATTACCCACTACCGCTTCCACTGCAGGGAGGTATCTAACTATCTCATGCTTCTGGAGCAGTGGAAGTACAAAATGGCAATATGTATCCATCCGTATCTGCTGAAGAGTGTCCAGAATGTACTTAGAAAGCTATTGCTTTCACTGTGCTTCACTGGACAATAACCATCCTTTACATTTACGGTGGTGACCGTTTTTGCCTTTGCAAGTTCGGACAACATGCTTTCAGAGGTTGGAATGGAATAGTGAGATCTTTCCGGGGCTTTTTTTCTGTTTCTTTGCGTCAATAAATACTCTTGGCTTTCCCGGTTGTTTCATGTTATTATGCTGCTGACTCATTCTGGTGGAATATCACTTTCTTGATTATTCCCCTTCTTTTCTGCTCTTCTATCTCATCTTTCAGGCTAATGGCAGCTCACAACATGAACCAGTCTTTGTTTCGATTTGCAGCTCCTGGATTCTAATCAGAAGCCAGGACATTTTTTAAAAAAAGCATCCTGACTTGTTGTCACATTCATTTGAACTCAGCACACATAGAGGCCCACAGAGTCAGAGGAGTGCAGGAGCCCAGCATATTTGTGAACCTATGGTCCTAGCTGTTTGTGAGTTGATTGAAATACAAAAACACACAAAGGTTCCAGAGATCATACGTAGTCTGGAACAAAAGGCAAAGGTGTCTGCCCAAATTCTGGCATTTAAATCATCTCCATTGGGTGTGGCTGCCGGGGGAGCAAGGTCCAGTCGAATAGTCAGAATCTGCTGGAAATGCACAGTGTCCTTTACTCCATGACTCGAACAATGGATGCTTCCATTCTCTGGTAAAGTGAGAAGGTGCTGACTGAACTTCACCTCCCTCACTTTGTCCCAACTCCTCAAGGAGTGAAGGTGGTCCCATTCCATACCAACAGGGAGAAGTGACAGACAGGCATCCAGGGATTGTTGTCACAGTATCTTCCAGAGGTGTCCTGCCGCATGACTCCCCTCCACAAAGCATCAAAATGCTTTCATCAGCTCAGGCAGAGGAAATTGCACCTTCACATGTGTTGGAGATATCTAGGCCCTGTCCCAGCAGAGGATAATCAGAGGATGAACCCTACAGTCTGCTGTGGCAAGGCAGCAATGCAATTAGCAGGCTTCTTGAAGTTTGGCTGGAGTTGCTAAGGTAACTTCAAGATGTAGTATAAGGAAAATGCAAGTTAAAACAGCTTGAAGCTACTTCAGATGCTAAGGGTGTTAACCTTAATCATCAACATCATATCCTTAAGCATCACTGTGAAACATACTTAGCACTTTGTACTACTTTCCTGTGATCTATTTAAATCTATTAAGACATTTAACAATTGATGTTTTCTTTATGAAGAACTTGAGAACTGACTGTTACTCTCAATGCCCACATGTGGACCCAGTGCTGTAGTATAAAAAACACTAAAACCCTCATTCTCTGCTCTGCTCTGGGAGCAACATTACTTCTGGAAAATAGAGCTTCATGCAGATATTTGGGATTTGGCAGTCATTCAAGATAGCATAGTCCCTTTACATCTCAGTGATAAATGAATTCTCTGACCAAACTAAGCTTTATGTTATACAAAGGTGGCCCCCATGTAAGCCTGCAGAACTCTTTACTGATTCTCTAGCCAAGAAACTGAACAGAGATAATTGATGCATTAGGGAGAAATACTTTATGATACATGTCAAATGGCATATCCTGAAGTTTCAAAGTTATAAAACAAACATTCACTTCAGGGCAGGAATATCTCTGTGGCACAATTGGATGTTACTTTTGAGTGTCCATAGATAATCACTTGTTTGCAAATCTAGCTGCCAACAGTTTCTCAGAGGTCTGTCTGCCTTGCCTCACTACTGGACTGGCTTCTGTAGTATCCTTAGCATCAGCATTGCCTCCTTCAGCATTGCCTCTCTGTCATCTCCCCTCCTCCCTCATCTGGGCAGAAAGGTGGCTGCTCCATTTACCCCTCTTCTAACTAGAGCTACCACTCTTCATCCAGCTAGAGATATACAGGGCACAACAAGAAATTATTTTCTGGAGACCCTGTTGGGCGAATACTGAAATGCTCTTCCTGAGTGGTCCAGGCAATGAAAGTGGATCTTCAGATGCTCAATAGTCTTGTTTATTAATGATCCTTGAATGGGTTGTATTGTAGCTTTGTTCAGCATTAGTCAGGGGGTTATGCACTGGAGTCTTTGGTCATGTGTTCTGGGGCGAGCCCTTGTCACCCCTGAACCAGCCCTGGAAATAATATGGGGAGTGATTATTCTTGAAAGCAAGTGCTGTAACGGCTCCCTGGATAATGGGCACATATGCAGGAATTCTTGCCTGTGATCCCAAATAAGCTCGACATTGAGGGAGTGAAATGCATCCATTCAGGCATCTGGATGGATTATACAAGGGAACTCAGTGTGTCACATGCGAGCAGTCAGTGGCTCCTTGCACCTGAGGGAATTCAGCAATGTCTGCAAATCTGATAGCTCTGGGACCTCGGTTCTGCAGGTCGGTTTTGCGAGCCATGCAAGATATCTCCTGCACTGCCATTCACTCACCTGCAGGTTTCTGGAATGTCTTCGATACATTCTTGCTCTTGTCAGCTGGTCAATGATATTGAAGGCCTCTGGCTCCCCTCTTTATGTGCTAGTTGCCAGTCCTCAGCTGCAGCCTCTAAATCTCCTGTATCTAATCTTGCTGTCGTCGTTCTTGCCTTCCTCCTCTTCTTCTCAGTCCTAGTTTAGCTGAAACAGCTGCTAGGCCAGGTGGACTGGAATTGCTGATCCATAAAGAAACATCAGACAGAAATTTTCCTTTTGAGATGTTAACCCAGTCAATGTAACCTTTGGATCCTTAACAAGCTACTGATGAAAGCTCGCCCTACAGTCACCTCTACACAGTGAGGCATTTTCTGCATGACTCATGAGCAAGTTTTCCCTCTAAGCTGTTTGGCTGTGTGTGTACGTAGCTGCTCTGATGTTCTGTGGCAGAGCAATTGGAGTCAGCATGCTGATCATGGTGTTAACTTCCCAGTCCAGAAATCATTGCCATGGTAGGACCTGAGGAGAGACCCAAGGAGCCAGAAGGAAAATTGGAGGGATCACTGCCCATGACTAGTGTTTCCCTTTCTGAAACTGCCATGCACAAGATATTTGAATCATACAGATGTTTAGCACAAAAACAGACCCTTTGGTTCAAATCATCCATGTCAACCAGATATCTTAAATTAATCAAGTCCCATTTGCCAGCATTTGACCCATATCCCTCTAAACTTGTCCTATTCATGTACCCGTGCAGATGCTTTTTAAATGTTGTAATTGTACCAACCTCCACCACTTCCTCTGCCAGCTCATTCCATGCATGCACCATCCTTTGTGTGAAAACATTGCCCCTTAGATCCCTTATAAATCTTTCCCTCTCACCTTAAAACTATGCCCTCTCATTTTGGACTCTCCCTATCCTGGGAAAAAGACCCTGGCTGTTCACCCTATCCACACATCTCATGGATTTATAAACATCTATAGGGTCACCCCTCAGCCTCCAATGCTCTGGGGAAAACAATCCCAGCCTATTCAGCCAATCCCTATAGCTTAAAAACTTCAACCCTTGTAACATTCTTGTAAATCTTTTCTGAAGGCTTTAAGGTTTCACAACATCTTTCCTATAAGCAAGGAGACCAGGATTGCATGCAGTAATCTAAAACTAGCCTAACCAATGTCCCATACAACCACAACACAACCTCCCAACTCCTGTACTCAATGCTCTGACCAATAAAGGGAAACATTCTTCTTCACCATCCTATCTACCTGCCAGTGCACTCTTAAGGAATTATGAACCTGCACCTCAAGGTCTCTTTCTTTGGCAACACTCCCCAGGACCTTACTGTTCAGTGTATAGGTCCTGCCCTGATTTGCCTGACCATAATGCAGCACCTTGCATTTATCTAAATTAAATTCCATCTGCAATTTCTTGGCCCATTGGCCCATCTGATCAAGGTCTTGTTGGGGTCTGAGGTAACCTTCTTTGCTGTCTACTATACCTCCAATTTGCAAACTTATTGACCATACCTCCTGTATATTCACATCAAAATCATTTATATAAATGCCAAAAAGCTGTGGACCCAGCACCGATCCTTGTGGAACACCACTGGTCATAGGCCTCCAGTCTGAAAAGCAACCGACAACTACCACCCTCTGTTTCCTACCTTCGAGCCAGTTATGTGTCTAAATTGCTAGTTCTCCCTATATTCCATATGGTCTAACCTTCCTAACCAGTTTACCATGTGGAATCTTGTGAAACACCTTACTGAAGTCCATACAGACTACGTCCATCACTCTGTCTTCAACTTTGTCATTTCTTCAAGAAATTCAATCAAGTTTGTGAGACAAGATTTCTTGTGCACAAAGCCACGTTGACTATCCCTAATCAGTCCTTGCCTTTCCAAATACATTTAAACCCTGTACTTCAGAATCCACTCTAACAATTTACCCACCATTGATGTCAGGCTCACCAGTCTATAGTTCCCTGGCTTTTCCTTACCACCTTTTTAAATAATTGCACCATGTTAGCCAGCTTTCGAGCCCTTCATCAGGAATGAGGCTGGAAGCCTCAAGGGTGAAGAGATAAATGGGAGGGGGTGGGGCTGGGAAGAAGGTGGTTGAGCGAGTGCAAAAGGTGGATGGAGGAAGGGGTAAAGGTGATAGGTCAGTGAGTGGAGGGTGGAGCAGATGGGTAGGAAGGAGGATTGACAGGTAGGACAGGTCATGAGGATGGTGCTGAGCTGGGAGTTTTGAACTGGGTAAGGTGGGGGAGGAGAAATGACGAAACTAGTGAAGTCCACATTGATGCCCTGGGGTTGAAGGGTCTGAGATGGAAGATGAGGTGTTCTTCCTCTCGGTGTCAGGTGGTGAGGGAGTGGTGGTGGAGAAGGCTCAGGACCTGCATGTCCTCGGCAGAGTGGGAGGGGGAGTTGAAATGTTCAGCCACGGGGCGGTGGGTTGATTAGTGCAGGTGTCACGGACAGCCACGGGGCGGTGGGTTGATTAGTGCAGGTGTCACGGAAATGTTCCCTGAAGCGCTCTGCAAGAAGGCATCCTGTCTCCCCAATGTAATGAGACCGCATTGGGAGCAATGGATGCAATAAATGATATTTGTGGAAGGGCAGGGGAAACTTTGACGGATGTGGAAGGATCCTTTGAGGCCTTGGATGGAGGTGTATCGGGAGGTGTGGACGTAGGTTTTGCAATTCGTCTACACTGCTGAAGCCAAGCTCCAACTTGAAGACACCTCCTTCAACTGCCCCCTTAACTATGACCTCACACCCCCTCACCAAACTATCACCTCCCAGACCATACACAACCTCATCACCTCATGAGATCGCCCAGCCACAGCTTCTAACCTCATAGTTCGGAAACCCTGCACCGCCCGATTCTACCTCCTTCCCAAGTTCCACAAGCCTAACTACCCTGGCCGACCCATCATCTCAGCCTGCTTCTGCCCCACTGAACTCATCTCCACCTACCTCGATACTGTCCTAACCCCCCCTAGCCCAGGAGCTCCCCACAAATGTTCGGGACACCACCCACACCCTCCACCTCCTCCATGACTTCTGTTTCCCCGGTCCCCAATGCCTCATCTTCACCATGACATCCAGTCACTCTATACCTCCATCTGTCATGAGGGCCTCCAAGCCCTCCATTTCTTCCTCTCACGACGTCCCCAGCAGTACCCTTCCATTGACACTCTCATTCGTTTGTCTGAACTGGTCTTCACCCTCAACAATTTCTCTTTCAAATTCTCCCACTTCCTCCAGATGAAAGGGGTTAGCCATGGGCACCCGCATGGCCCCAGCTATGCCTGTCTCTTTGTCGGCTACGTAGAACACCTCCGCCCTCAAACCACACCCCTCCAACTGCAACAAGGACAGAACCCCCAGTCCTCACCTTCCACCTCATCAACCTCCATATGAACCGCATCATCCGCTGACATTTCTGCCACCTACAAACGGACCCCACCACCAGGGATATATTTCCCTCCCCACTCCTATCCACTTACCATGAAGGCCTTTCCCTCCGTGACTACCTGGTTAAGTCCACAACCCCAAATAACCCACCCTCTCCTCCTGGCACCTTCCCCTGCCACTGCAGGAATTGCAAACCTGTGCCCATACCTCCCCCCTCACCTCAATCCAAGGCCCCAAAGGAGCCTTCCACATCCATCAAAGTTTCACCTGCACATCTCCCAATGTCATTTATTGTATCCGTTGCTCCCGATGCAGTCTTCTCTACATTGGGGAGACTGGACACCTCCTCACAGAGTGCTTCAGGAAATATCTCTGGGACACCCGAACCAATCAACCCCACTGCCCCGTGGCCCAACATTTCAACTCCCCCTCCCACTCTGCCAAGGACATGCAAGTCCTGGGCCTCCTCCACTGACACTCCCTCACCACCCGACTCCTGGAGGAAGAGCGCCTCATCTTCCGCCTCGGAGCCCTTCAACCCCAGGGCATCAATGTGGACTTCAACAGTTTCCTCATTTCCCCTCTCCCAGCTCAGTACCATTCTCATGACCTGTCCCACCTGTCAATTTTCCTTCCCACCGATCCACTCCACCCTCCTCTCTGACCTATCACCTTTACCCCTTCCTCCATCCAC
>NC_057722.1:44906780-44908983 GCF_004010195.1 Chiloscyllium plagiosum | reverse complement strand
ATTCCTGAAGAAGGGCTTATGCCCGAAACGTTGATTCTCCTGCTCCTTGGATGCTGCCTGACCTGCTGTGCTTTTCCAGCAACACATTTTTCAGCTTTGATCTTTAAGGGACCCTATTCTCTCAATAGTTACTGTTTTGTCCTTAATGTATTGAAGAATCCCTTTGATTTCCACTTAACTTTATTTGCTAAAGCTATCTCATGTCCCCTTTTTGCCCTCCTGATTTCCCTCTGAAGTATAATCTTAATGCCCTTTTACTCATCTAGTGATTCACTTGATCTCTGCTGTCTACGTTTGACATATGTTTCCTTCTTTTTCTTGACCAGAGCCTCAATTTCCCTAGCTGTCCAGCATTTGCTACACCTATCACCCCATCAGCAACATACTGGATTCTCATTATCTCATTTTTGAACGCTTCCCATTTTACAGCTGTGCCTTTATCTGTGAATATCCATCCCCAAACAACTTTTGAAAGTTCTTGCCTAATACTGTCGAAATTGGCCTTCCTCCAATTTAGAACTTTATCTTTTAGATCCTGTCTATCCTTTTCCATCACTTTTTAAAAACTAATAGAATTATGGTCACTGGTCTCAAAGTGCTCCCCCACTGACACCTCAGTCACTTGTGCTGCCTTATTTCCCCAAGAGTAGGTCACGTTTTTTTCCTTCTCTGGTAGATATTTCCACATACTGAATAAATTTAAACTTCTTTTACACATTTAACAAATTCCTCCCCATCAAAGTCCCTTAACACTCTGGCACTCCCAGCCTATTTTTGGAAAGCTAAAATCCCCTACCATTACCACCCAAGTATTAGAATCGTAGAGTCATAGAGCTGTGCAACATGGAAATAGACCATTCAGTCCAACTCATCCATGCCGATCAGATTAATTTAGTCTCATTTGTCAGTATTTGGCCCATATCCCTCTAAGCTCTCCCTATTCATGTACCCATCCAAATGCCTTTTAAATGCTGTAATTGTACCAGCTTCCACCATTTTCTCTGGCAACCCATTCCACACAAACACAACCCTCTGCACGAAAAAGTCACTCCTTAGGTCCATTTTATCTCTTTCTCCTCTCACCTTAAACTTATGCCCTACATCCTGGGGAAAGGATCTTGTTTGTTCACCCTATCCATGCCCCTCATGACTTTATAAACCTCTATAAGGTCTCTCCTCAGCCTCTGAAGCTCCAGGGAAAACAGCCCTATGAGGGGCATGGATAGGATAAATAGACAAAATCTTTTCCCTGGGGTCGGGGAGTCCAGAATTAGAGGGCATAGGTTTAGGGTGAGAGGGGAAAGATATAAAAGAGACCTACGGGGCAACTTTTTCAAACAGAGGGTGGTACATGTATGGAATAAGCTGCCAGAGGAACTGGTGGAGGCCGGTACAATTGCAACATTTAAGAGGCATTTGGATGGGTATATGAATAGGAAGGGTTTGGAGGGATATGGGCCGGGTGCTGGCAGATGGGACTAGATAGGGTTGGGATATCTGGTCGGCGTGGACGAGTTGGACCGAAGGGTCTGTTTCCATGCTGTACATCTCTATGACTCTATGAACTAATCCTATTTGCCTGCATTTGGCTCATCTCCCTCAAAACCTTTACTATCCATGTACCTGTCCAAATGTCATTTTAATGTTGTAATCGTACTCACCTCTACCACTACCTCCGGCAACTCGTTCCATATATGCGCAACCCACTTTTGCATTAAACAACATTCCCTTGTATAGTTAAAAGTGGTAACCTGCTGCATTTGATTAATGCTGTGCTGAAAATTGTTTTGTTCCAAAAAAACATCAGTATCCAATGCACCATTTTTGATTCATGTGGTTTAAAATCTGAAAATCAATTTTTAAGTAAGCTATGCAGGACCATTTATTAGTTTGCACTTTGAACAGTAAGCAATTTCTTAATGTTTCTTTTATTACTTCAAAGCTAATAAATGATATCTGTTTGCTCACATGAGCCTAAAGAACATAGCGTAATTTCAGGATCTCCCCTTCCCCCCCACCACCCGACCTCCACCCCCATCCCCCAAAATGAGCAGAATGAGCACGGTGGCACAGTGGTTAGCATTGCTGCCTCACAGCGCCAGAGACTCGGGTTCAATTTCCACCTCAGGCGACTGACTGTATGGAGTTTGCACGTTCTCCCCGTGTCTGCGTGGGTTTCCTCCGGGTGCTCCGGTTTCCTCCC
>NC_057722.1:44896479-44906737 GCF_004010195.1 Chiloscyllium plagiosum | reverse complement strand
GGTCGGTGTGGACTTGTTGGGCCGAAGGGCCTGTTTCCACACTGTAATGTAATCTAAAAAAAAATTATCGGAAATTCATCATGATGATTAACATGCAACTGACAGTGTGGATTGTAGATTGGGGATAGGGCCAGCCATCAGTTCATCTTTTTAAAATAATTTGAAAAGCTTGTGGATACTTATTTGGTCCTAGACTTAATTTTCACTTGATATTTTTGTATCAGTCTTGCTGACTTAAATTGGAAATGCGAACACAAATTATTGTGAACTCTACTCAGTGATCTGTTATGATGTAAAGTGCAGTGATACTGACATGGAAAAATGATAATTTCATAATTCCTTATTTGTAATTAATTTCTTTCTTTCATTTTTCACAGTGCCAAGATGTGGAGGTACCAGTGTTGGACTGGGCTGGACAAAATCAGAAGTCACACAACATCAGGTGATAGTCCAACAGGTTTATTAGAAATCACAAGCTTTAAGAGCGCTGCTATTGTTGATGTCTGGTGCACAGAAGATCCTTTGTTTTGAATCCATTGGACGAAGAGGCTGGACACATGGTACATCCATGGTATCTTCTTATGATCAGTCCCTGGACAGGATATTCAATTAGTTAGAACTTCAGTCAGGATGTGTCAAAATGGTTTTGGCTTCTGGGTAAGGAGGGATGAACTGGAGTCCCTTTATAATTCAAACCCATTCTCAGTTAGTTGCAACATGTTTAAAGTAAAAAGGATGTCTTTCAAAATGGTTGCATTTTCCTAATCCAAATGTATTTATTTATTTAGATTTTCCAGAGATAAAAAAAAAGTGAATTTATTAGCCACTGAATGTGAAAAAACAAAATAAAACACACCACATACACACTGCAATGGGAATTGAGTAAAAAGGTAACAGGTGAAAAGAAATCGGTTGTTGGATTCCGTCAAAAGTAGATGGTAGAAAGTTATTATTGTTGAGTTAGATGATACTGGTAATGCTGATGTTTATAGTGAAGCAGTTAACTTTGAGAGTCTTGGCTTTGCAGGTTAGTTGACAGACATTTGCTCTTTTTCCTTAAACACAGTGACTTCATTTGTTTATCTAGCTTCTAACTAGTAAGAGTCTTTCTTTGTCTACAGCACATGGGAAACTAGTGGCTATCCTCAAGCTGCGATTTTCACAGCACACAAGTTCATACGAGCACATCATCCCACTAACACACACATAGCAGTGGTTGCTGTTAGCTTTTAACTCTTTTTAAAAAATATTCCTGAAGGGGTAAAACACAAATCTGCAGCTTGGCAGATAAATCATAGGAGATGACTTTTTGCTGTGAGGGGTGGTCAGCCCCACATTATCCCTGCAGTCACAATGGATGAAGTCTTTTTTTTTGGATTGCATCTCTACCTTTCAGTGGTTGCTCTTTGTGGTTCCCTTGGTACCTTTCCAGGTGTGTCATTCTATAGTTCTTCTGAGTGCTTTCCTAGACAGTCACGAAAGTCTCATTCATAGTTGTCCTTTGACTCTTTTAGAAACATATGTTGTAATTATAAGTTCAGTATGTCCATAACTAATGTGGAGTTGTGATCTTTCATTATGGCATTCTGTTAAGAGATATATAAAAAATGATAGTGATTACTAGTGTGTTGATTTTCTAACTTTCCAGCCATTGCGCAATATCTGGCAATGTAACAATAACAATACTTCAAAGCTATAGTTTTGAATTTTCAAGTTTATTGCCTTCATTGGTCAGGGCATTGAGTATAGGAGTTGGGGCGTCATATTGCTGCTGTACATCGGTGAGCCGACTTTTAGAATATTGCATCCAGTTCTGGTCACCCTTCCAGTGGAAGATGTTGTTTAACTTGAGACGGTGCAGAAAAAAATTACGACAATGTTTCTGGGACTGGAGGGTTTGAGTTATAAGGAGATGCTGAATAGGCTGGGGCATTTTTCTGTATGGCATCGGAGGCTGAGAGGGTGACCTTTTAGAGCTTTGTAAAATCATGAGGGGCATGAATAGGGTGAATAGACAAGGTCTTTTTCGAAGGGTAAGGGAATCCAAAACTAGAAGGCATAGATTTAAGATGAGAGGGGAAAGATTTAAATAAGATCCACGGGTAACTTCTTCATACAAAATGTGCATGTAAGGGACAAGCTGCCAGAAGAAGTGATAGAGGCAGTTACAATTACAACATTTAAAAGGCATCTGGATGGATATACAAATGGGAAGGATTTAAAAGAATATGGGCCACATTCTGGCAAATAGGACTAGCTCAGATTGGGCTGTCTTGTCGGCATTGACAAGTTGCACTGAAGAGTCTGTCTCCATGCTGTATCTCTCTATGACTCTATTATTTTTGTATACAGTCAGGGCAAATTGGAATCTACTAGATAAATAATTGTTTTTGCTTCTATGCGGTTAAGATACAAATTAGGCTACATTGTTTCTTTTCAAATTTAATCATTTAATTTCTAGAATGCAAAGCATAGAAATAAAGAAGAGAATTTCATCAGGTTTTGAGTTGTCAAGAAGAACTTTTTACAGATGTGGAAATGCAAAACAATACTCTATTTTTGATGACTTTTTTGCTCCTCTCCACTGTCTCCCATATTTTCTTGATGGTATTTTTTCTTGCTGAAATACTGTTCAACAAATGCAAGGGCTCTTTACTATATGATTCTAATAGTGAATGTTCATACTTGAACCAAGATACGAGAGTGGCAGCAGGGTATTAGCCTGTTGGACTGACCTGAAAGGGTTCTTTTTACCACTCTAGTTATTGATCAGAAATGGCTCATTTTCCTTTATTTATCCACATTTTTGCTGATAACGCAGAGTCTAGTTTTATTGGCTGAATTCCCACTCAAAACTAGATAATTCAATGCAGATCAATTATTGGGAATTCAATTTTGTTTAGTTCAGTGCATTTCCAAGAACATTGTGGAATTTTGTTGTATACCTCAGATGGCAGCTCATTTTCTGGGAAAATAACTCAAGAAAAGTAGTCCATTATGGGTTTGTGAACATATATTCCAGACTATGTATTCAATAAAACAAGTTCTTGGTTTACACCTTTTAATGTTCCAGCTATGACAGTCTTGTAATTTATTTTTATTTATACTGTGCTCTAGTTAACAAATAATTAGGGGCCTGTTTCTTTTGTTACCTATAATTTAGAAACACAGTAAATAAACCCATATGCAAGGAATGTCTGTTTAAACAGTTACTTTTTAACCAGACAAAGAAAACAGAAAATTGTAATGTCTGGGTAAACCACCAGAATGGAAAATGTAAACGACCAGATAAGATGAATGGAAATTAAATTTTCAAGCAGAACAGTTATTGCAAAAATAAGCATATAATTACTACCTAGTAGATTGCTTTGGGAGAGCATTATGAAACGTGGTAAATCACTTGCCACTTGTACATAAATTATAAAAATAAGTTATAGCTTTACAACAATGTATTCTACTGGTTTTCAAGTTTTATTCCCTTCCAGCTTTTATGAAATGTCAGATACCCAGATCTATAGAGAATGGAGGTATAACTAATTGTGTTGACCTGTAATAATTTTGCATTTGCTCAATAATGCACATTTAGGAATATATAGATACATAGTCATAATTGTTCCTTTACAGAATATCTTACATTACATCAATGGACTGTCAAATGCAACTTTTTTGTTGAGTTCAATTTGTTGTAGGTTCTGTATATAAAATGAGTTACAATTATGGGTGATTGAAAGACACTTTCTTAGGTTCAATAACATAAGAATCTATTGTAAAGCTGACTTACACTGACATATAACCACTGGCATAATCCATGGATTGTAGTAAGGTCTTCTGGAAGAAGGAAATGCTCCAGAGGAAGAGGCAACTGGTAGGGGATAAAAGGAGTCGATCAAGAGGCCTACCTGCAGCGAGACCAGAGGAGGAGTGACATCATGAATGACAATGTGGCATGTGTGCAGGGAAAGAAGCTGATTAATGGGTATTTTGAATCTTTCAGATAAAAATAAGGTCTTCGCATCTCTAGTGATCTTCTCTTTCCTCAAAAATAGCTGGTTAAATATAAAGTTGATACTGGTGATCTTCTTTTGTAAAAAATATCATTACAGCAAAGTGTAAAGAAAAGGGAATCTAGAGGAAATCATTTATAAATTAAATCATTACGATATTTGTGGCAGAATGGCTGATGTATTGCTGGGGAAGCTTCTGGAAACCATGGTGATCCAGAGCAAACATCTCTGTTGTCAGTGTTTGTAACTTGAGACATTTGGATTGGAGTTGAGGAGTTGAAACCAGACATGCAGACTTTATGCCACATCATTGATGTGAAAAGGTACCTGGGCTCATTGTTCCAGAGCGTAATCACGACCCTCAGGCTAGATAATTCACATTTGATTGATGATCAGGGGTAGGAATGTGTGACTGCAGGTAAGGCAGGTATGAGGACACAGGAGATTACATTCAAATAGCATCTATCCAACAATTAAAAGGTTGATGCAAGCTGTGCAGAAGAGATGGGGAATGCAGGGAGGATGACAGAACTGATCATGGTTCTGTGCCACAGAGAGTCATTCAAGTGGGGGAGAAAATAACAATGTAGATGTGGTAGGGGACAGTACAATAGGGGAATAGATACTGTTCTCTGCAACTGTGAGCCGATGTCCAAAAGGTTGGGTTGGCTCCCTGGTCTCCGGGTTAAGGATATCTTCTCAGGACTAGAGAAAAATCTGGAGTGGAAGTGGAGGGATCCAATTGTTGTCATATATGTTGGTACCAATGGCATTGATAAGAGATTAAGAAAAGTTAGGAGCTCCATTAAAAAGTAGTAATGTCTGGATTACTACCTGAGCAACGGGTAAACTGGCTAAAGGTAAGGAAGTCAAGGAGTGAAATATATGGCTAAGCTTCAGTTCATTGAGCACTGGTACCAGTACTGATAGGAGGGATTTGTTCCAATGGGATGGGCTTTACTTGAGCTGTACTGGGATCTGTGTCCTGAAGAAATCACACCTCAGGAGGGTTGAGAAGGAGAGTCCTTCATGGTAACTTCAGCTGGTGCAGGAATTGAACTCATGCTGTTGGAATTCTTCCAATGTTTCCAATGGTGGACTAAAGCAAACATTTAATGAGTTAGGTTCAGATGTGAATTGTTAAGCTGCTTTCTTTTCAGCAAACAGTTGCAATCCAGTTATGTTAATCATTGTTATTCATTTATCATACAAAACAAAGAACATTGCACGCTTTCCTAAGTCAATTGGCCATCTTAATTGACTTAAGCAAGATGTTTCCTGTTATCCTCTAGCATTTCTAAGCCCACTGAAGACCTTTACAGCACCTTCTTTAATAATGTCTCACTGCCCTTGCATTTCTCTGTGATGGTAGAAGTTTGGATTCAGCGTCAGATTTTAGTCAAGCATCAACTGAGTTCAGAGTAGCTCTAAATTGACAATAAACCTGGTTGAATTGTTATAAAAATGATGGGTGAAATTTAGCAAAACCCTGAAGTGACTGCAGAGTTTATAATGAGGGGTTCCCACCTTCTTGATGGAGGCGATATAAAAATGTTGTCCCTCCTTTTGATTTCTTGAAATGTGAAACCCAACACTGGTGATTGTATACATGGCCAACAGGGGGCACAAGTTCCTATTTACTTATACTAACAAGAACTTTTGGATACAGTAGATACTGGAAATGGCTATGAAAGACCTTCTGAGCAGCACATTCTCAGATGCAGCACAGAAGACCTTAATTCCTGAAAGAATGAAAAAGGAGATTTTTCTGCAGCTAGCTAAGAAGCATCCCTGCTTTCCCCATAACTCCCTCCAACACACAGACACACACACGTCCTAGATTGCTGGTTAGAAAAACTGGCACAAATGGTCAAGGTCTGTGAATGGAGTTTCAATTGCTATCAGGATTCCTAATGAAGGTCTTTTGCCAGAAGTATTGATTTTCCTGCTCCTTGGATGCTGCCTGACTTGCTGTGCTTTTCCAGCCCCACTCTGTCTTGACTCTGATCTCCAGCTTCTGCAGTACTTTTGCCTTCTCAATTGCTATCTCCTTCCCACTGCACCACTAATCTGCTATATGTATCAAATTCTCAAAACTCACCCATCAGCTATCTCTAACAAAGCTAGCCTACTCCTTTGAAAGAGTATATGCACTCTCACTGCAGCAGATACTGAATCCCATTGTAAAGGAGAGATTGGAGTCATTTACTACAGAAAATTTGAAGATGGCCAAACATGGCAGGATGACCTCCCAGATTTTGATCCTATCCCATATCAATATTCATTCATCCATCAGCCCTGTCTTATTACATTGGTTCCCATCTCCTAAAATATTTTAATAATTTCATGACCTTGCCTCTCCCTATTTCTGTACTTCTTCATAAACAGCTGTGTCTCTATACTTATTTCCATTTCCTTAAGATCTGTCTTCGAATCCATCTCTTTTGCCAAGCTTTGGGTCACCTCATTAACAATTTCTTCTTTGGTACAGTGTCCATTTTCTTGATTCTATCTGAATGAATAATGATTTATTGTCACTTGCATGTTACAGTAAATAATCCAGTAAAATACAGTGAAAAGCTTCCACTGTCACCACAATCTGGCGCGATTTGGAATAGTTTAAGAATAAAAAGAATAAAAAGATCAAGCTGCAAGAGCATCCATCTTCATTTTCCCACCTCGGTGATGAGTTCTGATCCCTGAGCTACCTCACCAATGACACCAGCACTGCCTACCACAAGCCGGAGTTGCCACCACTGCCTCACTGACACCCAGGAGCCCCCAGCTTTGACTTTACCACAACCAGGAGTCCCTGGTTCTGCTGCTTCTGCTGCCTCACCGAGAGACCCGCTCTTGCCGCCTTCGTCTGCAATGCCATCTTTGCTGATGCCAACTGGAAGAAGGTGAAGAGAAAGAAAAAGAAAGAAGACAAAAAGGGTATGGAAAGAAGGGAGGAAGTGGCCAGTCTGGAACAGACAAGCCCAAGTATTGCCTACTTTGGCCCTGCCATCTTGGAACATCTTTGCGCAATGGTTTGCATTCTCACATTCATAAATGTATTATCACTTTACATCATCAACTGTCATAGTAAGTGCAGCTACATGAATGAAGCTACAGAGGCTTCCAACCTAAAGGCCATACAATGCTAGAACACTGTTTGAAGGATTGTTACTCTTTCCCTAATGCATACATTCTTGCCATTGTTTTATGTGTAAGCATCACACATTGTAAAGTCTTTAAACAGTTAGCAATGTCAATTTTTACTGAACAGTAGGAAATGCAAACACACTTAAATTCTCCTAGGACGAAAAGGGGCTACTTTGCATTGAAACAACAACACATTTACAGCCACAGAATGATGACTTCACCCAAGTCAAACATATTGAAAGTGAGTGTCAGCTTAGTTCTGTCTGGCTTGATGTACCAAATGCTGCACTGCTCTATTGTGGTCAAGATGTTCCTCCTGCTCAATGTCTTCATCTTACTTTTCAGATGACTGTTGACGTTCTCCCAGCTCTTCAACGTCCATTACATCTCGTCATTGTCTGTTCCAGTTGTGCAAAGCACTGCATGTTAGGATTATGTAGCACAATCTGTCTCGAGTGTATTGCAAAGCTCTTCCAATCCAATCCAGAACCTCATCTTCAGGAGGGTTATCATCTGCTCCATGATAGCCCTGTTTGAAGAATGGGCTACAATGTATCTGCTCCTGCCCATAGTTAGGGATTTGCTGATGAGCTATTGTTACAGAGGGTACATTTTGACTCTCAGCACACATCCTTGTAAGGCATCACCTTTGAAAAGAAACAGGAACCTGAGATTATCAATAATTATCCTGCATCATGGCAGGACTCGTTGTTCCTCAATCTCTCTTTTCCGGGTAGGTTTTGCTTCCTGGTAGGATTCTCGGAGTGACTGGCTCACACATTAAAAAGGCTTGAGTTCAAAAGCAACAGCTTATAGCAGCTGGTGAGGGAAATAAACTGGCTTTCTTCAAGCTTCAGTACTTCTTACTGCAGGAAAAGGCACACCACCTACTCTTCCAGTGATTCAAAGGCTTCCAGTCATATCGCTCACAGACAGAAGCTGTTCAGCTAACAAGAAGCCTATCACTTAGTTGTTAACAGGCTGATTGCTTTTGCCACTTACAGCCGTGCACCACTTCATAAATGGCTGAATTTTACTTTGGACTGACAGTAATTCTCTTTAACCTGACTGGGACTACTCCTGTTAAGATGTAGCCATTGTTTGAAGCATATTCAATGTGTTTGCCATATAAGCAGCTGCCATATGGCACAGATGTGACTTTGATGTATTATGGTGCTGTACAGCAACATGTTCACCTTTCAACTGATCACTGCTGACACCCATGACAGGTTTAACTGGCTTTGTATCTGTGCTAAAAGACAAAGCAAGAGAGAAGTACTGTGAGACTGTAAGTTCTGAGTGATGCAGCAATGCATAAAAAAGCCAAGACAAAGAGGTTGTGTGATTCAAGTAGGTCCAAAGTGAGTGTGCACTAAGCCAGCAAGCTGAGAGCCCTGAGGTGCACTTTGTTTCGATGCAAGAGTGGGGTGCTTGTGTTTGTTCACAAAGTGGCCTGGCAACAACATTACAATGAAAGGTGTTGGTGCACTACACTGTGTAGTATTGAAGTGTTGAACAGCATCATAAATGACTTGGGTATGGTCCATGAAGGTGTGGTGAGATTGGTATGTGACTGATACCAACCTTCTTACATAAAGAACACAGCTGGATGTTGCCCATGGTGCATGCCCTGAAGCATGGGCACTTCTAGCAAAGATGGAGGCCCAGAGGAGCAAGTGGCAAGTTGGAGCTGCCAAGTACTCACTCAATCTTTCACAGAGTCATAGAGATGTACAGCATGGAAACAGATCCTTCAGTCCAACCCGTCCATGCCGACCAGATATCCCAAATCAATCTAGTCCCACCTGCCAGCACCTGGCCCATATCCCTCCAAACCCTTCCGATTAATATACCCATCCAGATGCCTTTTAAATGTTGCAAATGTACCAGCCTCAACCACTTCCTCTGGCAGCTCATTCCATACATGCACCACCCTTTGTGTGAAAAAGTTGCCCCTTAGGTCTCTTTTATATCTTTCCCCTCTCACCCTAAACCTCTGCCCTCTAGTTCTGGGCTCTCCCACCCCAGGGAAAAGACCTTGTCTATTTATCCTATCCATGCCCCTCGTGATTTTATATATCTCTATAAGGTCACCCCTCAACCTCCAACCTCCAGGGAAAACAGCTCCAGCCTATTCAACCTCTGCCTATAGCTCAAATCCTCCAACATCCTTGTAAATCTTTTCTCTCTGGTGTGTGGAAAAACAGGAGGCTGCAATTTAGTTAAGATTAGGAGCTAGTGAAATGTTAATGTGTAAAAATAGGCCACTCACTACTCATTATCGAAATTCTTGCCTCGGGTAAAACGATGGATTGTAAATCAGACCTTTTCGCTTGTTGTTGGGAATCTCACCTTTCTGATCTTGCCATATTTTCCCAATTGACTCAGGATTGTCTGAGTCAATTAGGAGTGAGATGATTATCTTAAAAATGAGTAAGGCACTGTGGCTTTTTGAACAGAATTTGACAACCTAAAGGTCTTAAAGAGACAAAAGTAAGTCTGCAAATGCATGGATTGGAATCTGAAATGCAATAAATAAATAGTAGATAATTCAACCCAGTATCTGACAGATTTGACTCATAAATTATTACCATAGTGTCATAATGTCATAAAGCATGGAATCAGATCCATCAATCCAACTCCTCCATGCTGATCAGATATTCTAAACTGATCTGATCCCATTTGCCAGCATTTGACCCATGTCACTCTAAGGAGAAAGTGAGGTCTGCAGATGCTGGAGATCAGAGCTGAACATGTGTTGCTGGAAAAGCGCAGCAGGTCAGGCAGCATCCAAGGAACAGTAGAATCGACGTTTCGGGCATAAGCCCTTCTTCAGGAATGAGGAAAGGTAGGGAGGAGGGACTTGGGGGAGGGGCTTCAGAAATGTTAACCGCCACCTGAACTCCCCCACCCCTCTCACCCACTCCAACCTCTCACCCTTGGAACGCGCAGCCCTCCACTCCCTCCGTTGCAACCCCAACCTCACTATCAAACCAGCAGACAAGGGAGGCACGGTAGTAGTTTGGCGCACCGACCTTTACACCGCTGAGGCCAAACGCCAGCTCGCAGATACCTCCTCCTACTGCCCCCTTGACCATGACCCCACC
>NC_057722.1:44879112-44894625 GCF_004010195.1 Chiloscyllium plagiosum | reverse complement strand
TCCAGGGAACAGGAGAATCGACGTTTCGGGCATAAGCCCTTCTTCAGGAATGAGGAAGGTTTGTCCAGCAGGCTAAGATAAAAGGTAGGGAGGTGGGACTTGGGGGAGGGGCGTCGGAAATGTGATAGGTGGAAAGAGGTCAAGGTGAGGGTGATAGGTCAGACTGGGGTGGGGGCGGGGAGGTCGGGAAGAAGATTGCAGGTTAGGAAGGCGGTGCTGAATTTGATGGATTTGACTGAGACAGGCTGGGGGGAGGGGAAATGAGGAAACTGGTGAAATCTGAGTTCATCCCTTGTGGTTGGAGGGTTCCCACCCCAGTCTGACCTATCACCCTCACCTTGACCTCTTTCCACCTATCACATTTCCGACGCCCCTTCCCCAAGTCCCTCCTCCCTACCTTTCCTCATTCCTGAAGAAGGGCTTATGCCCGAAACGTCGATTCTCCTGTTCCCTGGATGCTGCCTGACCTGCTGCGCTTTTCCAGCAACACATTTTCAGCCATGTCACTCTAAACCTTCCTATTTATATACCCATCCAGATATCTTTTAAATCTTGTAATTGTAACTGCATCCATCACTTTGTCTGACAATTCATTCCATATATGTGCCATCCTCCCTTGAAAACGTTACCCCTCAGGTCCCTTTTAAATCGTTCCCCTCTCACCTTAAACCTAAGACCTCTTGTTTTGTACTCCCCTATTCTGGAAAGAAGGTCTTGGCTACTTACCCTATCTGTGCCCCTCATGATTTTAGAAACCTCAAAATGTCACCCCTCAGCCTCCGATGCCCCAGGGAAAGAATTCCCATCCTATTCAGCCTCTCCCTCAAATCCTCCAATCCTTGTTCCTTTCTTTTTTATTTTACCAGACACAAAACACTTGCAGTCTTTCAGTTTGCTTTCAATGCAAAAATTGATTTTTTTTCTCTCTTTTCAAGTTATTTTCATCATTCAGTTGTTGACAATGTTTGAGGTCCTCAAACCCTGTTTTCTTCCTGAATTTAATTTTCAGGTAGTAAAAAAACTATTTGTCTTATAAACTGTTATATTTTTTGTATACAATCGAATCACACTTTCCCACCTTTTTATGCCCATGATGTATTTGTTGGTCCACACCACATTTCTAAATCATTCCTTTCTTGTTCAAAGAAAGATTTTGATCCCTGTCTCTGCCTGTAATCTGAAAATGTGTTGCTGGAAAAGTGCAGCAGGTCAGGCAGCATCCAGGGAACAGGAGAATCGACGTTTCGGGCATGAGCCCTTCTTCAGGCTTATGCCCGAAACGTCAATTCTCCTGTTCCCTGGATGCTGCCTGACCTGCTGCGCTTTTCCAGCAACACATTTTCAGCTCTGATCTCCAGCATCTGCAGACCTCACTTTCTACTCTGCTTGTAATCTGGTGGTCTACTGAGTCCTCAATTTTTTTCTTTAATTAGGACTTACCTTCCTACTCTAAACCTGCCTATTCCTCTTAAAATTTATCCTGAGTGCTCACTAATATAGTTTGAGTGTCCCTAAGCTCAGAGTTCCTCCGTTCAATACTCTATAAATAAATGACTGTCTTATCCCTTCTAATTTCCTGTAAATGTCTGCATCTTTTTATGTTGACAGTACTGTAGGGCAGAGTTCAAAGACACATTTGTACAATGCAACCTTTCAAGCTCAGTAAGCTCTATGGTACCAAACTCGTTTCACTTGGCCTTGAAGTTTTGTTTTCTAACAAAATTAAGTAACAGATATTAGAAAACAAAAAAGAATCACAATTTTATCAATGGTAAGGCTTTGCATAACAGTTGCAGAAAATATTTTTGCCATTTGGCATTTGTCAATCAAAGCTTTTCAGATCATTTCCATGTATTCCATAAAACTATGCTATTTCTATTTGGTTTACATTAAATCAGAACAACCTGTAATTTATAATTGTGATTAATAATTTGTGCTAAATCTCAAAGCAGTACCCATAACTTTTTATTGCACTGAGTTTATACATGGAATGAAAAATATGTCGGGTAATAATTAAATGTGCCATTGTGGTTTGAACTGAATGTGATCTCACAAATGGATTGTGATTTGGTCTGTGCCAAAGAAGAGACATGGTATTGATGTCCTTTTAGTGGCATCTTTGTCTGCTTCTCAAAAAGGTAAGTTCTAGGCAAAAGGGTCCATTTAAACATGTGATTCACGATGTGATGGTTGTTAAACATTTTCCAAGTATTTCTCTCCTTTTGTGGACCTTTGATATTTCCATTAAGAGCTACAACTCTGAAACTCAATCCGACAGAGGAATTTTTCTGACTTTAATTTGGATAGAAGGATGTATAAATACAATTGTTATAGGCAGATTACAATGTTGGTGGCATTCTTTATTACATTTTAACAGTTTCAAATAAAACAGACATGTAACATAAGAAAAGCCAATAAAATTGAATTAAAAAGAAAACACTTTTTTTCTTGGCCCTTAGAACAGCCAGATTCTAGCATTATTGTATTTAGAAAATGCCTTTTTATGGATGTTTGAAATGGTGAGATAAAAATGTGTTCAACTTGCTGTGGTTAGTTGTTGCATGGAACTGCACAGTGAAGGTACTACTAAGTGATTTTTTAATCAATCAGAAATAATGTTGAGTAGCTGAATTGTGACAAAATTTCAAACACTGCTGTTCATGAGCAATTTATTAAATATTTGGGGAGTTTGCAAACCTACTCATTAACACCCAGATTTGCAGAATTCTTTTCCAAGAGATTGTAAATGATGCTCCTTAACCTTTAGACAGTAAGCAAATCATTAAAATGGACCTAACTGCATGAATGAGTAATTGAACAACTTGTATTACTGCAGGGAAGAGCAGAGGAGCTGATCACTCAGCAAAGTTGCTGAACAGAGCTGTAATATATACCATGGCAATAGACGAAGATAAATGAACACCCTCCCCAGAGTTTTCTGGTACAAGGGTAGAAATTGATTGCAGATGTAATGATTGCTATACTCAAAGATAGAAATATATGAGATTAACCTGAAGAATGTAGCTAAGTATTGTGTCATGTTTTATAGCCAGTATGGCAGAATCGCTATAAGAAAGGTGTTTATAATATCATCGCTGTATCCTTGTATATGGCTTGAGGGTTTAAAAATCTCATTATCTCAGGCCAACTGAAAAATGACACTTTAACAAAAGTATGCTCTTCTATTAACAGCTTGAATTGCCAAAAACCTTAAAATTAGTCTAGCCACTTATTTGCCAGAGGAATATAATTGTATATAATAACTAGTTATTATGAATATTTGTTGGATTCCTCAATACCATGATATCTATGCTCACCCTACTTGTGTTATAAGAGAAAGCATAAGCATTGTCACATCAGATAAAAACACCCCATTGCAGGCAAGCTCATACCACAAATGTAAGCAGAAAGTACTATTTGAAATGCCTAGTACAAGGGGCTTGCCAGTCCTCAAAGTACATTTAAATAGTTTTGTGCTTTTACAATTTTAATTAGTGTTAGAACTTTACTCTGTGTTAAACTGCCGTGAATTAACAAGGGTGCTAATGCATAACACAATGGTAACATTCCAGTATGGGAGAAATATAGCCAGGAACAATAAAAGCCAATGGTACTACTTCCATAGAATGGCTCTGAGTCTAAAGGGTTGCTAAGTTCTTGTATACTCCATTCTAATATGTGCTGTCTTATCCTGCAAACAGATAACCTGTGTCACAACATTGAAAAAGAGAAAGGTGCCTGTAAACAAAGTTGCAAATGGATTTCTTGGGTCCATAGATGTGAAATATTTGGCTCTTGGAGTACATTTGTAAATAATGTCATTACACAACTTACCAAGACTATCCCATGTATGCTGAATTTTAGTTATTCAAAGATTGTCTGGTCCTAGAAGGTTAGCGTGTAGTCCAAAACACAAGAGGTTCATGCAAATACAGTTGGGTAAACATTTATTGGGGAAGTTGAAGGCAGGGATCACAGCCACCTAGTGGCTGTCACCAAGCTTCCCAGGTATGTATTACATCACATCTGGAAGCAGGAGGTATTATCACTGAATGTCAATTCCCTTACCCTCAGGACTGTAAATCTAGATTTTAGATGGAAGCCACCAAACATGCAATTTGAGCCTTTAATCTCTGCAGCGTAACTTCAGACATTGGTATTTTGAATGCTATGAACACTTTAGTTGGGACACTTATGAATAATCAGCTGATGTAACAGCTAGATGGGTTTTCGCATGTTTTGAAACTTCACTGTTTGATGTGACTTCCTCTGAAAGGCAGCACTACGTCTACAAAAGCAAGTTGCCCCTCTCTGTCTATGCGGATCTCTCCATCGGTGGGGGGGTTGGAGAAGCAAGACAACTCTTGAGGACCTTAACCTGCATGTTATCCCTTTTTGTTCTTTTTGGTTTATTAACACAGATAATTTCTATTGAGAAATCATTCACGACAAGCTGTAGTTTCATGACCATTGCTAATCAAACTAGCACTTTACGGCATATTTATTAATTAATTGAATTTAACTGGCCCCAGTTATTGTGCTGAGATTTGAATTCATATTACAGGCCCCTTAAGCGATGAGGAGCTAAATGATGGGCAGCACACCATTCATCGTCAGTTTTTCTGCCCTACTGTGTGCTGTTCAGCTCCTGGGATGAGGGACAGGCAGATAATGTGGAAATTGGGTGGCACAGTTATTAATGTCAGTGCATGTGTGGAAGTTTTCTGAGTGAATGAGTAGGCAGCGTGGAGGGTATGTAGGGTTATTGGTGTTACAGGTTGGGATGAGAGGGGGCGAGTCGGAGGTTATGCATGCATTAGTCAAAGTTTAGAGCATGAGACTCAGCAGAAGGTGGTTTTAGTAGCAGAGATATTAACATAGGAACATTGGAACAGGTGTAGACCAGTCAGGCCCTTGAGCCGGTTTCACGAGATCATGGCAGATTGGTTGCCTAACTCCATATACCTGCCTTTGGTCCATATTTCTTAATACCTTTGCTTAACAAAATTTTACCTCAGATTTAAAATTAACAATTGATCCAGCATCCACTGTTATTTGTGAAAGAGAGTTCCAAATATCTTTCACCCTTTGTGTTCACAAGTACTTCCAAACATCTCTCCTCAACAGTCTGACCTTAATTCTCAGATAATGCACCTTAGTTCTAGAACAGAAATAGTTTATAATTATCTACCCTGCTCTTTCCTGTTAATATCTTGAAAGCTTCAATCAAATCACCCCTTGATCTCCTAAATTCTAGTGAAAACTGGCCTAATTTGTAAAATCTCTGCTCCTTATCCCTGAGGTGCAGGTATAATAGAGTCAGTGAGAAGTATTGGAATGAAGGTGGTGGCACTAATGTTGGTGGAGTGAAGAAAGACATTGACCTTTTTCCCATGTTACTGGTCATTCCTCCAGATAGCTTCACATTCTAGCAGTACTAAAGTTACACTGGTAAATCCATTCTGGGTTTGTTCAAAAGTCAACCAGCTCTTTCTGTTGTGCGTCTGTAGTAGAAAATGATTCTAACTCTGCACTAGCTTCTACTGCCACTATTGGAGGCCACAGAGTGGCTAACAAAGGGTAGGGAAATGCCATTCATTCTGGCAGCAAGAAGTTGCAGCTAAAGTACATTGTTAAGGCTCAGTACAGCAACTTTACTCTGAAGCTAAATCTATTCAGTAGGTGCCTACTTCTGCCAATTTGCACCTGAAGTAGGATTATTTCCTGGTATTATGACATCCATCAGCCACAGGAATGAAAAAAAAAACCTCCACTTTTATAATTGATTTAATATTTGCACTTTATTGTTGTGGAAATAAATGTATAAATGTTAACTATTTAACCTTAATGGAAGCAAGGAAATTAAATATCCTTGCCATGGGTCAGTCACCCCTGTAGGCATAATGTTGCCTTATTGGGATCTGAATATATTTGGGAGTCATTTAGACACGACTGAACCTTTACTGAAAAATTTTCATTGTCATTATATTAATATTTCTGAAGGCCCAATAGTCAAAGTAGCTTATGCACAAATCAACTGTTCAACAAAGATTTAACAGCAGCCCCAACAGCACTCGTGGTTTTATTTGATTCTCTCAGCATCTCCTTTTATTTGCTGGCATAGTCTTTTCTGTTGCAATTGATCAAGTTGCTTCATACAGCTATTGCCAAACATACAGGTAAATATTTACATAGATGAAGGCAGAGAAAGCAGGATGAATTGTTATTACTATATCTTTAGGGTCATAATTTCAAAAATTTGATTGAAAATGCTTGCAACCTTTTTCACTGGTTGCATCCTTGAATTAATTGAGTTAAGAAGATAATGGAACTAACCCTACATATCAATTGCATAACTACTTTAGAAGTGCAGCCGTGGTTTTTATTGCTAGTTTCACACAGATCAAACAGCTTTGTTCTGAAAATATGGATTTCTTAAAGAAATTCTCCATTCTTAAGAAGTGGTTTGGATACTGTCAGTTGGACACCACAAGAGGAGACAAATCTCCATGCATATATACAATTATTACATACAAATATTACATTCCTCAGGCACATAAGTGTCAGGGTTCATATTAAGATATTAGTTTACAACAGAAGAGCTTGCTTCCAATAGGGTGCCATGCTTCAATTGTCTGAAGCATGATGGAGTATGAGATTATATTACCCTCAGGCCGCACACAATGACATAGAAGTGATATTATGAGAATATTTCTTAAAGGTAAAATTAACATACTGTCTGTGATACATAACATGATATCTATTTTTCCAAAAACAGCACATGTTCTCATTTCAGTAAGTATATAAAAACATAAATCAATGTTTAAAAGAATAATATTTCAAAATTTGGTGTAATGTTTAAGATGTTTGACAACTTATCCTGATTTGTTGATCATATACCTATCTGGTGAAATAAATGATGCTCTATGTTACATTTGTTTGACACTTGGTTATCTTGCTGCTGGTTGCTGTCACTCAACATAATCCATAATTATCATCAGTAGAATATTTTTTTCTCACTCTCTTCATACATGATTGAAGTTTTGTATATTGGTCTGTGTTGGTTTCTGTTCCTTCACAGTGCCACAAAGCTACTCCCTTATTTTCTGAAATCTGTTCCTGGGCTCAAGGAGACTCTTTACTTGATTTTTTTCAGAGGGACAATAAACTGGGCCAGACTCTGATCAGTCTGGTTTGGTACAGAGATGAGAAGGATTTTGAGAGGCCTTTTGTTTATCTGTAAACAGATGAGTCTTCAGGCCAAAGTGGTCATGTTTTAGAAGTGACTTGTATAATGAAAGGGGAGTGGTCTGCTCTTTAGCTAACTGAGCTGAGCAGTTTTAGTTCAGTCTTGAACTGGGAAGTTCAACAGAGAGCTGTGTGGAAATTCTCTCTCTCTCTCCAATTGAATTGAATTTATTGTCACATGTACCGAGGCACAGTGAAAAGCTTTGTCTTGTGAACAATACAGGCAGATCACTGAGTTAAGTAGCATAGATAAGTAAATAATAGGTAAATAGCGGCAAAAACAAAAACACAGGTACAGGCGACTGTTAAGAGTTTGTGAGTTCATTCAGTATTCAAACAACAATAGGGTAGAAACTGTTTCAAATCCAGCTGGTGCGTGGGTCAGGTTTCTTATCTTCTCCCCGATGGTAGAGGTTGTAGAAAAGCATTGCCAGGGTGGGATGGATCTTTGAGAATGCTGGTGGCCTTTCCTTAACAGCAGGCCTGGTAAATGGATTCTATAGATGGGAGGTTGGCCTTTGTGATTGTCTGGGTCGAGTTTTGGATAGGCATATGGAGGATAGTGGGCTAGTGTAGGTTAGGTGGGCTTAGATTGGCGCAACATCGAGGGCCAAAGGGCCTGTACTGCGCTGTATTCTTCTATGTTCTATGTTCTATGTTCACCACTCTCTGTAACTATCTCCGATCTTGAATAGTACCGTTGCCATACCAGGTAGTGGTACATCCAGACAGAATGTTCTCAATGGTGCACCTATAAAAGTTGGCAAGGGTATTCGCCGTCATGCCAAATTTCCTCAGCTGCCTGAGGAAGAAGAGATGTTGTTGGGTCTTTGTAACCAGTGCGTCCACATAAGGAGACCAAGAAAGCTTGTTGTGGATGACCACTCCCAGGAGCTTGACACTCTCCACCTCTGTGCTGTTAATGTGTAGGGGGCCATGAGTAACAGCCTGCCGAATGTCAGTAATGAGTTCCTTGGTCTTGCCAGCATTGAGAGCTAGGTTGTTCTTAGTGCACCATTTTTCCAGGTCTCCCACCTTCCATTTGTACTCTGTTTCGTCGCCATCTGAGATTCGACCGACTATGGTGGTGTCATCAGCGAACCTGTAAATGGCATTAGTCTGGTATTTGGTGACGCAGTCATGGGTAAACAGTGAATACAGCAGGGGGATGAGTACACACCCCTGGGGGGCTCCACTGTTGAGTGTTAGTGTTGATGAAATAATGTCCCCAATCTTCACTGATTTTGGCCTGTGGGTCAGGAAACTGAGGATCCAGTTGGAGAGTGGGGCTTAGTCTGAAATCACTAAGTTTAGTAATCAGTCTCAGGGGATAATAGTGTTGAAGACTGAATTATAGTCAATAAGTAGGATTCTTACGTAGCTGTTCTTGATGTCAAGATGTTCTAGGGAGGAGTGAAGGGCAAGTGATATGGCATCTGACGTGGATCTGTTGGTCTGATAGGCAAATAGGAGTGGGTCAAGAGCAGTAGGAAGGCTGGAGTTGATTAATGCCATGACCAGCCTTTCAAAACACTTCATGACCACCGAAGTTAGGGCCACTGGGCGGTAGTCATTAAGACATGCTGCATGAGCCTTCTGAGGCACAGGGATGCTGTTGGCCCTCTTGAATAGGCAGGGACAGTGGCCTGCTGCAGGGAGAGGTTGAAGATGTCCAAGAAGACCTCTGCCAGACGATCTGCGCATGCTCTGAGTGCACAGCCTGGTATTCCGTCTGATCCCATCACTTTCCTTGGGTTCACACGAAGGAAAACTGATCTGACCTTTGATGCAGTGACTGTTGGGACTTGTTACCTCTCCGCCAAAATTCTGCTCAAAGTGAACTTAGAAGGCGTTGAGATGATCTGGGAGGGATATGTCATCATCTGCTATCTTGTACTGTCTCTTTTTAGAACCTGTGATGTCATTCAGTCCTTGCCATAGTCGCCAGGTGTCTGTCTGGGTCTCTAGTTTGGATCAGGATTGGTCCTTGGCTCTCTTACCGGCTCTGCAAAGGTCTTTTCTGTCCTTCAATTTCAACCTGTAAGCAAGTGTTCCATTTATACTGGTTTTAAGGTGTGTTTGTTTATTGGGACTGTTGTGTGTTTTCGGAACAGCATAATTAAGTCACGCTGGATAAGGTTGAGTTCTGTAGGAGTTCTTTATTCTGTTCTTTGTGTTTCATGGTGTAATTTTGTGAATAAACCTTTTGTCTGTTTTAAAATCTAGTAGTCAACCTAGCTATCTTATTCTGGGTAATTTTCACTTGTACACTTACTGAAAAAAATTGCAAAGTTAGGTCTAGGACTGCCTGCTTAAGAATGTTGTGAGTCATCGGGCCTAGTCCATAACGACAGTCAAGCATCAAGATTGGTAGTGACTCTGTATGATCCGGGCTTATTGGATATTTTGAAAACTTTTGCTGATATTTGTCTTTATGTTTCTAACTCATACCCTCTGCCCATGTGAGTGGTTTTGGACGTTCTGTACCTGCTCCCTTATCATGTATCTCTTTTATTCATCTCTCTCTTTGAAGAAGAAAGTCCTGGGTCTCAGAAGAGTTAAACATTTGTTGCTGAGCAATGATGACAGCACTGGTCTTCTGAGTATAAGTTGAGATGGGGTTTGTAATCTGTTCTCCATTGGTGTTGCTTGAAAATGAAGCAATGTCATGTGAAAATCTTTGTTTGTTGCTTGACATTTATTGATCATTGACTTGAGAGTAATAACCATATGTTAGGCTACTCACTGTTGGTATTGGGGCGATAATGTCTAAAGGGCCACTTCTCACTTAGCACACATGTCTTGTAATATTTTAAAAATGTATTGTCGTCCGCTGACAGACTATTTCTGAACTGGGACACCGGGGAAACCAAATATAGTGCTCACTGCGTCAGCACTGGTCATATTTGTTATGTTGACAAAATCATCGATAATGAAATTTAGAGAATTAATTCCATGTTATAGACCAGGCCAGACCCCTCAAAACATTTCAAGGATGTAGCCGAGACCCTAACTTTGCGAATTGTTTTAGCAGGTGTAACACATTTACTCCAGGAGAGATGCAATTAAGACCATAAGACCATAAGACATAGGAGTGGAAGTAAGGCCATTCGGCCCATCGAGTCCACTCCGCCATTCAATCATGGCTGATGCGCATTTCAGCTCCACTTACCAGCGTTCTCCCCGTAGCCCTTAATTCCTCTAGACAACAAGAATCTATCAATCTCGGCCTTGAAGACATTTAGCGTCCCGGCTTCCACTGCACTCCGTGGCAATGAATTCCACAGGCCCACCACTCTCTGGCTGAAGAAATGCCTCCACATTTCTGTTCTGAAATGACCACCTCTAATTCTAAGGCTGTGTCCACAGGTCCTAGTCTCCTCGTCTAACGGAAACAATTTCCCAGCATCCACCTTTTCCAAGCCATGTATTATTTTGTACGTCTATATTCAATCTCCCCTTAATCTTCTAAACTCCAACGAATACAATCCCAGTATCCTCAGCCGTTCCTCATATGTTAGACCTGTCATTCCAGGGATCATCCGTGTGAATCTCCGCTGGACACGTTCCAGTGCCAGTATGTCCTTCCTGAGGTGTGGGGACCAAAACTGGACACAGTACTCCAAATGGGGCCTAACCAGAGGTTTATAAAGTCTTAGTAGTACATCTCTGCTTTTATATTCCAACCTTCTTGAGATAAGAGACAACATTGCATTCGCTTTCTTAATCACGGACTCAACCTGCATGTTTACCTTTAGAGAATCCTCGACTAGCACTCCCAGGTCCCTTTGTGCTTTGGCTTTATTAATTTTCTCACCATTTTAGAAAGTAGTCTATGTTTTTATTCTTTTTGCCAAAGTGCAAGACCTCGCACTTGCTCACGTTAAATTCCATCAGCCATTTTCTGGACCACTCTCCCAACCTGTCTAGATCCTTCTGTAGCCTCCCCACTTCCTCAGTACTACCTGCCTGTCCACCTAACTTCGTATCATCGGCAAACTTCGCTAGAATGCCCCCGGTTCCCTCATCCAAATCATTAATATATATTGCGAACAGCTGTGGCCCCAGCACCGGACCCTGCGGGACACCGCTCGTCACTGGCTGCCATTCTGAAAAAGAACCTTTTATCGCAACTCTCTGCCTTCTGTTCGACAGCCAATCCTCAATCCATCCCAGCAGCTCACCTCGAACACCATGGGCCCTCACCTTGCTCAGCAGCCTCCCGTGTGGCACCTTATCAAAGACCTTTTGAAAGTCCACTGGGTTTCCCTGGTCTAACCTACTTGTTACCTCTTCAAAAAATTCCAACAGGTTTGTCAGGCATGACCTCCCTTTACTAAATCCATGTTGACTTGTTCTAATCAGACTCTGCTCTTCCAAGAATTTAGAAACCTCATCCTTAATGATGGATTCTAGAATTTTACCAACAACCGAGGTTAAGCTGATTGGCCTATAATTTTCCATCTTTTGCCTTGATCCTTTCTTGAACAAGGGGGTTACAACGGCCATCTTCCAATCATCCAGGACCTTTCCTGACTCCAGTGACTCTTGAAAGATCTCAACCAATGCCTCTGCTATTTCCTCAGCCATCTCTCTCAGAACTCTAGGGTGTATCCCATCGGGGCCAGGAGATTTATCAATTTTAAGACTTTTTAACTTTACATTGGTCAAACCATGTAGTTTTAAACAAAACAATTCATTTACAAGATTACCGAATTAAACACAAACAAAAAAGAACACAATACTGAAACACAATCTGAAAATGCGACAGATCATTCCAACTAAATTATGCTGTTCTCAATAATTGCAACAATCTCCATCAACACCACTTGGCACAAAAGGTAAAATCAAACACAGGGTCTTTCGGGAACGACGTCAGAGAGAGATTACCAGCTTGGACCTGCTTTTTTGTGTCTAGCCACTTCTTCAACACAACCGCTAAAAAGCAAACCAAACCAGAGAAAAGCTGAGCTGGGAAAACTGCCCACTCTCCTTTCATTGCACAAGTATTTTTTTCCAAAACTTGAAAGGCTGTTGGCTGTAGCAGTATCTGTTATCTATAACCAAACTGGCCCTAACCCCTTCAGACTTAGACTTTTTGGAGTCTATGACTTTTACGATCTCTCCAAAGAAAGACAAGGATAACATAACCTTGTTAAAGGAGCAGCTTTGTCACAACAGGAGTGGATAGAACATGATATCGATGTGGATGGTTCTTTGACTGCTGGAGTTTTATGTGGTTGGCAAGCCTCACATGCATTCATGAATCATTGAATATCCAGGATCATCTTTGACCAGCACAAAGGCTGACATGCTAGCCATCTTGTAAGTTCAGTACGCAAGTGTTCCTGGCAGAATATGGATCTGACATATTAAAGTCATAGAATCATAGAGATGTACTGCATGGAAACAGACACTTTGATCCAACTTGTCCATGCTGACCAGATATCCCAACCCTTTCTCATCCCACCTGCCAGCACCTGGACCATATCTCTTCAAACCCTTCCTATTCATATACCCATCCAGATACCTTTTAAGTGTTGCAATCGTACTAGCCTCCACCACATCCTCTGGCAAATCATTTCATACATGTACCAAACTCTGCGTGAAAATGTTGCCCCTTTTATAGCTTTCCCCTCTCACCCTAAACCTATGCCCTCCAGTTCTGGACTCCCCCACCCCAGGGAAGAGACTTTGTCTATTTACCCTATCCATGCTCTTCATGATTTTATAAACCTCTATAAGGTCACCCCTCAACCTTCGATGCTCCAGGGAAAACAGCCCCAGCCTGTTCAGCCTCTCCCTATAGCTCAAATCCTCCAACCCTAGCAACATCCTTGTAAATCTTTTCTGAACCCTTTCAAGTTTCACAACATCCTTCTGATAGCAAGGAGACCAGAAATGCACACAATATTCCAAAAGTGGCCTAACCAATGTCCTGTACAGCCGCAACATGACCTCCCAACTCCTGTACTCAATATCCTGACCAATAAAGGATAGCGTACCAAACGCCTTCTTCACTATCCTATCTACCTGCCACTCCACTTTCATGGAGCTATGAACCTACTCTCCAAGGTCTCTTTGTTCAGCAACACTCCCTAGGACATTACCATTAAGTGCATAAGTCCTGCTAAGATTTGCTTTCCCAAAATGTTGCACCTCGCATTTATCTAAATTAAAATCCATCTGCCACTCCTCAACTGAGGTAACCTTCTTTACTGTCCACTACACCTCCAGTTTTGGTGTCATCTGCAAACTTACTAACTATAACTATTATGCTCACATCCAAATCATTTATATAAAAGCCAAAGTAGTGGACACAGCACCGTGTGGCACTCCACTGGTCACAGGCCTCCAGTCTGCAAAAGAAGACTCCACCACCACCCTCTGCCTTCTATCTTTGAGCCAGTTCTGTATCCAAGTGGCTAGTTCTCCCTGCATTCCATGAGATCTAACTTTGCTAACCAGTCTCCAATGGGGAACCTTGTTGAATGCCTTACTAAAGTTGCTATAGATCATGTCTACCACTCAGCCCTCATCAATCTTCTCTGTTACTTCTTCAAAAAACTCAGTCAAGTTTGTGAGACATGATTTCCCATGCCCAAAGCCATGTTGACTATCCCTAATCAGACCTTGCCTTTCCAAATAGATGTACATCCTGTCCCTCAGGATTCCCTCCAACAACTTGCCCACCACTGATGTTAGGCTCTCTGGTCTATAGTTCCCTGGCTTGTCCTTACCATCCTTTTTAAAAAATGGCACCATGTTAGCCAACCTCCAGTCTTCCGGCACCTCAGCTGTGACTATTGATGATACAAATAACTCAGCAAGAGGCCCAACAATCACTTCCCTAGCTTCCCACAGAGTTCTCGGGTACACCTGATCAGGTGCCAGCGATTTATCCACTTTTATGGTTTGAAGACATCCAGCACTTCCTCCTCTAATATGGACATTTTTGTCAAGAAGTCACCATCTATTTCCCTACATTCTATATCTTCCATGTCCTTTTCCACAGTAAACACTGATGCAAAATACTCAGTTAGTATCTCCCTCATCTCCTGCGACTCCATATAATGGCTGCCTTGCTGATCTTTGAGGGGCCCTACTCTCTCCCTAATTACCCTTTTGTCCTTAATGTATTTGTGAAAAACCCTTTGGATTCTCCTTAACTCTATTTGCCAAAGCTATCACATGTACCCTTTTTGCCCTCCTGATTTCCCTTTTAAGTATACTCTTACTACCATTGTACTCTTCTAAGGATTCATTCCATCTATCTTGTCTATACCTGACATATGCTTCCTTCTTTTTCTTAACCAAAACCTCAATTTCTTTAGTCATCCAGCATTCCCTATACCTACCAGTCTTTCCTTTCACTCTAACAGGAATAACCTGTCTCTGGATTCTTGTTATCTCATTTCTGAAGGCTTCCCATTTTCCAGCCGTTCCTTTAACTGCAAACACCTGCCTCCAATCAGCATTTGAAAGTCTGGCCTAATACCATTAAAATTGGCCTTTCTCCAATTTAGAACTTCCATCACTATTTTAAAACTAATAGAATTATGGCCGCTGGCCCCAAAGTCACCTGCCCTGCCTTATTTCCCAAGAGTAGGTCAAGTTTTGAACCTTCTCTCGTAGGTACATCCGCATACTGAATCAGAAACTTTTCTTGATCACACTTAACAAATTCCTCTCCATCTAAACCCTTAACACTATGGCAGTCCCAGTCTATGTTTGGAAAGTTAAAATCCTCTATCATAACCACCCTCTCATTCATACATATAACTGAGATCTCCTTACAAATTTGTTTCTCAATTTCCTGTTGACTATTAGGGGGTCTATAATACAATCTCAATAACATGATTGTTCCTTTCTTATTTCTCAGTTTAACCCAAATAACTTCCCTGGATGTATTTCCAGGAATATCCACTCTCACTACAGCTGTAATGCTGCCACTTATCAAAATGCCACTCGCCCTCCCCTCTGGCCTCCCTTTCTGTCCTTCCTGTAGCATTTATATCGTAACATTAAGCTGCCAGTCCTATCAATCCCAGAGCCACGTTTCTGTAATTGCTATGACATCCCAGTCCCGTGTTCCTAGGCATGCCCTGAGTTCATCTGCCTTTCCTGTTAGGCCATTTACATTGAAACAAATACAGTTTAATTTATCAGTCCTACTTTGTTCTCTGCCTTGTCCCTGCCTGCCTTGACTGTTTGACTTGCTTCTGTTCTCAACTGTACCAGTCTCAGACTGATCTCTTTCCTCAC
>NC_057722.1:44856614-44879091 GCF_004010195.1 Chiloscyllium plagiosum | reverse complement strand
ATCAACCCCTACATTTTCCAAAACAGCATAGTTGTTTGAAATACGGATAGCCACAGGACACTCCTGCATTACCTGCCTATCTCTCTTTCCTTTCCTGGAGTTAAACCATCTATATGACTGTATCTGCAACTTTTCTCCCTTCTTATAACTATCTTTCAGCATATCCACTTGCTCTTGTAAATTCCTCATTGCCTCTAACTGTCTCTCCAACTGATCCAATTGATCTGATGGGATTCACAACCAAAGGCATTTATTGTAGATATAATCCTCAGTAACACATAAACTCTCCCTCAACTCCCACATCTGACAAGAAGAGCATATAACTCTACTAAAGGCCATTTTTGCTTCTTCCGATCTACAGACCTAGAAAATAACACTGTCTTATTCCACTACAAAACACTGCTCCAGGCTAGGTTAATACTTATGGCTTATATTTGTAAGTTTAATCAAGAGACATATCTCAATAAACATATAATCAAGAGAAAACCCACTCTACTCACTACTGCAGACATACTGTAAGGCCACACTTAAAAACATTCACTTGTCTGTTTCTGTGCTGTGACCTCTCCCAAACAGTTTCCTCCAAGATCAGTTGTAAATTTCACTGTTTGTTAATTTTCCCATTTTAAAAGCGCTGTTGCTTTGACTTTTTTCCCCCAAAAGTTCCAAAACAAAGCAACAGCATATAAAACACTAATTGCTGCTCCTGAAATTCGAGGAAATCACCTCCAACCCTAAAATACCTCAAAAAAGGAGCAGCCTGTTACAGCCAGAAATTTTTCCTGTCCTCCATCTTGGATTATCCAGAATCCTCTTTTGATGTAGTGTTTTTGGTATTAGGACCTGTTTGCCCTTGAAAATATCATGTGCACGCCAAGTTTATCTCTGTATGGCCATAATGAACAAATGTTCTCAGGTTCTTCCTAATATGTCAGGCCAGCACTGGATAATGATCTTTTGTAACTCTCATAGTTGCTCATCCTCTTGGAAGTTGCTGATTACAACTGTTCACACTGGCTCTGGCCAAAGTGCAAAACATCAACACTGAGAACATCTTCAATTTTGTAGTCTTGAGCTCAATATGCAGGTAATGAGGAAGATCCACATTGTTGTGTGGGTTAGATAATCAGCTCACTGGTTCAGATATTATCATCCTAGTTAAAAAAGAAAACAAAGAACAAAGAAATATGAAATAAGAACAGAAATTGCTGGAAAAACTCAGCAGGCCTAGTAGCATCTGTAGAGAGAAAGCGGAGTTAGCATTTTAGGTTCAGTGACCCTTCTTCAGAACTGGGTTCTGTACAGCAGTTCTGAAGGATAATCATCTTGGAACCTGACTGAGATCTCATTTCAAAGTGGTACACTTGGAGATCATTATTTTGACTGGATACATGTTTGCTCCACCACAGTGGTTGTGGTTTGAATCTCATGAATTATGACTCTCTCTTAATCTGTGCACAGTGGTAAGCTAGCACTCCTGGACCATTGTATCAGGTAGAAGATTTAGGAAGCCAAGATGAGCTTCCGCATTAGCACTGCATTGTGATCCTGTCCATGTGTGTAATTAGTGACCCATTATGCATCGAGACACTGTATCATAGGTTGTACCATACAGCACCTCTTGCTGAGGTACAAGCCGTTCAGAATGTGTAGTGCTGCTATATTGCCATTAGCCCTCTTAGTGAATTTAGCTTTAATATTTCTTGTCCTCATTTTTCAGGGCATGTGCTATCTGATTGCTTTATGCCATCCACATGGTGAGTGAAGTTAACAATATGGAAAGCTTGATTATCTCCTGAAATTCATTTTTCTTTTGATTGACTCTGAACCCCATTAATCACTTTGTGTTTGTGCAGCTTCTTAACATTTACCCTGCTGCAGTCTTGTGTTTTTGTACCATTCTGATGGTCACTTGTATTTCACTCTGGAGTCTGGCTTGGCCTTTGGAAGCAGAGTTCCGACATAATTTAGATTACTTTGTACCATGGTGGTATTCCTCACTCTGTGTATCACCTCATCTACTATGTACTTGCCTGTTTCACCACATCTGTACCTCCCTGAAATCTTGTTATCCTCCTTACAGTTGTCAGTAGCATCCTGGAGTTTGTTGCCAAACAAAGAAACCGAGGGATACAGGTGCAGAGTTCCTTGAAAGTGGGGTTGTAGGTAGACAGGATGGTGAAGAAGGCATTTGGCACACACCTTCATTTGTCAGAACATTGAGTACAGAAGGTGGGACGTCATGTTGTGACTGTACAGGACATTGAATCATAGAATCCTTATAGTGTGGAAGCAGGTCATTCAGCCTATTAAGTCCACAAGTCCAAAGACCATCACATCCAGACCCACCCCACTACCCTATCCCTGTTACCCAGCATTTCCCATGGCTAATTCATCTAACCTACAGATTCCCTGGATGTTATGGGCAATTTAGCATAGCCAATCCATCTAACCTGCACATCTTTGGACTGTGGGAGGAAACCGGAGGACCCAAAGGAAACCCACACAAGACATGGGGAGACTGTGAAACAACACAAGGCAGTTGCCCAAGGCTGAAATTGAACTTAGGTCCCTGGCACAGTGAGGCCGCAGTGCCACACACTGAGCAACTGTGCCACCCCATTGGTGAAGCCATTTTTAGAATACTTGGAGAAAGTGAGGACTGCAGATGCTGGAGATCATAGTCGAAGAGTGTGGTGCTAGAAAAGCACAGCCGGTCAGGCAGCATCTGAGGAGCAGGAGATTGGATATTTCAGGCACAAGCCCTCCCTAATGAAGGGCTTATGCCCAAAACGTCAACTCTCCTGCTCCTCAGATGCTGCCTGACCGGCTGTGCTTTTCCAGCACCACACTCTTCCACTTTTAGAATATTGTGTGAGAATTCTGATCACAGTTCTACAGGAAGGATATTGTGAAACTTGAGAGGGAGCAGCAAGGATTTACAAAGATGTTGCTGAGACTGGACGGTTTCAGCTATAGGGAGAGGCTGAATATGCTGGGGCTTTTTTCCCTATAGTGTTGAAGACTGAAGGATGATCTTATAGACATTTATAAAATCATGTGGGACACGGATAGGGCGAATAGTTAAGATCTTTTTCTCAGGGTGAGGGTGTACAAAACTAGGTGTTATTGGTTTAAGGTGGGAGGGGAAAAATTTAAAAGGGACTTGTGGGGTATCATTTTCATGCAGGGGGTGGTGCATGTACGGAATGAGCTGCAGAAGAACTGGTGGAGGCTGGTACAATTACAACATTTAAAAGGCATCTGGATAGGGATATGAAGAGGAAGGGTTTAGAGGATATGGACCAAATGCTAGCAAATGGGACTAGGTCAGATTGGGATGTCTGGTCCATGTGGACATGTTGAATTGAAGGACCTGTTTACATGCTGTATGACTCTATGACTCTATCTGTGTCCTTGGAGCCATATGGCTTACAGATAACAATAAAATCTTTTGGGTAGCTTTGAGAAAACCACATACGTTAGAGATTTTGTTAGTTTGATGTGTTATGCTGAATGAAGGAATAGTTTCAGCTGCATAGCCGCATCTAAAGTAGGTCATTGTTGTTGGCCTGCCACACTGGCATCATATGTGTGTCATATCTGCTCCAGTCATGCATCAGTGGTGTACCCCTTTTCCTTACCCAAACAATCCTTCCTATAGGCAAGGTCACATATGACATATCCTGCTAGACAGCAAACACATCAGGACTCTCGTGCCCCAGCGTGTGGCGCCCCACATCGTTTTTTGTTTAAGATTCATTCACAGGATGAGGGCGTCATGGCTAGGTCAGCATTTATTGCCCATCCCTATATGCCCACAGGGCAGTTGAGAGTCAACCACTTTGCTGTGGTTTTGGAGTCACATGTAGGCCAGACCAGGTAAGGATGGCAGTTTCCTTCCCTGAAGGACATTAGTGAACCAGATGGGTTTTTACAACAATTGACGATGGATTAATTAGACTCTTCATTCCAGAATTTTTTATTGAATTTAAATTCCACCATCTGCCATGGCGGGATTTGAACTCAGGTCCCCAAAACATTATCTATAAGAGATTGGAGAAATCTTGGAGCAGTCAGTTGCCCTTCTTCACAAGGCGACAGGACAACGCCACACAGCATCAGTTGGAGGAGGAACCATGTGCAATCCCGTCAGTAGTCTTCACTCAGTGCATTACAGACCAACCAGGACCATCACCTCCACTCTGCCCGGCAACATCCGACACTTGAAAAGACATGCTGAAGAGGATCAATTTGTACCTGGCAAGAAGACCCTCAGCAGGTCTGGCCCATCCTGACCCTGGAGTCATCTGACCAAACCTCCTGGGCCAACAGGTGTCATTGCTGATCCTCTGCTAAACCAGACCAATGGGAGGGAAAGGAAGAAGAAACTTTATTGAGGGCACTTTGTGGTCCAGGTGACAAGACATTGTAAGTTATTTTGTTCTTTTTAAAATAAATGTCACTGTTTTCACCTTAATCTGGCTGTTTATTTCTCTGTGTAGCCCGAACTGTCATTTTTCTATGACTCATAACTTCATGGTGCGATGTTCCATGGATCATTGTCTGTGGTGAAAGGTTGCTGCATCATCTGCAATCAAGAGGATCAAGGTTTAGAGAGCAGTGGGTACTGCTGATTCCTTGGACTTTCATCATAAAACATCTCTATTTTTTTGCAGCCTCTGTGGCCAAAGCTGTTGGTGTGAAAGGGTCAGTGAGTGATGTCTGAGGCAGGGAGGTGCAACAGAAACAGTGGAGTTATGCAGTAGAACAGCCAGGCATTGTGGACACTGTAGGTCTGAGTTCAGTACAGTGCGTGGATCTTTATGCAACGGTTTCCCTTTATAGGTCCTCACATCGATGAGTCCCTCACAGGTTGAATCCCTTACCCTGACCACTCTGAGTGTGGACACAGCCATCTCCTTCTCCATTGTGCACTTTTGATTTCCAGTATAATGGAAGGTGACAGGGAGGACTCCTCTTCCAGTGGCTTGTGGCCTCTGCCTCAATGTGTTGATGAGCCACCAAATATCCAAATCCTTCCCTAGTAGTCATTCCAATACCCACCATAGTTTTCAGAGATGGAAATGTGTTGCTGGAGAAGCGCAGCAGGTCAGGCAGCATCTAGGGAACAGGAGAATCGACGTTTCGGGCATTAGCCCTTCTTCAGGAATGCCCGAAACGTCGATTCTCCTGTTCCCTAGATGCTGCCTGACCTGCTGCGCTTCTCCAGCAACACATTTCCATCTCTGATCTCCAGCATCTGCAGACCTCATTTTCTCACCATAGTTTTCATCCAAGCTGTTTACTTGAACCTGCACCTGTCAATCATTTCCACCCAGCGCCTGCATGTCAATTGTATCTATGATCATGGTCTGGTCTTACACTCCACACCCCCTCCCCACCCCATCCCCAAATCCAGGGGAGTCTGACCTTGGATCATACCCCTTCTTTATAAGAACATAATAACTAGGAACAGGAGTAGACAATCTGGCCCTTCGAGCCTGCCCCACCATTCAATAAGATAATAGCTGATCTTTTCGTGGACTCAGCTCCACTTACCTGTGCTCTCACTGTATCCCTTAATTCCTTTTTTGTTCAAAACAAAATATTCTAACTTTGAAAATGTTTACTGAAGTAATGTCAACTACTTCACAGGGCAAGGAATTCCACAGATTTACAAATCTCTGGGTGAAGAAGTTGCTTATCAATTCAGTCCTAAATCTGCTCCCTCTAATTTTGAGACTATACCCTCTTGTCCTAGTTTCACCTGCCAGTAGAAACATCCTAGGCGAAAGTGAGTACTGCAGAAGCTGGAGATTAGAATTGAGAGTGTGGTGCTGGAAAAGCACAGCAGGTCAGGCAGCATCCGAGAAACAGGAAAATCGACATTTCGGGCAAAAGCCCTTCATCAGGAATGAGTGGAAACATCCTCTCTACTTCTATCTTATCTATTCAGTTCATAATTTTATATGTTTCTATAAGATCCCCTCACAAGCTCCTAAAAGAGGCCCTTCCCTTTCATGCTTTACATGTTTCCTCCTTGCAGATTCTGTTGCCCCCTCTTCACAATTGTCAGCCTCCACCCCCCCAGATTGCAGGCCCCAGTCCTAATGAATAACTTACTGAGGCCCCTTTCTGTAGCCATGGCACCTACCCAAATCCTTTTACTTTTTAGCCAACAGGCTGACTGTGGCCCATTCACTGAAATACCCTCTCTTGATGATCCCAGATGAGAAGTGCCCAGACCCTGACTGGTGGGTGTTCATCTCCACAATCATATTAGCCCCGACCCCTTGATTGGCTGCTATAGGACTGACCGTGACCCATTCCCCCACTGCAGAGGAATGGAACCCCTCACTGACATCATACTGAGTGGATGCTTCTGTGGCCAATCCCTTGGACTGATAGGGGAGGCTACTTCTGCTCTTACCTTCCATTGTTCCTATGTCAGCTACCGACGTGAGATCATTAATCTTTTCCAGGCCCAGAGTGCCACACCTAGGGGTGATGGCTGTTTCTGCCATTTTCCCCTAGAGATTCCTAACTTTAGTGCCAATGGTCATATATGATTCATTAGAGACCACTGTTGCCACTCAGTCAGAAGATTGTGTATTCAGATCTTATGCCAGAATTTGAGCACAACAAACTAGCCTGACACTCCAGTAGTACTGCACTGTCAGAAATGTTGCTTGCCAGATGAATTCTTAAACAGATGCCCAACTGCACTCTCAGCAGGTTGTACACAAACTCTTGACAATATTTCAAAGAACAACAGGGGAGTTATCCACGACATTCCTCAGTTAACAAAAGCAAATTATCTGGTCATTATGTCATTTTTTTTGTGGGAGCATTTTGTGTATAAATTGCCTGTCGTGTTACCTACATTGCAACAGCAACTACACTTTAAAAGTAATTCAATGGCATACTTTGAGAAATCTGGGTGATTGTGATAGGCACTATGCAAGTGCAACTGTTTCTTTTCTTTTCAGCCTTCTTTTTCTCACTTGGATTGTTTCAAAAGACTTATGTGGTGTGCCCAGAATCTTTCCTGCTGTCACAGCCTCAGGGCTATGCTTTCAACCTTTCTTGCAGATATGCAATCCTTTTAAGTTGCAGCATTCTACTTTTCAGTCCAACATGGATTCCCCTCTTTCTCTTGAAGCTGCTGTAAATCTATCACAAGTTCATATTACCACGTCAATTCCACACTCTTAGAAACTATATTGCTGGGTAGTTGGCATTCACGGTGTCCTACTGACCTGACTACAGGAGGCAAATCCAGGCCCATTAGTTTACATGCACACTTGGTTGCATAACTGGAACCTGACATGAATTAATATTAAATCAATCCAGTACTTCAAATTATAGATCAAAATACCAATTTCATGCTTGTCTATATTCCTTCTTTAAGCATGGTACAAGGAGATGGTTTCTTCCTTATTTAAACCATCAATTCTTTGAGCACTTTCCTTTAAACAGACATTAGTTATAATTTTAAAAATGTGCTTTGCATATACATATACTTATTATAGTGTCTTTGCTGCTAATGTTTCAATTTTTGAAAAAATGCGAATTAAGTTTAAGATTTCAACAAAGTAATGCAAATGAAAACCAGACTGATGTGCCTTCTCATTATTAAAATGAACAGCAGGGCTAACCGAAGTTTGGTACACCACATATCCTGTCCAATTTAGTAAATGTCTTAGGGCCTGAAGCTTGGATGGGGCAGGGGGAAGGGTTGGGGGGAAAGTTTGTTAGGTGTGTCCAGGGAGTTTTTTTGAAACAATATGTAAATAGTCCAACTAGGGAGGGGCCACAATGGATCTGGTATTGGGGAATGAGCCCAGCCATGTGACTGAAGTTTCTGTGGGGGACCATTTCGGGAATAATGACCATAATTCTGTAAGATTTAAATTACTTATGGATGAGGATAAGAGTAGCCTTTGAGTTAAAGTACTAAACTGAGGGAAAGATAACTACAGAAGTATTAAGCAAGAACTGGACAAACTAGATTGGGGCTGGCTCTTTCAGGTTAAATCCAAATTTGGCATATGGAAATGTCTTAAAGGCCAGTTGATTACAGCTCAGGACCAGCATGTTCCCATGAAAACGAAGGATAAGGATAGCAACATTGGAACCTTGGATGACAAGAGAAATTGAGAGTTTAATCAAAAAAAAGGAGGCCTACATAATTTTTAGGAATCTGAGGATAGACAGAGATCTTGAAGAACACAAAGGTAACTTGAAGGAACTCAAACAAGGAATTAGGAGGGCTAAAAGGAGCCAGGAAATCTGGACTCATTGGCAAACAGGATTAAGAAAAACTCCAAGGTATTTTATGCATATATAAGGAGTAGGTCCTTATATAGGTCCCCTTAAGGACAAAGAGAGGAATTGATGTGTGGGGCCAGAGGATGTGAGTGAGGTCCTCAATGAATACTTTGCATCGGTATTCGCAAAGGAGAAGGACACAGTGGATTGGGAATCTTTGGAGTGGTATGTTTATATTCTTGGGTAAGTCAAGCTAAAAAAGACATTGGGTATTTTGAAAAACATTAAGGTTGAAAAGCATTAAGGTAGACAGGTCCCCAAGATGATATCCCAGAATGCTGAGGGAGGCAGCTGAGGAAATTGCTGGAGCCTTGTAAAAAATCTTTGTAGTTACAGGAGAGGTCATAGAGGACTGGAGAATAGTTAATGTTTTTACTTTGTTTAGGAAGGGTAAAATGGATAATCCGGGAAATTATAGGCCAGTGAGCCTTACATGAATGTTGGGGAAATTATTGGAAAAGGTACTCAGGAATAGGATTTATTCACGTTCAGAGAAACATGGACTTATTAGCAACAGGCAACATGGCTTTGTGCAGGAAAGGTTGCGTCTCATAAACTTAATTGAGTTTTTTGAGGAAGTGACAAAGATGATTGATGAGGGCAGGGCGGTAGATGTTGACTTTAGCAAAGCCTTTGACAAGGTCCTTCATGGCAGGCTGATACAAAGGTGAAGTCACATGGGATTCGGGATGAGCTGTTAAGATGAGTACAGAATTGACTTTAATCAAAGCAGAGAGAGTATAACAGTGGACGGGTGTTTTTCTGACTTGAGATCTGTGACCAGTAGTGTTCCTCAGGGATCAGTGATGGGACCCCTGATGTTTGTAATATATATCAATGATTTGGAGGACAGTGTAGGTAATTAGTAAGTCTGTGGACAATGCAATGATTGTGAGAGCTGTGGATAATGAGGAAGATTGTCAGAGGTGACAGCAGGATATTGATAGGCTGGAGTATTGGGTGAAGAAATAGCAGATGGAGATTAATCCAAACAAGTGCATGATGATACATTTTGGAAGATCTAATGCATGAGGGAAGTATACAGTAAATGGCAGAACTCTTAGTAGCATCAACAAACAGAGGGATGTAGGTGTACATGTCCATAGTTCCTTGAAAGTGGAAACACAAACGGATAAGGTAGTCAAAAAAAGGCATGTTTGACTTCATTAGTTGGAGCATAGAGTATAAAAATTGTAAGTCATGTTGCAGCTGTATAGAACTTTAGTTATGCCATATTTGGAATATTGCATACAGTTCTGATTGCGATACCACCAGAATGATGTAGAGACTTTGGAGAGAATATAGAAATGGTTTACCAGGATGTTGCCTGGTTTGAAGGTTATTAGCTATGAGCAAAGATTTGACAAACTTGGTTTGTTTTCACTTGAACATCGAAGGATGAGCAGGGACCTAGTAGAAGTTTACAAAATTATGAGAGGCGAGGATAAAATTGATGGTCTTTTTCCCGGTTAAGAATGTCAATTATTCAGGCACATAGTCATAAGGTAAAAGGGAGAAGTTTAAAGGAGATGGGAAAGGCAAGTTATTTTACACAGAGAGTGGTAAATGTATGGAGTATGCTGCCTGAGGACATAGTGAAGCTACTAAATGATAGCAATGTTTAAGAGCATTCTTGGCAGATATACGGATATGCAGGGAGTAGAGGAATATGAATCTCGTAGAGGCATCACGTCTTAGAGGGACAAAGGGCCTGTTCCTGTGCTATACTGTTCTTTGTACTTTGATCTAATTGGAGACGATAAATATAATAACCTTGAATATTTATTTGGGCTTTCCAGTTGACTGCCACCTTAGCATGGGTTTGATAATTAGTACGGGAAAGTCATTTTGTTTACAGTTTCAACTTAACTTGCATTGTGTGGAAGAATTCCAAGCATGGAATTAATGTTGTGAATTTGCCATTAATGAATCGGAAATCATTTGAAGCTTAAAGACCTTCAGCACTTTAAATACTTAAATACTCAATGATATTCCTAGTGGTTGTTGAGTTAGCAGCAAAGCACCATGATATTTAAGTGCAAATATTGACAGTTTGTTGGAACACCAATTCCCCTAACTGGGAGGGGAAGGAAGTTATTCTGGCACCACGAATGATCACTGTAATCTCATGTTATGTGGGCATGGTTTCACTTGATGTATCAGCTAGTGAAAATTGTGTAAAGGTAAACTGTATAGACCATAGGGTCTCTGCATAGGGAGCTACATAGATCAAAAGACTCTTTTATAAAGAGTCAGATAGATGAAAAGAATAGTAAAAAAAACAAGAGACTGTAGAATTGACTGATATCACTTTACATTCTCTTTATAGCTCTTAATTGCTATGTTCTTTGACAAATCTTTATGTATACATTGTTAACATTACAACAGCATGTATATAAAACAAGCTATATATAGTACAGTATAGCATAGTAATTTATTAAGAAGGGCTCATGCCCGAAAAGTCGAATCTCCTGCTCCTTGGATGCTGCCTGACCTGCTGCGCTTTTCCAGCAACACATTTTCAGCTCTGATCTCCAGGATCTGCAGTCCTCACTTTCTCCCATCAATTTATTATTGCATGTATGTATGAAAATACAGTAAAATGGGTATAAATCGCTATAATCTGGTGCTGTTTCAATTATGTAAATAATATTAAAACAAATAAATCACAAAAGTTAGAACAAATTTCATTTCTCTTCCATCCATGGCTTCTTTGATTATCTAAGTGTCTACGGGACGCAGCCACACTCCACAGCCGACAAGGCTGTCCCTGAGGCCCCAACACCAAGGAGGAAGTACACTGAAGCAGCTTTCACTGCTGCTGACTGAACCCAGAACGCTGTCTTTGCCAAAGCCACATCATCACTGCTGATATTCCAGCCGCCAGCATAGCCAGGAGACTGTCCCAACTCTCAAGGACTGGGGCTTGACTTCCAAGATCCAGTCTCAAAATGTACATCATTGTAATGTCAACAATGATTCATTTATTTTACCTCAATTATTATCCAAGTTGTGAAATGCTGAAGAAGAGCTATATCAGACTCACAACGTTATTGCTCTCTCTATAGATGTTTCAGACCTGCTGTAAAGTTTTTACTAAGTTCATCCCATTGTAGCTTTGCTTTTATAAAATAAAACAGTTCGGGGGATTGTTTTCTGAGAGGAAAAGAATGTGCATCACTAAAGTAGAAGGTAGGGAGTGACACTAGCTATGTTGCTCCTATGGAGAGCCAGTGTAGACATGTTGGGCCAATTGGCTTTCTTCTGTGCCAAAATGATTCTGTTAGTAATTCTGTTCCATTTGAGATTGTGTCTGATTGACCCAACAAAGACTCTACGCAAATTGTTGAATCGCCTGAGAGAAGTAACCAATCGCAATTGACTATCTGTTGTTCCTTTCCAGCTTTAAATGTAGTTGAGCAAAGCAGGCACATAGTCATTTGTAAGCTCAACTTTACAAATATATTTATCACTCCGATTGTTTGCGTTCCACTGCTGACAAAATCCATGATTCCAACAAAATAGGGAGGCATTGTGTTTTACAGAACATCTAATAATGTTGTTTTTCTCACGGTTCTTAATTGTCTCGATCTGATAGATTGGCTTTTATCATATCCCCCGTTGTTCTTCTGAACACCAGCAAATTCAATCCTAACCAATCCAACTCATTTTTAATTGGAGTAAGGCAAATTTTAATGGGCTGAGACAAGAACTTTCAAAAGTTAATTTGAGTAGACTTCGTAGATTAAAGGCTGTCTGACAAGTGGGAGACTTTCAAGAGTGTGAAGGTGAGAGTTCAGAGGCATTTGTTCCTGTTGGAGTAAAGGGTAAGGTTGGTAAGATTAATAAACAATGAATGAATAAAGATATTCCAGTCAAGAATAAAAGAAAATCTTATTTTTGATATAGACAACTTGGTTCAATTGAATTTCTTAATCAATATAAAGAGTGTAGGGACATTCTTAAGAAAGAAATCTGGAAGGCAGAGAGGGAATATGAGATAGCATTAACAGATAAGGTTAAGGATAATCCAAAGAGATTCTGCAAATACATTAATAGCAAGAGAGCAACTAGAGAGAGAGTAGGGCCCTTTCAAGATCAAGGAGGACATCTGTGTGTTGATAGGAGATGGAAGAGACACTCCATAGGAAGAACATCTTTCCTCAGATGAAGAGACAAAACTGCACAGAATACTTCAGGTGTGGTCTCACCAAGGCACAGTATAATTGCAGAAAGATGTTCCTTCTCCTTTACTCAAATTCTCCCGCTATGATGATGTACACACCACTTACAGTAGTTCCCTTACTGCTGACTGTGTCTGCTTACTTTCAGCGACTGGTGTACCATGACATCCGGGTCACATTGCACATTCCCTTTTTTCAACTTACAGCTACTCAGATAATAATCTGTCTTCCTGTTTTTGCTACCAAAGTAGATTACCTTACATTTATCCACATTATACTGCATCTGCTTGCACTTGCACAGTCACTCAGTTTGCTCAAAACTGCACTGTCACACTGATGTATCTTTGCATCCTCATCACAACTGACCCTCCCACCCAGCTTTGGAAATTTGGAGATATTACATTTAGTTTTCCCATCATGGATTGACAAATCTACTGGAAATCTTCAAGGTGGTAATGAGTAGAATTGACGTGGGGGAGCTAGAGGATATGGTTGATTTGGACTTTCAGAAGTCTTTCAGCAAAGTCCCACAGAAGAGATTAGTGTATGGATTGGGGATGGTGGGGGAATGAGCTGGGGGTGGTGCTAGTGTTTTGAGAAGGACAGACAACTAGTTGGTAGACAGGAAACAAAGGGTAGTAATAATGGGGTCTTGTTCCAAATGCACATAGTTTGTACCCCTTTATTCTCTGCCTGTTAATGCCTCTTAAACTTTGCTTACATGTCTGCTTCTATCATCTCCCCTGGCAATGCAGTTCAGTCACTTACCACCCCGTGTAATAAAACTTTGTTCGCACATCTCTTTTAAACTTCCCCCCCTCTCACCTTAAACCTGTGTCCCCTAGTATTTGACATTTCCACCCTGGGAAAAAAAACTCTGACAATCCACTCTATACACGGCTCTCATAATTTTGTATAGTTCTATTAGATCCCTCAACCTCCAATGCTCTAGCAAGTTTGTCTACCCTCTCCTTATAGCTAATGCACTCTAATCTAGGCAACATCCTGGTGAACCACTTTGTACCCCCTCCAAACCCTCCACATCCTTCCTATAGTGTGGCGACCAGAACTGCACACGTACTACAAATATAGCCTAATTAAAGTCATATACAACTGCAACATGGATACCAACATTTTTACTCTTTGCCATGACTGATGAAGGCAAGTGTGCCATATACTTTCTTTACTACGTTGTCCACTTTCAGGGAGCTATGGACTTGCACCCCAAGATCCCTTAACATATCTATGCTCGTAAGGGTCCTGCCATTTACTGTATACTTTCCTCTTGCATTTGATCTTACAAAATGCATCATCTCTCACTTGTCTGGATTAAACTCCATCTGCCATTTCTCCACCCAATTTTCCAACTGATCTATATCCTGCTGTATCCTTTGATATCCTTCCTCATTATCCACAACTCCATCAAATTTCATTTCATCTGCAAGCTTATTAATCAGACTACCAATATTTTTATCCAAATCATTCATATATGTTATAAACAACAAAGGTCCCTGCACTAATCCTTGTGGAACATAATAGGTCACAGACCTCTGGTCAGAAAAACCCCCTTTACAAACACCCCTTTCTTGTCTGAAGATGCCAATTTTGTATACAACTTCGCAACACACCATGGATTCCAAGTGACTTAAACCTCCAGACCATGAGGGACCTTGTCAAATGCTTTAGTAAGGACATGCCGACAATATCCAAATCATCAATCAGCTTCACCACTTCCTCAAAAAGCTCAATCAAGTTTGTGAGACAAGACCTCCCCCACACAAAGTCATGTTGGCTATCCCTAATAAGCCCAATCTTCTCCAAATGCGAGTAAATCCCATCCCTAAGAATATTCTCCAATAATTTCCTGACCACTAACATTAGGCTCATTGGCCTGTAACTTCAAAAATTAACCCTGTATCCCTTCTTAAACAAAATAATAAGTTTGGCTATTCTGCAGTCCTCTGAGACCTTACCTATGGCTAAAGAGGATACAAAGATATCTGGCAAGGCCCCAGCAACCTCTTCCCTTGCCTCCAGCAGCCATGTGCTGCAGGTACACCTACAACAGGAAGCGAATCTCCCCCTACAGGAAGGTGTCTTTGACCCAGTGACACTGAAGGAACAGCGATATATTTCAAAATCAGGATGGTGACTGACTAGGAGGGGAACCTGCAGGTGGTGGTGTTTCTATGTAATTCTACTAGTAGCGATTGCCTTCAGTTCCTCCCTCTCATAAAACCAAATATTCCTCAACATTTCTGGTATGCAATGTTTTGACTTCCTTTGTGAGCATAGAACCAACATCGTTGGTCAGCCATTTCTTTGTTCCTGGTTACAAATTCCCCTGTTTCTAACTGTAATAGATCTACATTTGTCATTATTATCTGTCCAATAAAAAGAAATCTGTAAGCTTCCAAATCATTCTTGACTTCCTTTCCTGTTTCTTTTATTTGAATCAAAGTTACCATATTTGCACACAATGCTCCAAATATAATTTTAACAAAGGTTTGAACATTTGCATTTGTTGTTAAATTGTATGAAAGCAAAGTTTTGCTCTATATTTTTCAAATGAAAGAAACAGTTGAGAAAACCAGTACAAGTTTATTAACTAATACTTAGTATACAGGAGGTCACCTCGTTGATTAAATTGAAATGTAGCCAAGACATGATTTGCTTACCTGTAAGAAACAAAAGAGTTAAAAACAACTTGAGTTTCACGCTCCAAGCTGCTCATGGTTAGAACTGATGATAGTTTGACTGGATGATCTGATAATGCTATATCGAAAATATGTTCTTTTGATGCATTAAAACTAATCTTTAGAAACAAACAGATATCAATTTTGATGTGGGCTACAAGGAAGAAATCATATGCTTACAGTATTCATATTTGTAGATGGTTATCAATAATGGTGTGATCTAGTTCTACTTGCAGTTATCCCAGAAGAGCAAATTCAAATATTTGACAGATATAACACTTAGAATTTACCAAGAGTAACCGTTGCAAACAGTTACACCTGTGTTCAATGCTCTGCTATGTTTTAAAATGTGCAATACAGGCATACGACAAAGGGCATTTCCAGTCTTTGCATTTTTAAATGAAGATAAATAATTAAACTCCTTGTTGCTAAGACAAATGGGTTCAATATCAGGATTAGAGAAGTCTGTGAGGATTTAAAAAATGATTATGTTTTTCTAGATAAATTCCAGATTGTCAACAAATTGATTCATGAAATTACTGCATATTGTAAAAGGACCAATTCCAATTGCAGCAGAGACAGCAGTGTGAGAAATGTAAGGACACATAATCAGAAGTAATGATGCTGGAACAAGAAGTGAAGCTTCTCCTGCACATCTCCAGCACTGGCTGGATAGTTAGAGCAATTCCACTGAACTCTATAATGAAGGAGAGGTGTTGGAGAAAGATGTCATGTTTAACCATGCGAAAGACTGCGCATGGCCCCAGAAGGATGAAAGGCTTGTTTACCATGACCATGCTCACATAGGGTACTATTTGTAAATTATAAAGGAACAGTTTCACTCCGGTAACAAGTGCTGAAGCCTGGTTAGAGGCATTGCATAAGGTAATGGTTCTGAAGGGGTTAATATTTAAGTTACATATGCTCCAGCTATTCTGCTGATGTCTGTCGGAGGACTCAAATAGTTTAGGTGTGGACCCAAGGATTTTATTATAACTTTTTTGGAGGGAGTAGATGTATCTGTGCCAACTCCCTAAGGTTCCACTAACTAATCCTGACCAATGACAGTTGTACTTATTGCAGTAAACCTTCTTGATATCTAAGAAGAGTGGCTCCTCAGTTGGCAGTGTACTTTCTGCTACTAATCACCAGATATTGTAGATCCGAGACAAAGCACAGAAAAGGGAAGGTTGTTGACAGCACGTTGCCTCAAATATCCCTACCCAGTATCACATATAGGTAGAGGTGACAAATACAGAAGTGATCATTTGAGAAAATACTACATGGTTACATTGGTGTGGATCTTCTCTGCGCAATGAGGAGACAAAATTCAGAAGAAAAATTAAATAATTCAAGTCGATACAATTACTACTTTAAGCACATTTCTGTATTAAGAATTCAAGGATAGTTAGTCAGCTGCTAAAATGAGACTACTGATTGCAGCAGCCTTGGAACCAGTGATAATGCAAGCTCTGTATTGCAAAGACAAAATTTCATTCAGAAGCTCATATGGAGTGCTGTGAAAAAGTGTGGACTAGGGAAAAAAAACAATTCTGGCTAAAAAGACCAGTAAAGAAATAAAGGAGCTGGTGGCATTGTGGTTATGTCACTGGATTTAGTCATTCAGATCCTTGGATTTGAATCCCGCTATGGGTGATGGTGAAATTTTATTTCAATAAAATCTGGAACAAGTAGCTAATCAAATCAAAATGTAGCCCCTTTTAATTTTAGAGAATACAGAGGTCTTGGAGACAAAGTTTCTGTAGGGAACAAAAGAAGGCTCCAGAAGGTAAAGTTAGAAATCTATAAAGAACAAAATAATAACCTTTTGAAAAAAATGGTGCCAAGACTAGAAAGTGAAGACAAGTAAGTATAAAAGAGAATTTCACCTTTCAAAATGAGTATCACTTTTATTAACTTATGAGGCACAGCTGCAATAAAAAGTGACAAGACCAGAAACAACATGTAGACAAAGTCTACAGAATTGGAAGGGACTCAGAATTTATTTTAGTTAGAAAATGAGCAAAGGGAAAGCAATCTAATGAAAGAATCCAGCAGGAGTACAGAAGTCAAGAAAAATGAATGATTTAAACCAACTAGGACTCAGTAATTAAACCTCACTATCATCAGGAAGATTTATAAGATTCATATCCAGCAAATATTATCAAAACATTAATTGCTTTATGTTTTCCACCATGAGAAGCTGTAAAACATTTGTTTTACCCAGAAAGAAATAGGAAAGCTCTACATTGGCTGCAGATGGCAGGAAAACCTGAGAAGAAATAAGTAGCCACCACTTAGATCATTTAAAAAGGGTTGGAAAAATTTGGAAAAATCCAGGAAGCAATGTAAAGTCACATTAATACTGAGAAATAGATAACCAAAATCTTTAAAGCAGTGAATTATTACAGATAATCAGTAATAAAATATTTACAGAATAATTTAATACATAAATACAAAACCAAAAAGACTAGCAAAACAAATAGATGTGGTGCTGGCATTGTGGCCATTTCACTGGGTGAGTAATCCAGACCGCAAAACTCGTGCTGTTGGGTTTGAATTTCACCATTGCATATGGTAACATTTCAATTCAATAAAATCTAGAATTAAAACTTGTAAAATGGCAATAATATAATCATTTTTAATTGTCATTAAGAAAAAATCTGGCTCATTGATGTCCTTTAGTGAAGGACATCACAATACTACCTCTTATTTTACAGTAACAGTTACTACAGCATTTATTGAAGCAAGATTACAAACTTAAAAATGTCAGATTAAACACAGCAGCTACAATGAGACAGTGCCAATGCCGTGGAACACTAAGGCCTCCCAGACATAAACAATGCCCAGTGCAACAGAAGAATGTGATTTCTGTATTTTTCATTGAATGTTTAGAAGTAGAACATATTTAAAGAGCAAAAATAAGTCAAAGGTGTACTCATAAAGAGATGTCAATCTTTTAGACCACTTTTAATAACAAATATTTAGGCATTCTTAGGGGAGATTCATCCAAGTGATCTGAATTCCACAGAATTTTGTTATGTCAATGGACATCCTACTAATTTCAAGCTTTACACAGGAGTTTCTGTCATTATCTTTTCATATCAAATGTTATTGTTAAAGGAGAAGAGATTACCGCCTACAGATTTGAGTGAAGTAGGAGGACTGATGTCCAACATTAAGAGAATGTCACCAATTAGTGTTGTGGAACATTTCAGTCACCACATGAAGAGAGTAGGCTGGTTTATCCAACATATTTTGGAGTCCCTGAAAGGCATTGGTCCATAGACGCAAGTTATCAGAGGCACATTGTAGGATAAATATCACATGTATTTTTGCTGGTCATCACTCACATACTTACATATAACAAAATTTCATCCTGTGCTTATTATCACTTATTTATGATTATCAAGTAAGTTATTGTGGTTTCCGTTAAATTGCATTCAACCAGTAAATTATGTCAGTAGCTCTTATTGTTCATTTCTAATTTCAAATAGACTCTATTTTAACACAGTCTTTCTCCCAACAATTCTTTTGCCAGAGTCTATAATGGGGCTTCAAGCCACAATACTCTATCTTCCCCTTTCCAATGATTAGCTGGTAGGCAAAGTGTATATATTTCATTCCACTGCCCTCTAATGCTGTACTATATAACTAGTCGATAACTCCAAGCTCTGTTGTGCTAATGATGACTAGAATGTTGCAACATCCCTATGCTGGCAAGCTACACATCTTTCTCATGTGGTTTTGATCTCAAAGGTCCATTCTTTCCATTCATTACAGATTCAGCAAGTGTTAGAACTTCATACTGTTTCCTTGGCCTACACATGAGGCTTGTCATGAAAAGCATTAACCGAATTATTAATTACCAAGAGATAGCAAATAATTCCATCCATGGGTGAATTTGTTCACTGAGGCCCAGATTCCAGAGGTTCTTCCATGAAGTGCTTGTGTCCACTTGGTCTAAATCTTCATTATGTTCTCGTTCTTCTATTGCAAGTGCAATGAGATTTGTGCACTTTCTTCAATTCCCACCATTTTGCAGTAAAGTGCTCAGGTAGAGGGAGAAATTGCTAAAAGAACTGGTCACTGTATTACATCAGGATTTTTTTTTTTGCATTCTCCTTAACCTACATGTATACGATTTCCCATTTTTTAACATCCACTAGTTCCATCCATTCCAATTGTGCTGGCAAACACCGTATGTGGCTGGCCATTGGGCATAGATGGTATTCAAGGGGATGTGACCTTCACATGTAAAAGTCATGCCTTAGCACTGCGTGGGAAGGAAAAGAAGATAAACTGCTGTGAAGGATTCTACACTATACCCATCTAGGGTTATTCCCATGATGTTTCCCTCTACTTCTGTTTTGTATGGTGGCACATCATGATGTTTCACGCAGTAATTTCCTCCAATTATAACTATCTTTTCTACTGTATATAATGCTCTTGGTGGTGTAAGTTCTGTTAACCAAACCCAGCAACATAATCATAAACATTCTGCATTAGTTGACTATATATATCTCAAATCTTGGAGCTGGTAACCAGTTGGGTTTGACCTGCACTCTCCTGTGGTCTTCCTTAATTTATTAATAGCCTATGCGTGACCCCTCAGTAGAGTTGCCAACCTTCCTCAGTGATCTCCAGGTTTTACTTATTTGATCACTCCAAATAAGCCATCCACTTTTACTTTGCCCTTATATTTGTTGACACTAAATATTTGAAACCAATTCAATATTCAGTATTATCTCTCTGACAGGCACAGACATAAATCATTAAATCTGTCATCAATGCTCAATAGTCTCAGATTAGAAATTATCCTTGCTGCAGATCAGTATACGTTCTCAAGAGTCACAATATCCCTTTAGTGATACAGCACCAAATTATATGCACACCTCAAACAAGCTTGTATAAAAACTCCAATGTAACTCTATTTGTGGTCAGACTTTTGTAATGACTAGTCAAGAAATACAGCAAATATTTGCCTTTGACCAAAACTCCCTGGTAATACATTGACATAAGAATTGAAGGTGCGATGAAAGATCATTAGCAAATATTTCTCTTACTATTTTGCCTTTATCTGCATCAGGATATATGCCATGCAATTATTAACTGTGTAACTGTAGATTTGTCTGATCATTTGTCAGTCTTGGACCCATTTCCTAAATTTATCCCAATCCATTTTCAATGTATTCCCGATTGTAAGATCTTGAGTCCACTACATAAGTGGTGTCCTGCCAAAGTCCACTGCCAGATCACCCATTTCTGGAGTACCCCACTCAAAGCAACTAGTTCTTTATATATTTGTTCACAGACTTGTAGCCAATTTATTTTTCATCTTCACATTTGACCATTCCTCCCAACTTCCACAGAAACCATTAAACCTCATTTAGGCATGCAAACCATAATAGAAATACAGAAAATGTTGCATGCTACAGTTTATTAAAAGCCTTCTTGAAGTCCAAATTGATGATGTCTGTCAGATATCCCTTATTACTGTGTGAATCATTTTTTATAAAAATATGTATCAATTTTGTCAAGTATCACCTTGTTTTGTGAAACTATGTTAAATTTTCCCTTCAGCTTCTGTAAGTTCCATATGTCCATTCATAACATCCCATATGATATTATCCTTTCCATCTGAAGTTAAACCATGTGAGTCTACAGTATGGAATAAACTTTTGAACAATGAGACAATGCACTTTCCTTTGACAAGATTTCAGATTTCAAAGAGCTAATGAAAGCATCTTTAGAGTATCACGTAGATCTCAATAATCTAGAATAAATTACATTTCACCCTGCTGTTTTTACCATCTGTAGCTCGTTTAATTTAGCCCGCAACTTTCAATTTGGAAAGAATTGGATTTTTATCCTATCTGCCAGAGGAATAAATGCAATAATTAGATCACAGACAAGATGGGTTCTAACACTCTTCACAGTAGGTAGGGGTTCCTGACAATAATCTGGGTGTCCAGGTGGGTCCTAATTGTATCTTTTTGGTAACATCAGGTAGTCTCCCGCCAAATTATTTTCAGTACATACATTGTTTGAATTTTTATAGCCTCATAGTCATGTGTGAAATGAATGTCTCCTTGCTTTAGATGATAATTGATCATCCTTTCTAATTCTATTTATTGTTAAAACATCAAACATTTGATCAAGTTATACTTTTCAAATTCAGTTAATGTTTATTCTGCTGTTCCTCTGAAATTCAGACATTGTGCTGAAATCAATGATACTGTTTACAGGTTATGCCAGAATAATATGTTGAGCTTGTTACTATCTATATTTTTTATGTGTTAGAATCATTAAATATTCAAGCAAATTTCTTAAGTGAGCAATTCTATAACAATAATACTTAGGAATCTAACAATTCAAACGCAGCCCATGAGCTGTGAATGGATAACCTGCTTAGCTAAATATGCAATAATATTATTTTTATTCCAGGTAAAGAAAAATACAATTTGAGTTCCTTATTCCATTGCTGCTTTGAACAGGAATACAAGGCATTTGCTTAATTTAATATAAAATGGCATAATTTTATTCATCCATAACTCATATCTAACAACTTTGGAGGAGACAGATAGGTGAAATTTGCAGAATGGGAACAAGCAAGTTACATGATATTGACAAACAGTTGAAAATTTGCTCTGTAACTTGAAGCCTCCCTTTGTGCAAAAGGACTCCAACTCCCGCTAATCTAGTCTATGGATAACGCACATATTTTAGCTGCAACACACCTTAGAGAAATTTGAAATAATTGTTGAAATGGACTAGCAATGGATAGGAATGTGACTTTGGAAGGGTTTATTTAGAAAACATGGGAAGGTAATTAAGTGTTTTTTAAAAAAACAAATTTAGGATGCTTGTAATCCGAGAAAATTGCAGAAAGAACTTTGAACACTTGGATAATTGAAAAATGCTGCCACCTAGTGGTACTTAAGCATATCGATATCTGCATCTCATTTAGAGTCATAGAGTCATAGAGTCATAGAGATGTACAGCATGGAAACAGGCCCTTCGGTCCAACCTGTCCACGCCAAATAGATATCCCAACCCAATCTAGTCCCACCTGCCAGCACCTGGCCCATATCCCTCCAAACCCTTCCTATTCATATACCCATCCAAATGCCTCTTAAATGTTGCAATTGTACCAGCCTCCACCACATCCTCTGGCAGCTCATTCCATACACGTACCACCCTCTGTGTGGAAAAGTTGCCCCTTAGGTCTCTTTTATATCTTTCCCCTCTCACCCTAAACCT
>NC_057722.1:44824038-44856366 GCF_004010195.1 Chiloscyllium plagiosum | reverse complement strand
ATTTGCTTTCCCAAAATGCAGCACCTCGCATTTATCTGAATTAAACTCCATCTGCCACTTCTCAGCCCATTGGCCCATCTGGTCCAGATCCTGTTGTAATCTGAGGTAACCCTCTTCGCTGTCCACTACACCTCCAATTTTGGTGTCATCTGCAAACTTACTAACTGTACCTCTTATGCTCGCATCCAAATCATTTACATAAATGACAAAAAGTAGAGGACCCAGCACCGATCCTTGTGGCACTCCACTGGTCACAGGCCTCCAGTCTGAAAAACAACCCTCTACCACCACCCTCTGTCTTCTACCTTTGAGCCATTTCTGTATCCAAATGGCTAGTTCTCCCTGTATTCCGTGAGATCTAACTTTGCTAATTAGTCTCCCATGGGGAACCTTGTCGAACGCCTTACTGAAGTCCATATAGATCACATCTACTGCTCTGCCCTCATCAATCTTCTTTTGTTACTTCTTCAAAAAACTCAATCAAGTTTGTGAGACATGATTCCCCACGCACAAAGCCATGTTTACTATCCCTAATCAGTCCTTGCCTTTCCAAATACGTGTACATCCTGTCCCTCAGGATTTGCAAGGTATTAACATTTTCAAACAAATAGGGAAATAAGCTGAAGAACATTTGACCTGTAAACACTTCACATCCTGCACAAATCCCTATTCTGTCGTAGAAATTATCTTATAAAGTTATAACGTTAAAAATGCTGACCATGCTCAAATTGCCATGGAACAGAAACTAAATAACTGTATCTTTGAAAGAAATGGGCCTGTGATGGCCTGGGGGTCTCAGGTCAGACTGGAGGCCAGTGACCAGTGGTGCACCATAAAGATCGATACTGGGTTCACTGCTTTTTGTCATTTATATGAATAATTTGGATGTGAATATAGGAATGATGTTTGCAGATGACACCAAAATAGGTGGCTTAATGGATAGGGAAGAAGATTATCTCAGAGTACGATGGCACCTTGATCAAATGGGCTAATGGGCTGAGGATTAGCAGATGAAGTTTAATGTGAGGTGTTGCATTTTGGTAAGGCAAATCAGGGCAGGACCTATACAGTTGATGGTAGGGCCCTGGGGAGTGTTGCCGAACAAAACGACCTAGGGGTTCACATGCATAGTTCCTTGACAGTGGAGTCACAGGTAGACAAGGTGGTGAAGAAGGCACTTGGCACATTGACTTCATTGGTCAGTGCATTATGTATAAGGGTTGGGATGTTGCAGCAGTACACGACATTGGTGAGGACTTTTTTTTAGATTACTGTGTTCAACTCTGATCTCCCAGCTTTCAGAAAGGTGTTAAACTTAAAAGAGTTCAGAAAAGATTTACAGGGATTTTGCCAGGATTGGAGGATTTGAGTTGTAGGGGGAGGCTGAATAGGCTGGGGGCATTTTCCCTGGAGCGTCAGAGACTGAGGGGTGACCTTATAGATGTTTATAAAATCATGAAGGGCATGGACCGGGTCAAGGTCTTTTTCCCAGGGTAGGGGAGTCCAAAACTAGAATGCCTAGGTTTAAAGTGAGAGGGGAAAGACTTAAAAGGGTCTGAGGGGTGACTTTTCTACACAGAGGGTGGTGTGTGTATGGAAGAGCTGTCAGAGGAAGTGGTGGACGTTGGTACAATTACAACATTTAAAAAGCTTCTGGATAGATATATGAATAGGAAGGATTTAGGGGGATGTGGGCCAAATGCTGGCAAATAGGAGAAGATCAGTTTAGGATATCTTGTCGGCATAGATGAGTTGGACAAAGAGGTCTGTTTCCGTGCTGTATAACTATGACTCTGAGTCTAAATCCTTCTTTTTGGCTTCTGTGAAACAAATGATTACATCCTAGTCTCTTTTTTTAAAACACCAATGTGTGTTTGCAGTTATATGTTACATAGTTCGGAAATGAAGGGTTATTTTTTGTAACCTATCTTTAAATTGCAGTGTGAAAAGCAATGTCGTTTATTATTGCTGATGGGTCATTGTTGAGAGTGGTTATTACCAACCAGCTCACTGCTTTCCCTTGGATACACCAGCCTGTGTTCAGGCTTTATCTCTTTTTCGAAGGCTGAGACTTTATTGCTTGCCCAGCTGGCGGGAACTCTCCCGCTTCTATAATTAGATCTCTAACAACTCCAACCGTGGGAATAGAACAAAAAATATACCACAAGCAGCTCATAGATTTCACCAGTTGCGGCGTCCTGTCGGGGGTTGTTGGGGGTTGGGGTGGGAGGGTTGGAGATGGTGTCGTTTGCAGTTCGTACACCTGCTGCACGTTACAGCCTGGGAATCGTTGAATACCGTTATGGCAAAGTTTATTGTTTAGCCTTCAATTGATTTTAAGTAACAATGCGAACACCAAGACAGGTCGAAGAAGGTGTCTGCCAACGAAATACTAACTAGCACAAAAATAGATACCAAACTGTCATTATTTATTGGGACTTGTTTTACATGTCTTAACTATTGTACAGGTGAACACAAGAGATAAGATTGGATGAGGCTTCCGATTTGTCGACAGTTAATTGAAGCTTGTATAGGAGCATTCAATGTTTGTAATCGATACTTGGTTGTTCATCTTTAATACATTTCCATCTGGTTTGCTGCTCAAAATACACTTTTCCAAGTTTTTTTGACTAATTTATCAGTCTTACATCACATTACCAAAATATAATCAAATTGTGAGCAAATCACTCGTGTCTTTTATATTTTGCACGTCAAAGTAAAAAGTTGAATGGTGGTTGTCTTTAGTTTCACTCCCATTCCAGAACGGGGCAGACTGGACATTGGCGAGTTGAATCTATCGGGATAGGTGTAATTCTTTCATTCAAAAAGAAAGCTGTATACCCAAAGCAATCCAAATAATCAAGTACAATTCAGGCTGTCGCTGCAGTTGTAAAGATTTACTTCAGTAAGAACGTCCGCATCGTGTGCGCGCTAAATTGCGGACGTACCCCAAATGATCAATTCGCGGAGGCACGAAGCAGGATAATCACATGAAAAGGCTTTAAATAATACCCGAGAAAGTGCTATCAGGAGCTGGGGTATGCCAGGAGTGGTTCGCCTGCAATGTGCTATCAGTTAGTCTGCCGCGGTGTTTGAGAGACAGTTACCGCTCACTTTGCTGTGTTTTGGGGATGGATCAAACACTCACGGGAAGCCCCTGCTAGAAATACCTCGTCTGTCAAACGTTTTGAGATCCATCGTAGTCTGGCTAATTGTGTGGGATTTCACCTTAAAACCCGTTTAATTAGTTTCGTCATCTTTCTATTATTGTTTATAAGAGCAGTTTAGTAAAAACTTGGGATCGACTTAAATTTCAGTGGAACAGTCTCTTTGCTGCTAGGTGTATTGAGACGGCTGTGCTGTATGAAGCGGAACATGTGTGTGATTGTGATCAGAGCTGAACTCCTCTCTCTGGATTTTGTCACCAGGCAGCATCCGGCCGCACCGAGGGCGCGTTGGCTTCGTGTGTGCAACCTACCGCCGGCAGGAACTCGGGTTCCCCCGGGTCCTAATGCTAAGTGGTATCACAGATTACATCAGGTCCAAACGTTGCACAGTTCCCGATCTGGAGCCGGGAATTGGTAGCCCTTGCAGATTTATATTTAACATTAAAACAAAATCGCAATTGGCAATTATAAATAATGGTAATTTGTTAACCAAATGAATTTGGCGCAAATCTAGTAGCATGCATAGGGTTTAAGAGCAGAGGCCTATTACTGGAATTGAATAAAGCGTTGATTATACCCCAGCGAGAATATTAAATGCAGTTCTGAAATCCGCACTTTTGGAGGTTTGTGAATACACTGGTGGGGGTTCAGAGGAGATTTACCAGGATTTTGCCTTAGCTAGAGAGTTTTAGTTATGAAGAGAGATTGGAACGACTGTGGTTGTTTTCCATGGAGCAGGTGAGACTGGAGGACATGACTGACGTATTAAATTATGAGGAACACAGACAGGGTTTACAGGAAGAAACTTTACCTGTTGGTGGTGGGATCAATGATGAGGGAGCATATATTTAAGGTGAGGGGCAGCAGGTTTAAAGGGGATGTGAGGATATTTTCACTGAGAGGGTGTTGGAAATATGGAACCCATGGCCCAAAATGTTGGCAAAGGTAGAAATCCTTCTAACATTTGAAAACTATTTAGTTATACACTTTTGATGCCAAGACAATGGGTCAAGAGCTGGAAAATGTGATTAGGATAGGTAGGTGGTCGTTTTTGACTAGTGCAGACTGAAGGATCATTTTCTGTGCTGTAGAACTCTATTACTCTATGTTGCTATCTCATATGGTCTCAAGGGTACAGTGTCCTTTTTTGTGCTGAGTATCCAATTTAATCCAAATGTATTTGTTATGGACCAGACCAGACCCCCTCGAAACATTTCAAAAAGGAAGCCGAGATCCTAACTTCTCAAGTTATGCAGGTATAAAATGGTTGCAGCTGGTCAAAATCCCTCAGTTTTAAACAAAACAATTTATTTACAGAGTACCAGTTCCATCACAAACAAAAGAGAACAGATTACAAAATAACTTAACTTATCCAAAAACCCAACAGACTATCCCCAACTTAATGATAATATTCCAATTGCCTGCAACAGTCCCCATAAACTGCCCCTTGGCAAAAAGTTAAAATCAGACACTGATTCTTACAGGAGAGAGAGAGATGGCAGAGAGATTTAGCACAGAACTTCCTTCCGCTGTAGTTGTTTCTTTGGATTCCCCAGCTTAAATTGACCAGCAGCTCTAACAGCCAGACTGCTAAGACCAAAATAAACCAGAGAAAAACTGAGCTGGGAGAACTGGCCACTTCCCTCTCATTGTATAAGTTTTTTTAAAATTAAAAGTTTCTCCAAGTAGATAAACCCAGACTCCCCTTTCATTGTATAAGTTTTTTTTTTAAACTTTAAAGCTTCTTCAAGTAGATAAACCCAGACATCTCAGAATTGATGACTTTATGACCTCTCTGAAAAAATAACGATGGACAACATAACCTTGTTAAAGGTGCAGCATCATCCCATATTTTCTTTCTTTTTCAAATAACTATGATATTACATAAACTACTCAGGAATTGCAGTTGAATGTGCTGACCCAATTTATGATCTCTCAAGTGACCTGAAGATTATAGAATAATACAGAAACAGAGAAACACAGTTGTAATTTTACAATATCCTTTTCTTACAACAATGCCAAGTCTGCAGTTATCAATCTCCAATTCAGATATGCAGCTTACAGGCCGATGTTTTACTTCTGACTACACATTGCTTCAGGTAACTGGCATCAATGGTAAAGGAGATCCTGTGTGTTTGTAGCATGCACAATTTTACTCTCCAACCAATTAACTATTGATGAACATATGGATAAGAATATTCATTTTATCCTAAGACACAAAGCTTTGAGAAATTAGATTATAAAGTTCTCAGGAAGGTCCACAGACCACCTGGATATTTGCACCAAAATACTGGCATGAGTTTTGTTGTTCTTAGTGTGTGCTTTAAATGGTCTGAATTACCTCTTTCTAAAGTTCACACTTTTAATGTGTTCAAGAAGCAACTTAGTCAGCTCAGACAGATGAAGCTCTTAATTGATTACAATGGTACTATCAGTTAAATCAGCAGAGCTCTAATTCAATTGCAGGTATTGCACCAGTGTTGATTGAGTGAGCTAATATTTATACCTGCAAATATAGACTTACTGATGGAGACAGTATTCCAGTCTCTCTTGATACCGAAAATCATCAACGTTCAATAGCTTTTTTAATCATTTGTAAGGTATGAGTATCACAAATAACGTCAGCATTTTTGCCCATTCCTAGTTATGCTTGAGAGGATATGTGCTGTCACTCCACATGTATCATAGTTACTCCAATTTCAGAGGAAAGTGAAATTAGTAATGCAGCATGGAAATTCCACAGCACCGTAACATGCTCTTTGACGTTTATTTATTTATTTATGTCTAAAATCTGTTTATCAGTTGGCATCAGTCAACATTAGGTGCTGGTTCAAATTTGTGCAACAAATAAATTGACTAGTTTCTTTTTAATTCAGCACTTACTAATACTTTGGCTTTAGCAGGGCATCCAGCTGTAATTTCCGCTGTTTTTGCCAAATCTAAACTGTTCTGCTTTACAATTATATTAGCTAAACATAGATAAATCAAGTGTAATGTACTACATTTCAGAGGTCAGGTTTCAATTGCTTTGTGATATGGACTTATAACATTAGATCTTCAGGTCTTCCAGCCCTCCCCATATTGTTAGTACCCTGCATCATCACTGATCTGGCTTTTCATGTTATTCTTTTCATATAAATCAGCATTACATGTTTTTTTATTCTTTATTCTTTCATTGGATGTGGGCATCTCTGGCAAGGGCACCTTTTGTTGTCCATCCCGAACTGCCTTTGAACTGATTGGCCTGCTTGGCTATTTCAGAGGGCACATAAAAATCAATTACATTGTGGAACTGGAGTGACATGTGGGTAACTCAGGTAAGGGTGGCAACTTTTTATCCCTAAAGGGCATTGCTGAACTAAATAGGTTTTTGCAACAATCAGAGGTAGCTTCATAGCATATTAATGAGACTGGCTTTATATTCCAGATTTATAAACTGAACTTAAATTCCACTTAAACTGCTGTGATGGGAATTGAATTCATGTCATCAAAGCATTAGTCTAGGCTTTTGGATCACAAGTTCAGTAATATTGCCATTACCATATCACCTTTTACCTGCTAAATTATCTAGAATTGTTGCATTAATGATTTAATTTTGCACTTATAAAGTAGACCGTGATTTATTTATTCATCCCCCATTTCACTGTCTCCCTCAAAATATTCGACCATTCAATCCACTTCTAGAATTCATCTGTTCAAAACATTCTCATGGATTCATTACTAACTATCTTAGTCTTCATTAAGTTACTCCATCCCTCTGATGGCTGCTTGTCGCGTGCCTGCAGTTATCTATATCTTGATCATCCTCTATTTGTCACATGCAAACTAGCTTTGGTAACATCATGTGTAAGCACAGAATCATTAATTCCATTTCACTGCAACTGATAATAACTCTGGGACTGTTGTTTTCGAATTGCCTGTTCAACAAGTATTGAAGTCTACAGCTTCAAATCCTATCAGCATTTATTGTCTTCTGGTCAGGCAGTCCACAGTTTTGCAGTGTTTTACTATTCAAGGCCCTCTTTTGAGAGCTCTAATCCTCTGTGCAATCAACACAAAGATTATTTTCACTCACCTTTGGGATGTTTCTTGCTTGTAGGCTTATTTTTCCCATTGTTGATAAACTCCCTAGGTCTAACTTATCGCCTCGGTATGGATTTTTCAAATTCTCTCCTCAGTCAAATTTCCAAACTCACATTTTGTAAATTCCACTTAACTGTCTATGAGACAAACTCAGAGCTATTTACATCACTTTCTAAATTTTACGTTCTTCTGGCCTTTTATGACTTAGTGAATTACATTTGACTTGGTAATTTTTGTCTTTAAAGCCCTTCAAACTCTCACTATTTGAGAAAACTTCTTCCATGCTTTGTCACAGTCTATACCCTTGAATCTGTTGATTCAGATTTGCTGCTTGTCTTGTGCTCCTTTCGCTCTGGCATTAGTAGTTAATTCTTTTGCGCAGGCCAGTAAAATTCAAAGAAAGCACATTTCCTTAACTTTTTTTTGCTTTCAATACTTTTAAAAAGAACAATGTCCCATATCCAACTGTCCTAATTACATGTGTGGAATCCATAGAAATGTTCTGATGTTCACTTACACAAAGACTATCTAAATTTAAATTATTGTAGCATTCAGTAACTTCTCAATGTATCCTGATTTCTTTAACAGTAAAATACTGGAGATTTAGAATCATAGAGTCATTCAGCATGGAAAGAGACCCTTTTGTCCACTAGTCCATGCAAAAGATAAATCCAAACTAAACTCATCCCACCTGCCTGCTCCTGGCCCATATACCTGCAAATCTTTTCTATTCACGTACGTATCCAATATTTATTAAATGTTGTAATTGTATCCACATTCACCACTTCCTCTGTAAGTTTATTTCACATGCAAACCACATGTGTAAAATAAATTGACCCCATGTCTTTTTTAAATTTCTCTCCTCTCACCTTAAAAATATGTCCCATAGAGAAATGATATTTCTGAATGATATATATTAGAGTTGTAAATGTGTTTATTGCTTTGCTGTACATCACATACAGTGAAAATGTTCTTAATAGTGTATATTGCGTATTTCATCAGAGACAAGGATCGAAACACCTCTGATGGCAAGTTAAATAAATGCAAGGCACATATGAAACATTGATACAGAGAGCTGCAGATTCTATGTTAGATCTCTAATTTGTGTTGTATTAATTGGTCTCAGTCTGACTACCAGAATTCCTCAGAATCAAACGATATTAATTGAGTAAATTCTTGTTTCTGATCATTACATAAGAGCTTTGATGGAAAGTAGTCAGGTGTGGATGTCCAGTCAGAATAGGATTGGATTCAGTTCTAATGCAATGGTTAACTATCTTGCCAAGTCATCTCATGTCGGCTCACGAAGGATAGTCACAAAGTGCCGGAGGGATGCTAATACTTCAGAACTTGACTCCATATGACAGATTTCCTTCAAATAAGTTAGGTCAAAAGTAAGATGGAAAAGATACCACAATGGTAAAGAATGAGAAAGACATCCATTGTCAGTTTTTAATGTAAACCTGTTCAAATAAACCACATTGTTTAGATTAAACATTTTGAGCATTTTAAATGAATCTAAAAAAACTAAATAACATGACAGTAACATTTTTATAAGGTATTTCTTAGATTGCTTATTTCGTCTGTAACATAGGAATTGAATAATTTTGTAATATGGAATTTATATTGAATGCTGTTATCTTCTACAGACAGGATAATTTGTTTTGACATTGTAAACAAAATCCAAATAAAATGTGAATATCCTGTAAAGGCATTTATATAAGAGGATATTTGCAGATTGGTTTTCACAGTTCAGTAACACAATATGTGCAGGACGTATAAAAGTTCTCAAATTACAGTGACATTTTCATTGTAACTACAGCAAACAGCAACAAAACAGTCATACGGTCTCACAGAAACAAAATGTGAAACTTAATATACCCTTGAAATATTATCAAACTTTTAGTGTACTTGTGTTGCTGCTCAGGGACTTGCATTCACACTGTAATCTTTCTTTGTAATGACTTTTTTTGACTGCTGCATTTTTGGATATAATTATTTACCGATTGATCATTGGCAAGTGTGTTTGGCCGTTTCACTGCACACGTTCAAGACACAGTAATTTCATTCCATTGATACATAAAAGAACGGAGGTTGTAACTGATATAATACACTATCCTGTTTCACCCACTTCAGCCTTAAGGTCTATTATTTTTCTTAATGGATTTCTAAGATGTACAGTATTGACTTGACTTAAAAAAAAACGTAGTACCATGAAAAGACTCAACAAGTATTTATCTGGCATGAAACAATGCAATATGGGTAACACATCAGGTTAACTTTAGCAATCTTAGTTAACTTTAACCTGTGTGGCCGACGGTGTGTTGAGGGGCGGGGGGGGGGGGCGGAGAACTGGCTTCATTCTTGAGGTTGGTAATACGAGCTACTTGAGGTACTTTACAGGGAATCTCGTCAGGTCGTAAAGTCTGAGTACTTCCAAATTATCTATTTGATCCTATTACATTTTTAATATGTCTATATAAAAATACAAACAAGGTAACTTTAATTCGTTAAAATCTGTGATCCAATATTTAACCGTTTCTTCCAGATCACCGCAATGTAGGCTGTGCGTTTCTATGTCTTATATAAATACAACTTGATATCTGAAATATTCCTCGTGGAATCCTGAGAGGAATTAGGACCAAGAAGCGATCTCTCCTCCGGGAGGACTAACTCGTGTGTCAGAAACGCGCGAGCCAACATTCTCCGAGCGACTGGCAACATGCCGACTGCAAAGGGTTCGCTTCTTTCTCACGACCTTTCAGGTTTCTGATGTCATCTGGGAGCTATTCATTTCCTGCCAGAAGCTTTGCCTGCAAACCACCTTGGCCGCAGTGAAGCCCAAGGCTTGGTACGAACTCAGCTAAATCATAAACTGCTGTCCGAATACAATAAACGCAGAAATAAATTGCACCATATGGTAGCACTTAGCGCCAAGAGAGAAGCAAGGCTACACTTCTCATGTGCAAGGAGTGTGGGAAAAGTTAATTGACATTAATGACAACCTTCAAACAACATAAGATGTCCAATTTAACCATATAATTGCGGCATTGACCAAACTTTTAAAAACTGAAAGGTAGTTTTACATACCAACCGAAATATTTTGTGAGCTTGTGTCTTGTCAGGTTATTTTTTGAAGATTTCTTTTGTCTTCAATAGTCTAAAGTCACATAAAATGCATTTAGCAGATTCACTTTTTATTGTAATATTGTAAAGCTGTGTAGGCTGCTCGCTAGTTCAATATAAGGGATAGTTCAAATTTCCTAAGTTCTTCAGCAAAAGGAAGCATCACAGACTACATGTGCATTTGTTCAAAGAGATGTAAAGGTCACTCAAAAAGCTTTTGAGTGAAAACGTTTTACTGCAGTCTGCATGCCCTGACACCACTGTGTGTAATGATGCCGCGAATTTCCTGACTTAAAACTAGTCCATGTGGAATCAGGTATTGTGTTTAACATAATGCCTGTCAGTGTGAGAACTGCGTACTCCCTATGAGCTGCAACAAAATGGGACATTTTATTTAGAGTGATTGTTCTTTCTTTGATCGACAAGTTAATAGTCCACCGGAAGGCGGCCCGGAATAGTTCTGCACCTTCGCCATAATGATGAGATCAAGTCTTCAGGAATAATATGGTTAAGTATCGGGTTGATTTGCCCGGATACTTTATATTGTGCTGTTGGCTAAACCACGCGAAAAGCACATTAAACACCTGGGGCTCTTAAAGAGATTAGCCTGTTTTTGTAACTTTCACACAAAACAAACCTTTTCTTTTCTGAAGTAAAACCCTACGAGTTTCAGCCAACTGCGAGTGCTAATATGTCTCACTCACATTTTTCTCTCTTTGTCTTGTTTCTCCTTGTCCTCACCACCTGGGCTCGAGAACAACCACCTGCGTTACCAGACAAAATACAACAAGTTTTGTGGTAGGAACTCTACAAATTCCCTACAGAATCTGTGACTGTTTAAAACTGCCTTTTCTGGCCGATGCTTGTTAAGAGGCGAAACCCGATATGGAGGGCAGATTTCTCGAAATCTGATCGCAAAGAGTTTGTCCACAGATTTCGCGGAATTAAAAGCTTATTGTCCCATTCCTCAGCAATAAGTCAGACCAGCCGCCAAATTTAAACTCTGAAGATGTGCCATGTGCCAGGTCAGTGTTAAGGGGGCAAACTTTTTCCGAAATTCGACTTGTATTTTGCACAATCACTCGCATTATCACTCTAAGTAAGATGTCACCACCACACCAACCACCCCCCTCCCATCTCTGGTTCTTTCCTTGTCATATTACCACTCTCTTAGGCCCTACATCATCAGTCCTTTTGTCATTCAATCTCCCTTCTCTTCCATTTCTATCACAGTTTTCCGTCTGTTCTTCTTCCCACCTTTTGCTTAAAACTAATCTATATTTTGTCCAGTTCCCATGAAATGGTTTTTTCTCCTGTTCCTCACCCTCTGAACATGTTTTACATTCTCTGTGTTTGAAGCATCCACAATGTTTCACTTTGATTCTGGGTTCACAAGACGGTTCCTCATCCCACCCAACCCCACCCCATCCAGTTATTGAGAGCTGACTTCCACACACCATCCATTCAACCCTTCCTCAGGTGCTAATGTTCTGCTCAGGGAAAAGACAAACACTCAACAGGTATTAATGTTAGTTTTCTTTTTATTTCAAATATAAATCTTCCAAAAAAAAGGAAGTTACTTTTAAGAGCATTCAGTTTAATCTTTGGCATTTCAACACAGCAAAAAAAAAGATATCTTGAGAAGACAAATGCAATTCGATATGAAGATTAGAAGTATGTACAAATATAGTGCACAATGTGGACATTGTTATACAATTCTATACATCAAATGGACTTTAAAAACAATAGTCTTTTTGCTTTTGAAAAGAAAGTTTCCAGTCACTTGTTTTTCGCGAAATGCCCCAGTTACCAAGGTCTCCAGACGGAATCTGAGGAATCTGTCGGTCCATTCACACTGACCGGACTGACTGCAGTGGTGGCAGCCGAGAGTGGAAGCGGGAAGCCGGCTACTGGGGTGATAGCGGGCTGTTGTACTGGGGACCTGCTGGCCGGAGACAGGGCGGAGGGCAACGCGCTCACGTTGGCATTGGCATACAAAGGGATGACCGGTCCTGCCGTTAGCTGTCCATTGGGTCCAAACGCCGTGTTGGGAATGAGGAAGGCAAACTGGCCGTCTGACGCTGGCACAAGCTGGAAACCGCCGTAGACCTTCGCTGCAGCGGGCATCGCCTCAGCAGCCGCCAGTTTGCAAGGCATGTTGACTCCGTTCAGGGGCATGCCGCTGCCTCCTGATCCCGGCAACTGGACGTGGAGGGGTTGTCCAAAAGCAGCGTGGGAGCTGCCGCTCACAGCTGGGCTGGGGGCCGCCTGGCTGTAGTTCATGGCGTTGATCTGAGACATGCAGTTTGCCAAGTGACTGAGCAGTCTGGTTCGGACTTCTGTGTTAACCCCTTCGCAGGTAGACAAGAATCGGGTCACTTCGTTCATGCACTCACTGAAACCCGCTCGGTATTTGCCCAGAACTGTTGGGTCTGTACTCAAAGCAGCTAAAACGTAAAGAAACAGAAATAAATGAATCGCCTAATTTAATCACTCTATCTCTAAGCTTCAGTAATTCTTTGATAATACCGTTTTCTAAACGTATATAATGTGCGCTTTAGAATTACGACATTCCAAATACTGATTAATCATACAACTATGCAAATGGGTTAGGTGTGTTTGGCTTCAATTGTGAGTGACTCTTGAAACAAATTGATAAGTAAATGTCCTGAAAATGATTTCCAAGTATTTAACATAAGGCTATTTACATTTCAGGAGCGACTACAGAAACAGTCGCCAAGTTGGAATCTATAAATAACCCAGACCGTGGGAACTCCTGACTTTCGCCAAGTCAGGGAAATGTTACCGAATACCAGCGAGACCACAGGCGGAAGTTAGCAAGACAGCAATAAATTGTGAATTAAACACTTACCAGTCATTTGGACACGCTGCAGATTTCGAAGATGTTTCACTGTCATTTCCAGGATGTCAGCTTTTTCTAACTTTGAATGTCTGGAACTCTGTAGAGATATATTAGGCATAGGTGAGGGAAAATGTCACGCTTCCTCTGCACGAACTGAGCGCCTCCTGTCTCGGCACATCCATTTAAAACAAATGATCAGATACTTACATCCTTCTTCAGCGCATCCAAGATTAGAGTTTTAAGTTGACTTAAGCTTTCATTGATTCTAGCCCGGCGCCGCTTCTCCATAATTGGTTTGGATGACTGAAAAATAAAACGGGTGTTTCATTAAGCAACACAACATAAGTGTCTCTTTGATGCTGCGTCAAACTTCTACCACCCGAAGAGTGGGCAAAGTATTTACCTTCCGATTTTCAGAAGCCGTTTTTGGCTTATCTGGCGTAGCGTTTAAACTAGCTGGGGTGGCAGCCACGGGGGAGGAGGACGCTTTCTCCATGATATCTGCTGGCATTTTCTGAGACAAGTTTCCAGCAGATTAGAATGAAGCGATCTGTTCCTTGCGATCTGTAGCTTTCTTTAAAAATATGTGAGTGTGTGTTTGTCTTCTTTCCGCGTCTGGTAACCTGCGAGTTTATTTCCAAGGCGGGCGGTGCACTTTTATTTTATGAGGCTCCCTGTCTGTCTATTGCTTTACTTGTGTTATTATCAGTGATGTGAATGCAGAGCCGCCGCTCTGGCCGCCTCTATTTATATCTGGCATTGCACGCGAACGGCTCGTGTGAAACTTCTCAAAGTTTCTTTCCCACACTAACTTGTGGCCAATCAGAGCGCGGCACACACGAGCCCGTCCCCGGGGCGCGCCCCCGCCGCTCGTGGTGGACGACGCGCCGGGATTGGCTGCAGCGCTGCGGGGCGAGTGGCCAATCGACGTGTGGCAGTCGCCCGGGCGGGCTGTCAATCAAAGGGCCGGGGTGGGGGGCGGGGCCACCGGTCGCTGGAGGCGGTCTGACGTCTGTCGGCATGCGAGCTCCATTATCAGGTGGGAGCACGTGCCGGCTCGGGAGGTGTGGGGGCCGGGTGAGGCAGCTGCGGAAAAGCCTGGGAAAACCACGCCCCCTCCCCCTCCACTGGCTCCCGAGAGCCGGCTCTCCCAATCAGCAGCGTCGATTCCGCGTCCAGGGACGCGATACCAGACTCTGCCGAATGATGGCCCCCCTGAGCCACACACGAGGGGTGGGGGATACGGTCGTGTTAGCGGGTGGGGGAAGGGAAGGCCAGCGTTCGTGCTGCCGGGGGACCCCCTCGACGCGTGGCAAGCAACCAGCAGGGGCATGGTGCACCAGAGGCTGGGATCAGATACTGCAGCAGGCCAACAGGTTGCAGCTAGCCCCTCCGCGTCCTTGTCGGCGGAGAGATGCATCTGGTGAGCCTCAGACTTCATCACTGCCCGCACACACACAAAACATTGTTGCAATGGCCGACCGGCTTCTGGGGGCAGCAGGGCAGGAGAGAGGTGCGGTTAACATGCACAGCACAGACTTGTTCTTTGCGTCTATTGTACGGGTTGCAAAACGAACATTCTCGAAAGACGCCGATTAACTGCGGCCACTGCATTTAGCTGTGGATTATGGTCATAACCGCACAGCTATTCAGGAAATGCAGTGATTACCAATCTGTGTGTGCAATTTCAGAGGTTGTTTGTCGTAGTTTACGACTTGCCACGAGACCAAGAGAATGTTGCCTTTTTCAGACAAGTTTATTAAGGTTATGCAAATAAAAACGACTGGGCGTCAATATTATGATGTATTTCTGTTTTATGAATTTATACAAAACCCCACCCAACACACAGAGGTAACTTCATAAGGAAACGAGTAGTCATTAAATAGTTGAGACAGTGTCAAAAAGTTTGTTAAAAAACAGCTTTTGTTCTTTGTGCGTCATTACGAAACAAAGAAACAAATGTTGCACATTGAAACTGCAACATTTCTACACTTAACGCGTCGTCATATTTTGGATCACGCTAAACATAAGACTCGCATCTGTCATTACTGAGGACACTTTAAACAATGTTTTCATAAAAAATGTTTATCTGCACTCACTCACGATCCTTCTGTGTTTTTCAGTATCTTATTTTTACTGCAAATTCCCAGCACTTATTGTGTTTTATTTAAATTGTCTGGTGCGCTGGCCTGGTCACGTTCAGTATCTGGGGCGTGAACTTGCTTTGTGGAGATTATTGATGAAATTTTAATAAATTACCAACAAAGCAACTAGTGCGACCCCCTAATCATTAAAGGTGCGGGATGGGGACAGCAGATAGCCACCGCCTCCGTCATTCTAGCTTAAAACCATTTAAAGCGGAAATGTCAACAAAGTGAATAAATCACTCAGCGTTTTCGATTTGCGACAACTTTTTAAAGCACGATTTTTTCTTTTTAATTATTTTATTTGTAAATGTTCAACAAAAATATTTTTTTTTCTAAAATATAAACCTACATACACAGGATCGAAACCAGTATTCGAGGTGTCTCAGCATGCCATTTTGTACTAAACCTTAGTCATTAACAGAGTCATTTATACTTTCAATGCTGGGATGCTTAGTTTTAAACCATGCATGCAGCTAGAATAATTTAAGGAGAGGTTCTAGACATTTCTTAAAGCGGCATTTCTCCTGATCAGTAATTAATTAATATTATACACTTTTTCGGTCTATTGGGATGTAATACTGAGAACCACTCAACTCATCGAAAAGCTGTGATGATAGTGCTATCCAATGATCCGATTTGGAGCTTACATTTACAAACAGCCAATGGTCTGCCAGAACAGTAGCGGGACTATGGAAAGATAATTGAATATTTTGGGGGGATATTCGTGTCTTACGGCCTCCAACAATATTTAGACGAAATAAAATTATTGACGAGTCATGAATTTGTCAGTATCTCCTCAAACCTTCTATATACATTTTAAACACAAACATATAGATTAGTAATCTAATCTATTCTCTGTAAAATCACTGGCTACATTCGGCCGTGGCTTGCCAAATGTAACACTGCACCATTACTTTAACGTATTTGTTATTAATAGAATTTTTCTTTGCGGGGGGGGGGGAACTGTCCCATTGAAAAATAGATATCCATAAATGAATTCTGGATCGTCACTGTGTGCAGTAATCACACAGTGGAGCACTCACTCACTTTCGACATTTTATAAATGTGTTCACATTTCCAATGGTTACAGGTGGAATGATGTGTGGGATTGGGACTGTGCCATTCAACCTGTTGTCGGTTGTAAAGGATTGATGTTTACCTTTATACCAACAAAAAAAAGGGGCGCACACTGGGAGGCGTCCGTTGGATGGCCCTGACTCGATTGTTTTGCTGTGTGCAGGGAGACAGTTCAGGCTGGGACTGTGTGAGCTGGTAAATTGTTTTGCCTCAGGTTCTGAAGCTGTTTTGCAAACGCCTCACTGATTTTCTCACACTCAAGCCCCATACAACGCCAGCAAAGCGAGTCCCTCCCTGCCAACAAGCCCTGCAGCTCTTTTGAAATCCAGAGTACACAGTTTTTCTATACCTGACTTGCACCTGGTCAGCGCTAATCTCATACATCACGTCACTGCTCCCTTCAAGAACCGTGAGAAAAGTAAAGTTAGAAAGAAAAGGTGCACCAATATGTTTGCACTTAGCCTGTGTACAAACCAATTGATAAATACATATAAGCTCATATCACACATCAATGAAGCTTGGCGGTAAAGAACTTCGGCATATACAGGATTGCAAAACAGATAGAAATGACAATTTAATCAGCATGTCAAGTATGAACCCAGAAGTGCGCCAAAATATGTTAGTATAGGACTGTCAGTTGATCGTTGCAAATCGGGTCAAAATGACCATAAGACAAACCCTTGAGGCAAGTCAAAGTAATTTTAATTTTGTAGAGGGTAGGGTTAGTCACACTAAATGAAATGTTTATTCCCCCCCCCCCCCCTCCCCATCCGTATGCATTTCAACCTGTTGGAACGGTTCTCGAAATGCCCAAATGTAGAATGATTAAGCAGTATTAGCCATTCCAGGCACACTTCTGGTGATAATTGTTCGAGCATTCAAATGTTTCTTTTTCTAAAGCTGGTCGGAAATCAGGGGAGAGCGCGGATCGTGGTGAAAGTACTGTCACACGACTGACACACGACAAGACAGCGTCTCTCCCCTTCAGCTGCCAGCGCCAACACGAATGGACATGGACATTCAACACGTTTCAGTTAATTTAGTTTCCCCAGATGAAAGAAATTAGATTTTTTTGAAACCATCATCAACCACCAACATGATGGGACGATAAATAATAACTGAAGTTCTGAATTCTGCCAAGTGGCAGGGCAAACCGTGAATGAGATGACCAAGAGCTTCATTTGATACACAAACTGAAAACATTCGGAAACTAGGGGCTAATAGTTTGCAGACAGTGGTTTCCTAAAAGCTTGATGAATATTTATGTATTTGTCCACGGCATTTGCCCATAACTGTCTGGAGTGCTTTGAAGTGGTTTGGTAGAACGTGATTTTCTGGAAGTTTGTAATATTTGGCATGATCGGTTCCTCAGGGTGTATAACCAACCAATCTGTCAGGTTTACTGTTTTCAGATGCAGCAGAGACATCTAAAATAGTAATTATGTCTGATGTTGTGAAATCAGTCCGCATACTTATTGTTTGAGATCAGAGCCACTGAACTGCAATGTTGAATCCAGGTCAATATTTGAGCCAAGTTGCGATGCCGCTTTAGTGTGTGGCAAATGGCAAAGGAGGGTCATCGATTTTTATTACATTCCCATTCCATCTGTTAATAACTTAACTATTAACACAGTTTACAACAGAGTCTGATTTGGTCACGCTTTAAACATTGACACTCCTTTCAGCACTCAGGACGCATGTAAATAAATGGCTTATGCCTCTATAGCATTTGAACAACCAACGAGTAAATCACTTGTGATGTGAGCTGACTGACCTCACCGCTAAATTTGAGCTTGTGAAGAACTCTACTTCCGAAAGTGATAAACGTGACACCTAAAATAGACACGACTTTCAACTGGGCTGACTTCCAGAATGCGCAGTTGCCACGTGTCCATTTCAGAACCACCAGTATTACCACGGCGATCCCTATATGTCGTGTTGCAATTACACGCAGTGGTGTTTAAAGTATCATTATCACTTTCTAGTTTCACCACCTCCTAGGACAAGAATAGCAGGAGCATGTCACCAACTCGAGGATCTCGTCCATGTCACACGCCATCCTGACTTGGGAAAAATAACCGCTCTTCCATCCTGGCAGGTTCGAAATTCCGGAATTCCGTATCCATCACATTCACCATATAGATGGCAAGGATTCAGGAAGGTGGCTCGCCAGCATTTCTCATGGTTACTAGGGACGGGCAATCAATGCTGACCTTGCTATTGATACCCACATTCCACGACTTATGAAAAATATCTCCGGTACTTCCATGTGACTGTGATACAGCAAAACTTCAAGGCAACTATTGTCAAGTTGTTCATATCAGGCTGATATACTCATTGCTGTTTACTTATGTTCCTTTCTCATGTTGATATCTTTATTATAGGTTATGAGGTTGCTCCCAGTTCTGTAAGAACGCAATTGCGAACAATCGCAAGTGTCAAAGTACGTGAGAATGTTGAAGATAACAGGATGTAAGGCTAGGTCTCAGTTAGTGATTGGTCTGTTAGTTATCTCACAAACCAACACCTATTGGAGTGATCAATGTCTGACCACATATCCACATATTAGAAGCGCTTTGTTTAAAATTCCTTCCGTAACTAATTGTCTAGTGATTACTGTGAAATACCAGACTATTCCTGAAAATATAAGAATTTGAGTTGTCTTTCTGTGCAGCCTAGTTGATTTTGTATTCATTAGTATTCATTAGGGATTAGTATTTGGTTAGCGATGAAGTGCCTGAGTCCCAAGTGTCACATATAATTCTTAGTGTGTTTTAATTGGTTACAAGTACACTGTCTTTATCACCACATCGTGAATTTGGTGTATATTCCCATTATTTTCATACTTGGCTGTAGAATGCAATATTTGTAGACCTGAAAATAATGAAAAGATATAAACTGACCAAGGACAGGGAGAAATGGAGAGTTGTGTCTGACAATGGATGAACTAGTCAATGACTGTGTCTGACCGAGGTTAATTTAAAATACTAATAGTCGGGCTCTGGAGAGTATTGTCCAACAGATAAATCTAGGGGCACAGGTACATAGTTCACCACATTGAAAGTGGTGTCACAGATAGACAGGGTGGTGAAGAAGACGTTTGGCATGCTAGCCTCAACAGCCAGAGCACTGAGTACAGGAGTTGGGACATCATATCCTGGCACTACAAGACATTGGTATGACTACATTTGGAGTACACTATACAATTCTGGTCACTGTGCTATAGGAAGGATGTTATTAAAGGGTGCATGAAAGATTTAGAGTTATAGAGTCATAAAGATATATAGCATGGAAACAGACCCTTCAGTCCAAATCATCCAGGCCATTCAGACATTCTAAATTAATCTAGTTCCATTTGCCAGCACATGGCCCACATGTCTCTAAACCCTTCCTGTTCATATACGTGTCCAGATAATTTTTAAGTGTTGTATTTGTACCAGCTTCCACTACTTCCTCTGGCATCTCATCCCATACATGCACCACACTCTGCAAGAAAATGTTACTTCTTCAATTCCTTTTAAATTTTTCACCTTCACCTTAAACCTATGTGCCCTAGTTTTGGACTCCCAACCTGGAAAAAAGGGCATTGTCAATTTACCCTATTCATGCTCCTCATGATTTTCTTCAATTCCTTTTAAATTTTTCACCTTCACCTTAAACCTATGTGCCCTAGTTTTGGACTCCCAACCTGGAAAAAAGGTCAATTTACCCTATTCATGCTCCTCATGATTTTATAAACCTCTATAATGTCACCCCTCAGCCTCTAAAGCTTGAGGGAAAATAGCCCCAGTATATGCAGCCTTGTCCTATAGCTCAAACCCTCCAACCTTGGCAACATCCTTGTAAATATTTTCTGAACCTTTCAAGTTTAAGAACATCCTTCCTATAGCAGGGAGACCAGAATTGCATGCAGCATTCCACAAGTGATCTCACCAATTTCTTGTACAGATACTTTAAAAAGCTGCTGAGCTGCTCCCTTGCTGTGAGCTCTCAAATACAGGTTTTTCTCCAAAGTCAGCTGTGAATTTCGCTGTTTGTTTTATTTTAGAACTAACACAGATGTCCAGATATACTTGAAACCAAACAGCAAAGGCAAAAGCTGTGCAGGTTCCTGCTAGGTCAGACAGCAGTGTAGGTTTGTTTCACCATTTGAATCACTTCCCATGTGGTCACTGCCTTTGTCTGCCTTCCTTTTTAAATTGCCATTATTTTGATCTTTTGTTTCCCTGAAAGTTCCAAATCAATGCAACAGCTTATAAAAACAGTATTATTGCTTCTACAATTTTGAGGATATCAGCTTCAATACTGAAAATACCTCAAAAAAGGAGCAGCCCTTACAGTCACAATGTTTCCTGTCCTCCATCTTGGATTACCCAGAATCCATTTACAAGGATGTTACCAAGACTGGAAGTTTTGAGTTATATGGAGATACTGGATGGGCTGGGATTATTTTTTTAAATGGAGTGCAGGACACCTAGGGGTGACCTTATATAGGTTTATAAAATTATGAAGGGCAGAGATGAGGTGAATAGCCAAGGTCTTTTCCCCAGGGTAGAGGAGTCCAAAACTGGAGGTAAGAAAATAAATATTTAAAATAGACCTGAAGGGCAACTTTTTAACACAGAGGGTGGTGCATACATAGAGTGAGCTGCAGAGGAAGTGTTCGAGGCAGCTACAATTATAACATTTAGAAGACATTTGGACATGTGCATGGATATGAAAGGGTTACAGTAGGTATATAGGCCAAATACAGGTAAATGTGACTAGTTCAGTTTAGGAAACTTGATTGGCATCGTTAAGTTGGGCTGAAGGACCTGTTTCCATGCTGTATAACTCTATGACTCTATGACTTTGTTGCTTTTCTAAAACTAAATTCTGTTTCAGTTGTATTAACCAAGGAACCTCAGTTAATCTCAATAATGTAAGTTAGACCCAACTGATAGGATTACAACTATAAATATTGAATCAGTTTCACTCCTTTTCTTTGAAATTTAATCAAACACCACAATATCCAAAAAGCTTTTTATTCAGATGACTTCAGAATGATGTATTCTGAACACTTCATGTATGCAAATTTAAGATCATCAAAGGAAGTATTACTTTTATTTTATATGATTCAAGGTTCACATCTACAAGGTTTAATTTCTAAATCCCTAATTAATTTACAGCTTATATTAATTTCATTCATATCTTATATTTTGTGACAATTTCTGATTGTTTACACCTGCTAAACCAGAGTGGCTTGCATAATATAATCATTGCTTCCATGATAAAGAATGTCAAGAGGAAAGTTAACACTCATCTTACTTATTGAAAATGTACTTTATTGTGGAGTTAACCGTGATTGTCGCAGGAATGGGCTGGGATCTTAGCAGTTTTACTGATACAATCCATACAGTTTCAGATAGGGAAAATCTGCTGGTAATTTCTCTATAGGCAGAGGAAATGGATCAAAGAATCTTTAAGCATTACAATTCTATGGGTAAATTGTTTGCAAACTGTACACTTTATAGGACATTCCTTTCAAATGATATGTAATATGTGTTCATTGTGTAGTCTTGTGTCCTCCAAGGTGCCAACCTCAACAGTTTAGGTTTAAGTTTCTATTGCTTGTTTGCTGATTTATTCTATACTAATTTCATCAGCCTAATAGTTTAGAAAGGGCTGATTTAGCAATGTTGCCTCATTTAAATCCTGAAAAAATTCTAAATTAGAATACTACCATTTATTCATATTAACAACTTGAGATATATGGAAATTCATGGGAATGTGGAATTTATCTCTAGACAGCCTTTGAATGTGGTTGCTTGTTAGAGTTGAAAAACAAAGATAAATCCTAATGAGGAATATCTATATTGTCACCTATTTTGGTTTGTTATTCAAAATTTTGTACTTTAACCTCTACTTCAGAGGATGATAGTCAAGGCAAAATTGCACTTCAACATTGAGGGAGTACTGCACTGTAGGAAATATCCTTTTCAGCTAAAGTTTTAAATCAAGCTTCGTTTAACTGCTGTAATGAGTTATGTGGATCATCAATGGTACATTTATATGACTTCATCCTAATATTGGTGTATAGTAGGCTGAAACTCCATTGATTTGACTTATAGAATCATAGGGCCAGACAGAACTGAGACAGGCCCTTCAGCCCAACTCATCCATGTGGACCAGGTTTTCTAAACTGAACTAGCCCCATTTTCCTGTGTTTGGCTTATATCACTCTCAAACTTTCTTATTGGTATACCTGGCTCAATATCTTTTAAATGTTGTAATTGTACTCGCCTCTACCACTTCATGTGGCAGCTCATTCTATATTTGTAACACTTCAATCATTTTGTACTTTAAAATAACAGTTCACAAGTTTAGCATTAGTGCAAAGCCAAAACTGCTTTACATTAAAACTAACTTGTGGACGAGTAATTTCTGCAGGGATTCTTTTTATTGTTTATCTTGGATAAAAGTTCTGTGAAAACCTATGAAATTACAGTGAAGAGAACTTCTATTGAATTTCAATCCTATAATGTGAATGCATAAAATATTCTGTGACACTATTTGAAGAAAACAAGTTCCTCCCATAGTTGTGTCTATTTAAAATCATACATTGAAAAGCAACCCAACTGGTAATTCTCTCTTAACTGCTTGCAAATCTTTACTGTTTTCAAAGTCAACGTCATATCTTCTGTCACAACAACAATTATTTCAAAAACGTTGAAACATTTCCAAAATGCCTACAATGAGCTTCTGAAACATTTTTTTGATGAACAAACATTTGGAAATTAAATGGTAATGTATTCAAAATGTACTTAAACAATGATCGAAAATGTTAAAGAGATACGCAAGTAAATTAATCTATTGCAAGTCATGTGGGTAGTTGGAGAGACTTGGGTTATTCTCCTTAGTAAAGAGGTTAGAAGATAATTGATATAAATATTCTTCATTAACCTCCAAACAGAATCCATAGAGAGGAATTATTCCTGCTGGCAGCAGTGACAAGAACCAGAGGTGAGCCAGTGAGGAGATTGGCAAAACAAACAATGTTGGCATGAGAGAATTTTTTTTGGATTTGGAATGCACTGCATAAGAGGGTCACGGAGAGAGATTCAATCATGGCTATCAAAAGAAAACTGATTAAGCACTAAAGAGAGAAAAATGCAGGTCTACAGCCAGGGCAAGAGTGGGACTGGCAGAACTACTTTTGCAGGGACACTCCAAGGAGGTGAATGGCTGAATGACCTCTTTCTGTGCTTTAACACTTCTGTGATTCCGTGTACTGCCTCACAGTGATTCTTACCCGTTTCCTGGTGTCACCATCACATCAACGTATACTTTTGTAGCACTTAAACACACTAAAATATTTCAGGGTGCTTCACAGAAGCATTATAAATCACAAGGTGTTACTGAGACACATAAGGAGATGTTAATTCCGATAACCAAATGCTTCGTCACAGAACAGGGTTTTATGAAGTGTTTTGAAGGAGGAAAGAGAGCTATAAAGTAGGCTAAAAGAAAGACTAGAGCTCAAGTGTTGGGAGGGTATTTCAGAAGTTAGGGCTGAGCTAACTGAAAGTGCAGCCACCAACGGTGGACTAATTAAAATTCGGAGATGTTTTATATGAGTGCAGGTATCTCTCGAGTTGGGCGGGGGTTAGATAAACTTGGAAAGGTGGTGGGGGGTGAGCGGGGGGGGGGGGGGGGGGGTGCCGTGGATGAGAACGTTAAAATCAACATTATTCGGTGAGTTTACTTCGAAAACTGCTAGTTCTACCTGTTGCATATATAAAGTGGGCGAGAGAAAATGAAGGCTGCTGAGTTGCTTAAGGCTTTAATTACAAAGGGATGAACTGTTGCAATAAATATAAATGATTAAAGCTAACTCGGCCTAAAGGGAATCTATCAACAGATAGTAGCTTTTGAAAGTTCGCATTCTGGCCAGCAAGATGAGCCTTATCAGCAGAGTTCTGACATTACACCTTTCAAGAATTCACTGGTTACTTAGAAAAGAGCAATCTGTCTCTACCTTTCCCGTGGGAGTTTGCACAGTCAGGATAACCCCGAGACCTTGCTGGTGTGCTGCCAGCAACATTAAAGAACTTCCCCCCACGATTACAGGGGCATTATGCTGTTTTTGATTGTCCTGAGATTAGATTTTTGGAAAGGAAAAAAAACCTGCGGTTCACATGATCCTTGTATTGCACCATGAGGCCACTATTATTCGGCAATTGTGAACCTGCCAATTTCATTTTGAACGTACTTTCATCACCACGGTCGTTTCACTTAAAACGTTCAAATGACAGCTGTAACTTAAGACTGTAAGTAGGTACAACATTCAACAAATGCAGAGTCAAAAACTGAATTCAAACCGATTAGTATCTGGTTTACGCCGTTAATGGGAGTCGACGAAAATTGAATAAACAACTGGATATAATTTTATCATGTTTTCTCAAATTGAAAAAATATGTATGTATATTACAAATGTTGCTGAATGGTCCTTTTGTGTTCCCCTACGCATTCAGCGGTTTAGGGTTGCTGCATTAATGTGCCATGCCTGTAGTAATGAGAAAGTTCAGAGTTCCTACAATTAAAATATCTGAATGATGTGATCTTCAACAGGAGGCCCTTCTGAACATCGTTTGCTAAAACCGAATGGTCAGCGCTGGTGCCATCATTTCCAGTCAAAGCGTGTTTGCTGCTGTTTGTTTTCTCCAGGTATGTTTACGGTATTGACAAACCGGCACTCCGCCCAATGCTAATCGACCTCCTCTTTCTGAAACTTGCAGAATCTGGACTTCCCATTTGCCCCATTTTTTTCCGACTAGATTAGATTCCCTACAGTATAGAAACAGGCCATTTGGCCCAACAAGTCCACAATGAGCCTCCAAAGAGTAACCCATTTCCCTTCCCTATATTTACCCCTGACTAATGCACCTAACACCATGGGCAATTAAGCATGGCCAATTCACCTGACCTGCACATCTTTGTGATTGTGGGAGGAAACCCACGTAGACATGGGGGGAATGTGCAAACTCCACACAGTCACCTGAGGTGGGAATCGAACCCAGGTGCCTGGCGCTGTGAGGCAACAGTGCTAACCACTGATTTGGAGCCACTGAGCCACCATGCCACCCCAAATTTGACCTATAGGTAAGCTTCAACACCATTATTGTATCACCAATACTATTTCTACTTTCATAACTCTGCCTGCTTCATTTCCATACCTCCTTCCCTGCTGTTGAAATGCTGGTCCATGATACAGTATAGAACTGATTTCTTGAACCATTTCCCTGCTGTATTTCCATCCTCCACCTATTATATCAACTTCTTGTCAAAAGCTCAGTTCCTCATGTCCTGTTCCACATTAAATTTTATTCCCCCACCATCCATGTTTCAGCTAGTTAATGTTGGCTTCCCATCCCCCAAAATATTACATTTTAAATTATTGTCTTCAAGTACTTCATGGTCGCACCTCATTTCATCTCTGGAGCCTTCTCTGGTCTTCAATACTGTCGGTTATGCCCTTTGCTGGTGCATGGGATGAAAGACAATGGTTTTCTGTATTCCAATATTTATGCGGAGGAAATGTTTGCTTATTCACGACTGAACCTCTGACAAGCTGTGTGACACGTAAGAGATAGTCAAGTGGTCAAGAGACACTGTGGTGAGGTAGAGCAGCATTGCAATCAATGTACATGTTGAAACAGCTGCTGTTACTGAGAAGGCCTGTTCTCAACTGCAATATACCAGTTGACTCTGCTCCCGCTTAAGCTGAATTGCTGCTAAATCTACTCTGATTTCATTGCCCATTTATCAGCTCAATCTTTCACCTCTTTAAATGTGCATATTCAATTTCATTGGCTGACAAATTTGATACATCTTGCGGCATTTTATTTGCCATGTCAGTACAACAGACAAGACCATCTCTGGTCACTTTGTCACAGGCCTCAACAACAATACCTCCAATATGTCCTTCCAAACCAACACCTTTTGTTTCTGCCCCTTTAAAAAACTCTCATTCAAATTAATTACAATTACATTTGCAAACTGTCAATGACAAAATCTTTGATTCTCCATATACCATGATACTTTTACAGATGTTGGTTTCCTCAAAAAGTCCCGCACCCCCACCTTTGTTACAGCAAGTCACTTCCTTTCCCCTGTCCTGATTATCTTGCCCCTCTGGCCCATGTAGATGGCTCTACCATGTATCTGGCACACACCTAGTTTAGTCAATCATTAAAAGATATGGTTGGATCTTAATAAAGGCTATCAGGCCACAGTATCCTCTGCCAAATCTGCTCCATTATCATCCTGGAGAACAAAGGTAAATCCTGACTTCATTTCTTCACTACCAACCACCTCATCAAATCATTGTTCACTTTGCTTCCATTTAAACGATATATGTGAAAAACTGATGAATTTGCTTGTCAGTAAGACTGAAATAAGCAGTTTAGCTGTGTCTGCCACATTTCCCCTTCCTTTACTCACTAAATCAATCATCCCCCCAGGTTTCACAATCCACAGCCCTAAATCTTCACATTTCTTTAATTTTTCTCCTATCTCCACTTTATGCTCTAATCAAAGTCACAACTAACGTTGTCTGTGACTGTGTCTATAGTGTATGATCTGTCCACACCCTCCTTCAATATCTTGCAGTATTTGATATGCTGCTGTATTGCTTTCTGGAGGAAGGCTTTCTCTTGCTTTGCTCTCACCTCTCTAAATCACAATCAGAACAACCTCTCACCTCTGAAGAAATACATCTTGAGCTTTTACGATACCTGCATGGCAAAGTTAATAAAAGGTATTATTGAATTAGCTTCCATATGTGTGGTGATGGCACCTAGCTCTATCTTTTCATCAGCTCTCATTACTCCACTATTTCCATGCTGACAGACAATATGTTTTTTTAGTGTTGGATGAGCCATGAAAGCTCTCAAATAGCACAGCAATTTGCAAACAGAGGCAGAATATGCAGATTTCTGGAAAATTGAAGAAATGGCTATGTTAATAGGAATTAATAAACCACTCAAGTATAATTGGGAATAAACAAAACTGAGACATTTGAGTTGATTGTAACCAAAAAGGTCAGTTGCAATAAATGTGCAATAATGCTTCTTCACAAATAATAACTCAAGAAGCACAAGTTTCAAAATGTTTGTTCATCTAATTCTAGATCAAAGTTCTGAGGAAGGGTCATGACCTGAAAGATTAACTCTGATTTCTCTCCACAGATGCTGCCAGACCTGTTGAGTTTTTCCAGTAATTTCTGTTTTTGTTTTTCGCTTGTACAACTATCATAAAATACAGTTAAATAACAGGAGGGAAAATTACAAATATATCCAGAGGATACAGGCAGATGGGAGGAAGCATTGACATCCCCCTTAAGAATTCAGAGAGGTACATCTCAGATAATAATATTACATTTTGACTCTGACCATTTCTACTTGTTAGCCTAATCATATTATGTCAATCTGTTAATTAGACTTAATTTTATAATTATGCTGCAGCAAAATAAAAGTGCACAACTACTTCAGTCCCACGCTCCTGATCTTCAGGCACCCGGTACGGAGGAGGAAGGGCAGGTCTGAAGACCTCCTCGTGGGTCTGCTCATGGGCATGGGCAAACTGGCCATAAACAGGTCCAGGCAGTGGGCCATGGAGGTGGTTGTTAGGGCCGACTGCCTGTCCCTCTTCCGCGGTTACGTTAGGGCCCGGGTGTCCTTGGAGAAGGAGCACGTGGTCTCCACCAACACCCTGGAGTTGTTCAGGGAGAGGTGGGTGCCGCAGGGAGTGGAGTGCATTATTTCCCCTACAACTCTATTTTGATTTAATCCCTGCCCCTCCCTTCACTGTTTGATCACACAGCATTGCCCTTTTGTGAAGGGCACTGCTTGTCACTGGCCACTCGGGTGTTTTCCTATCTTCCTGGTGGTGGAAATTGAATCAAGATTCATGCACCTTGTGTCTATCACTGTGTATCACACCTGCACACTCACACCATGGGTGCTGGGGAAAAAAATAAGCACTACCGCAGTTAGGCCGTAGTGTGGGGGTTAGCAAAAAAAATAAGAAAATAAAGAAAAAAGAAAGAAAAGAAAAAGAAAAAAAAAGAAAATAAAAGTGCACAACCTTACTTTCAATTTATATAATGCAAATTTGAATACAATGGCACAAATTCAGACCAAAAAGGCCTGTCAAATTTTGATGTGGTACTCTCAGAACTGAAAATAAAAGTAATTCTGCTTATTTATTAAATGCTTTTCCATGTTCATTCATATGCAAACCTTTATGTATATTGCTGTAAGATAGAGATTGCAGTTCAAAATATGGGTCAATCTTCAAATTATGAATAACTTTCTAACTATTCATAATCTTGGTGTCATATTTGACTCTGGGGTAGGCTTCTGACCATATATCAGAACCATTGTGAAAACAGGGAGAAAGTGAAGACTGCAGATGCTGGAAATCAGAGTGGAGAGTGTGATGCTGGAAAAACACAGCAGGTCAGGCAGCATCTGAGGAGCAGGCCAATTGACGTTTCAGGCATAAACCCTTCATCAGGAATTCCTGAATGTCTGAAATGTTGATTCTCCTGCTTCTCTGATACTGCCTGACCTGCTGTGCTTTTCTAGCACCACACTCTCGACCCATAATGAAAACAGCTTATTTCAGCTTCTGTACTATTGTCTGAATTTGCCTTGTCTCAACCCATCAGCTGGTGAAACCCTCATTCATACTTTTTAACCTCTAGTCTTGAATATTGCAATGCATTCCAGAGTGATTTCTCAAATTCTACCATCTCAGTTCTGAAATTCTGATGCTTATGTCTTAAATCATATTGTTCACACCCCCTAATAACATCTAAATATTTGCTAACCACCATTGGCTCCAAGTCAAGTTGATTTTTAAAATTCCTATCCTTGTTTTTGAACGTCTTTATGCCCTTGCTTTTCCCTACCCCTGTAATTCACTGCAGTCCTACATTTCCCAATGTATCTGCACTCATCTTATTCTGAACATTTGAAGATTTCAGATTTTAATTACATTGCCATTGCTGCCAGTGTCATTTGTAGCCTGAGGCCTTAGCCTTTGGGACTCCAATGCTATACCTCTATGCCTCTCTAACTTACTTACCTCCTTTGAATAATTTCATTAAACATAGAGAAAATAAAGAGCTGTAAATGCTGGAGATCTGAAATAAAAACAGAATTTGCTGCAAAACTTCTGCAGGTCTGGCAGCATCTGTGAGAAGAAAACCGAGTTAATATTTTGAGTCTGGTGATGCGATCAAAATTGGAATTCATGGGAATCAAGGAGAGAGCTCTGCTGGTTGGAATCATTCCTGGTACATAGTAAGATGGTTATGATTGTTGGACGTCAGTCATCTCAGCTCCAAGACATCTGTGCAGGAGTTCCTCAGGGTAGTGTTGAAGGCCCAACCATCTTCACTTGCTTCATCAACGATGTTCCCTCCAGCAAACATCCCCACTTCTGATCTTATGATGATTGCACAATGTTCAGCACCATTTGCATCTCCTCAGATACTGAAGTAGTCTATGTTCAAATACAACAAAATGTGGACAATATCTAAGCTTGGGCTGACATGTGGTAAGTAACATTTGCAAGAAACATATACCAGGCCATAAGGCCATAAGACATTAGAGCAGAATTGGGCCATTCGGCCTATCAAGTCTGCTCTGCCATTTGATCACATGTTTCAACCACATTCTCCTGCCTTCTCCAAATAACCCTTGATTCCCTTACCAATCAAGAACATATCTGTCTTTGACTTATATACAGTCAATGACTTGGCCTCCATAGCCTTCTGCAACAATGAGTTCCACAGATTAATCACTCCCTGGCTGAAGAAATTCCACCTTATCTCTGAACTAAAAGGGTCGTTCCTTCAGTCTGAGGCCGTACCTCTGATTCTAGTCTTTCCTACCAGTGGAAACATCTCTCCACATCCATTCTATCCAGGCCTCTCAATATTCTGTGTCAATCAGATTACCCCTATCCTTCTAAACCCATTGCGTACAGACCCAGACTCCTCAAACACTCCTCAAATGACAAGCTCTTCACTCTGGATAATTCTTGTAAACTTCCTCTGCATCCCTCCAATGCCATCATATCCTTTCTTAGATATGGGGCCCAAAACTGCTCACAATATTCCAAATGTGGTCTGGCCAGAGCTTTCTACTGCCTCACCAGAATATAGAGTAATATGTCTGTTTTTGTATTCTTGTCCTCTCCCAATGAATGCTAACACTGCATTTGCTTTCCTAACTAAACCTGCATGTTAATCTTAATAGAATTCTAGGATTCCCAAGTCCATTTATGTTTCAAATTTACAAATCTTTTCCCCATTTAGAAAACAGTCCAGGCGTCTCTTCTGCTTACCAAGCTTCATAACTTCACACTTTCCCATATTGTGTTCCATCTTTGCCCAATCTCTTAGCCTGAGCAAGTCCTTCTGCAGCCTCTCCACTCCCTCTACCTATATTTATGTTATCTGCAATTTTAACAACAATGCCTTAAAGTTCATCTGTCCAGATTATTAATGTATTACATGAATAGCTTGGTCCCAACATAGACCCCTGTGGAACTACAGTAGTCACTGGTTGCCATCCCAAAAAAGACCCCCTTATCCCTACTCTCTGCCTTCTGCCAGTCAGCCAATCCTCTTTTCAGCCAGTACTTTGCTCCTAACGACATAGACTCTTATCTTATTTAGCAGCGCCTTATCAAAGACCTTCTGAAAACACCTTCAGGCAATGACCAGTTCCAGTAAGAGACAGTCTAGTGACCAACCCATGACATTCCATGCAGTTACTATCACTGAATTCCCACTATGAACATCCTGAGGGTTACCATTGATCAGAAACTCAATTGGACTCGCCATATAAATACAATGGCTATAAGACCAATTAGAGGATAGGAACACTGCAATGAGTAACTCAGCTCCTGGCTCTCCAAAGTCTATCCACCATCTAGGGCACAAGTCAAGAGTGTGATGGAATAGTCCCTGCTTACCTAGATGGATGCAGCTGCAACAACACTCAAGAATTTTGACACTATCCAGGACAAATCAGCTCGCTTAATTGCACCCTATCCACCACCTCCAATATTCACTCCTTTCACCATTGATACACAGTAACAGCAGTGTTTAACATCCTCAAGATGCACTGCAGAAATTTGTCAAAGATCCTTAAACAGCACCTTCCAAACCCACGACCATTATCTATTTGTTCCCCTCCAAGCCACTCATCATCCTGACTTGCAACTATACTACCGTTCCTCTTGTGTCACTGTGTTAAATCATAGAATCCTTTCCTAACAAAATTATGGCTGCTCCTCTACCTCAAGGATTGCTGTGAGTCAAGAAGGCAGCTATCACCACCTTCTCCAGGGAAATTAAAGATGGACAATAATGTTGGCCTAACCAGTGATATTCACATCCTATGAACAAATACAGGGAGAACTAGTCATTTGGATACAGAACTAGCTCAAAGGTAGAAGACAGAGAGTGGTGGTGGAGGGTTATTTTTCAGACTGGAGGCCTGGGACCAGTGGAGTGCCACAAGAATCGGTGCTGGGCCCTCTACTTTTTGTCATTTACATTGATTTGGATGCGAGCATAAGAGGTAAAGTTAGTAAGTTTGCAAATGACACCAAAATTGGAGGTATAGTGGACAGAGAAGAGGGTTACCTCAGATTACAACAGGATCTGGACCAGATGGGCCAATGGGCTGAGAAGTGGCAGATGGAGTTTAATTCAGATAAATGCAAGGTGCTGCATTTTGGGAAAGCAAATCTTAGCAGGACTTATACACTTAATGGTAAGGTCCTAGGGAGTGTTGCTGAACAA
>NC_057722.1:44767891-44824009 GCF_004010195.1 Chiloscyllium plagiosum | reverse complement strand
TGGGGCTGTTTTCCCTGGAGCGTCAGAGGCTGAGGGGTGACCTTATAGAGGTTTACAAAATTATGAGGGGCACCGATAGGATAAATAGACAAAGTCTTTTCCCTGGGGTCAGGGAGTCCAGAACTAGAAGGCATAGGTTTAGGGTGAGAGAGGAAAGATATAAAAGAGACCTAAGGGGCAACGTTTTCACGCAGAGGGTGGTATGTGTATGAAATGAACTGCCAGAGGATGTGGTAAAGGCTGGTACAATTGCAACATTTAAGAGGCATTTGGATGGGTATATGAATAGGAAGAGTTTGGGGGGATATTGGCCGGGTGGTGGCAGGTGGGACTAAATTGGGTTGGGATATCTGGTCGGCATGGACGGGTTGGACCGAAGGTCTGTTTCTGTGCTGTACATCTCTATGACTCTATGACTCTAAATAAAAGTAACTAACATGGCTGGTGCTTTCTGCAGTCTTACAAACATCTGTGTACAAAGAAAAACCCTCCTGCTCTCCATTACAAATCACTTACATTTAATCCTACATGCCTGTCTTTTCATTATAGGTCCCTCAATCATTGGAAACATTAACACAATATTTACTGCCCTCTTGACAGAGCGAAAATAGCCAGAGAATGTATTGATGCTGAGGATGTGGATGCACAGCCAAATCTAATAGCAGAACCTTATAATGTTTTCCTTCTGTTTCCTGCAGGCTGGCTAGTTACCAGGCAGAAAAAAACTAGCAATTGGAGGATGTAGCCAAGAATCTTTGGGGATACACCCTGGCAATTGGGGTCAAAGGGTGGGAGTGAAGGCAGAGATCAGAGCTTTTAAAAATGGGGTTAGAAGGAATCATGGTAAACTACTTGGTGGAGGTCGGTGAGTCAGAGAAAGAGAGTTAGAGTGGAGTGCAGGAAGGGGGAAAGTGAGAATCAGTAGAAGTGAGACTGAAGGCTTTCTTGAAAAGTCAGGGAAAGGCCTTTCCTCTTTGTAGCCCATAGGAGTATTGTAAAAGGCACTTACTGGCAAACCCTGCCTCTTTTTCAATGCTGGGTTCCTTAATCTCTGTGAGTCCTGTGCAACAACTGTTAAATGAAGAACAGGCTCTCAAGTGCCGTGTATGAGCCGAATCTAAATGTGTTCATGATGTTCCCCACCTCACCGCAGTGGGACACTTTATCACCATAAAACCCAGTGACAGGAAGATGACAGCAGATGCACAGGTTGAGAGCACATTTTTCATTGTTACATGTTTAACCCCTCACAACTGTATCCTGTTCAATTTATAATGTTTTTTTAAAAAATTCACTCATGGGGTAGGGTGCCATTGGCTAGCCAACATTTATTGTCCATGCCTAGTTGCCCTTGAGGAAGTTGTGATGAGCTGTCATCTTGAACTGTTGCAGTTGACTCACAATGCTCTTCGGGAGGGAATTCCAGGAGTTTGGTCAAGTGACAGTGAAGGAACGGCAATATATTTCCTTGTCAGGATGATGAGTGGCTTGGATGTGAAAATGCAGGTGGTCATGTTTCCATGTGTCTGCTACCCTTGTCATCTCAATGGAAGTGGTTGTGGGTTTGGAAAGTGCTATCTAAGGATCTTTGATGAATTTTTGTAGTGCATCTTGTAGATAGTATACTATGTGGTTACACAGCGTCAGTGATGGAGGGAGTGGTGCTTACAGATGTAGTCTCAATCAAATGGATGCTTTGTCCTGGATGGTCTTAAGCTGTTTGAGTGTTGTTGGGGCTGCACCTGCCCATCTATGTGAGTGTTTTCCTTCACACTCCTGACTTGCGCCTTGCAGATAGTGGACAGGCTTTGGAGAGTCAGGAGGTGATTTACTTTCCACAGTATTCCTAGCCTCTGACTGGCTCTTGTAGCCACTGTGTTTGTGTGGTGAGTCCAGTTGAGTTTCTGGTCAATGGTAATCCCAAGGATCTTAATAGTGGAGAATTTAGCAATGGTAATGCTTTTGAATACCAAGGTATGGTGATTATGAGAGAGGGTGTTATTGGCAGTGACCACCACCCAGAAATCCACAGGGCGTCTAGAGAGGACCAGAGTGAGAAATCAGCAGAATGTAATGATAGGGCTTAGGGGGCTGGGAAGATAGTTGGAGCCAGTATTCAATGTGGTGGGTTTCCATGTTGAGGTGGTTATTTGGTTGTGGAATTGAGGTATTCAGGTACAGTGAGGTGAAAGAAAACATGGATATTCTGGGACGGCACCTTGTTATCAGGCTGAAACCAGTGCTGATGGTATCTACTGTGAGGTGCATTCCCTGTCATCACATGTCATTCACTAGTCGCTAACGTCAACTGGAAAGTGGCAGGGACAACACCCAAGGTGGATAGAATCCATGTCAGTTTTTAAGCAAAAGCAGGCATCCATGTCTAGCTTATTGTAGGAGCAAACACATGAAGCATGTATTTGTGCAAACTGCAGCTACATTTAATTTGCAACCTTTGCATCATTCATCTGCAATGCATGCAGAGTGAATGTTCTTTGGATTCAAATGCCAGTCCGTGGTGATTTGCACCATGCCACTGGTACTTGCAAATTGAACATGGCATTTCATTGCTGCTGAAATTACTAAAAAATGACTAAAAAAAGATCAAATTCTGGTTCAGTACAACATATCACCTTTGCAACTTCTAAGTTTGCTGTGTGAGGTGGAGACAATTGCTATATTATTTGTGATGTAATTATTACAATGGAATATTCTGAATGCAAAGATAAGTTTCATGCTTGATGTGGGACTGGGATGGGAGGGGTTTGGAGCACATCTGGCAGTTCCTTTTTGATGTAATGTTCTGGTCACTCAGGTGGCACAGTACCTTCACCAGTAGATGCCCATGGGGAGGCTTAAGCTGAATGGATGTTGGAGACATGGTCCTTGTTATCAGGTGGTGTTCATCTTGCTGTATGGAGAAGTATGTAAAGCCCTCTATTGCAGGACATGCCAACTACTGACTGTTCTCAGAGCTATGAACCTGGTTTGCTCATTGTGTTCCAAACATAAGCCATTTCCACTGAGTCCTGCATCCAGCTACCGGTGAGATGCTAGTTGTTGTGGCTACTTCCTAAGAAGGAAATAGGCCAGACAGCAAGACTAGAACTTAGGGTAAGTCCAGGAACAGGAGCAGGCTGTTACAGAGGATGAGGAGCACCCAGCTGAGAGAGCTCACTGCTGTAGGGCTCCTCAGGATACTTAATGTTCCCGGGAGAACCAGACCTTTTCACTCCCAATTCTGTTTTGTCGGGATGAGCAAGGAGCAATGGCAACATGAGCTCCGTATGTCCTGGGACATGGTGATAGAATTATGACGGATACCAGAATAGCTTCTGAGGACTGCAGAGACCATCCTCTCTCAGTGGCTGCAAAGGGGACAACTTGTCTGAACTTCCATGTGACTGGCTGCTTCCAGGCAGTGATGAGTGACCTGTGTGGGATTTCTCAGTCATACACCCACTGACGCATCAGGACAGTGACCATCACCATCTGTGCATGATCTCACTGGCTCATTTTGTTTCCTGATGTTGAAGTCAGTGCTGCAGCCTGGGCAGTAGGATTCAGGAACATAACTGGCTTCCCCATCTACGCTGTCCCATTGATTGTACACACATGACACTGAGAGGGCTGTATTGCAAAACTGTGGAATTCATCGACAGACTGGTTCTATTCCATCAACCTCCAATGTTCCAGTGAAAAAGTCCCAGTCTTTCCAGTTTTTATTTTCATATCTCAAATGCTTCATTCCCGGCAACATCTTGATAAATCTTTTCTGAACCCTCTCCAATTTAATAATACTTTCCTATAACTGGGCAACTGGAGCTGCACACAGTCCTCAAGAAGGGCCCTCACCAACATTCTGTATAACCTCAAAATGGTGCCTCAACTCCTATACTCAATGGTCTGAGCAATGAAGGCAAGTGTGCTAAATGCCTTGTTAACCACCCTATTTAGCTGTGACACAAATTTCAAAGAATTATGTAACTGACCCGCTAGGTCTCTCTGTTCTACAACACTACCTACCATTAATTGTATAAGTCCTGCCCTTGTTTATATTACCAAAATGCAACAGCTCATATTTTCAGCAGTTAAATTATGTTACATATAAATATAATGTTAGTCAATGTTGATTTTAGTTTGCTTCTTACAATAAAGTTCTTTAAACTTTAAATGCGATTGTGTGAGTTTTTTTAGTCACTCGCTGGAATTCAAAGATCTTTTTAAATGTTATCAGTCTCCAAGGAGATGGTAACAGCTTTTTGAGGCTGCAGGATACTTAAGAATGGATAGCTTGTGTTACACCAGTCTGAGCTTTAATCAAAGCTCATGACATAGATCTCTTTGCAAAGACTCTCTTGTTAGGAATATGAACTTTGCAATTTTGTAGGCGAAGGAGGCAGTCTTGCATCTGTATGCCAAGAGTGAGTTCAACATTCAGTCAAGCATATAAAGGTTTATTAAAAATTAAATGAACCAATGTACTCATGGGCAACATTGATTTTACACAAGATGTGGTTCCATAAGATATGCACTGAGCTCAACCCACCAGGTGTCATCTCACAAACTCACATTATAATGTCCAGGCTTTTAAGCTTAGCTGAAAGGCCATCACATCTCTTCCTACATGACCTTCACTTCTGTTTTTACATTATGCATTATTAATTTGACATATTTAGATAGTAATAATCAGGTCCTAAGTAGGGGTAGTATTGGTTTCAGGATAGACCATCAATTCCCTAAGTATTTTCTTTTAAATTAAATCAATAAGCAAATAGATGTATGCATAATATGATGAGATCTATCCAAGGCTAATTTATATTATAACAGTTTTGAGCATTGAGTATAGGAGTTGGGAGGTCATGTTGCGGCTTTATAGGACATTGGTTAGGCCACTTTTGGAATATTGCGAGCAATCCTGGTCTCCATCCCATCGGAAGAAAGTTGTGAAACTTGAAAGAGTTCAGAAAAGATTTACAAGGATGTTGCCAGGGTTGGAGAATTTGAGCTATAGGACGAGGATGAATTGGCTTGGGCTGTTTTCCCTGGAGTGTTGGAGGTGACCTTATAGAGGTTTATAAAATCATGAAGAGCATGTATAGGGTAAATAGACAAGGTTTTAGATTTTTTTAGATTACATTACAGTGTGGAAACAGGCCCTTCGGCCCAACAAGTCCACACCGACCCACCGAAGCGCAACCCACCCACACCCCTACATTTACCCCTTACCTAACACTACGGGCAATTTAGCATGGCCAATTCACCTGACCTGCCCATCTTTGGACTGTGGGAGGAAACCGGAGCACCCGGAGGAAACCCACGCAGGCAACGTGCAAACTCCACACAGACAGTCGCCGGAGGCGGGAACTGAACCTGGGTCTCTGGCGCTATGAGGCAGCAGTGCTAACCACTGTGCCACCGTGCCGCCCACTGCCAAGGTCTTTTCCCTGGGATGAGGGAGTCCAGAACTAGAGGATATAGGTTTAGGGTGAGAGAGGAAAGATATAAAAGAGACCTAGGGGCAATATTTTCACAGAGAGGGTAGTGCATGTGTAGAATGAACTGCCAGAAGTGGTGGAGGGTGGTACAATTACAACATTTAAAAGGCATCTTGGATGGATATATGAATAAGTTGGGTTTAGAGGGATATGGGCCAAGTGCTGGTAAATGGGACTAGATTAGGTTCGGCTATCTGGTCAGTATGGATGCATTGGACCGAAGGGTCTATTTCTGTACTGTACATCTCTATGACTCTATGACAATCTACTGTATTGACTTTTTATGTCAGTTCTTAGAAAATTACACCCTACAAAATTAAAAACAAATTTGGGATTTTTTAAAAAATGTAAAATGAATTTTTCTTACTTTATTTTTCTCAAGCTTAATCAGAACACTATCTGCAGTATAAACAGACTTTATGTTGCATAGTGGACCAGGAATGGAGCTCCCTGATTTTCTCACATATGCTGGTAACAACTTTGGGGAATGTTGATGCACATCAACAAGTCTTCTTCCTGTAGGGTGGGCCTCTGACACTTATGTCTTGAGCAGAGCTAGAACATGGATTTGCCTATCAGTAAATGATATCTTGGGCCTCATTTTCCACTGCCTCAGATCCTGCTCAGAAATGTTGTGTAAATTTGTATTGTTAACTGAAAATGCCTTATGAGTTTTTAAAAGTTTAATCAAAATGAGTACAAGTAGACTTGTGCGCTTGAAAATAATGCAAATTTATTAGATTAATCCAGTTTAATTATGTACAAACTAATGAGCGAGTTTATTAGCTTAAAACATTTCAGACATTTACTTGCTGGCCATTGGGGTCTTCTGGCACTTGGAACTCTATCTCAGATTCCATAGCACTGGTCTCATGAACTCAAGTCTGATGGTGAAAATCCCATAAGTGGGACAGATTCCCTGACATTAATACTATTCTCGATATGTGCTGTGTCACATTTTGTAGTACTTCCAATGTTTTTCCAAACATTCCATTCACAGAAAATGAGTTGAAAAGATTTCCATTGGCTCTGCCTTAACTACATAAAAATGGTTCCCACAGACAGTCAAGGCTATACACTTAGCTCCCAGCCAAAATGGGCTTATTTTTCATTTCAATTGCTCATTGTCATATCAAATTAACCCTTAATCATTCACCCTTAATGAACTGGTTTGAAGATATCATTTTTGAGCCTAACACTACAGAATTGTTCTGTGACATGTCTCGACTTCACGCTTTACTCCCAAAGAGGTCATGAAGTCTAAGCCCTTGCTAGGAGAAGGAGTCTCTTCCAAAATTTTGGAAGAATGAAGTCAGGAGAAGAGACAGGTTACCATGGTACTTATGTAACCCATACATCTGTCTATGTCTCTTTTGACATTCTCCCAAGGGACATTTAATGCACTCTTCCCAACCTCTATACAAGCATCAACAACCCTAACTACTGCTTTCAATAATCTCATTGTTCTTGTGTCTATCATTTTCACTGTGGGATAACCAGACAATTTCTTTCCTGCCAACTTATTCCCCATCTCTATTGATCTTCTACACTGTGTCACTACCAGTGAATCAGCTCTCACCATCCTTCTTCCCATCTTGGTTCAGAATGTCCATTCATTTGTTAACAATGTTGTCAGCATCTATCAGTTTGTTACAGATGACTGCATCAACAACGTAGCTTTAATAGAAACCTGGCAGAGGGGTGAAGGCACTGCCTCTAAGTGAAACCTTTCTGCCTGACTGCATCTTTTTCCACCTTGCACAGCCAAAACACTGCACAGCATATCAAAAGATCACACCACAGTCTGCCCGACTTACCTGGAAATGTTTGCTCCTTTGGGCATCTCACCTGGTCCTATCTCCCATTTAAAACCCACTACTGTTCACCAAGAACCAAAAACCTTTCTTGCAAAGAAACTGTCACTGGTTTCCTCCCTTAGCTTCTGCATGCAGCAGTTTCAGCGACTTCAACCTCCAGCTCTATTGTGCTCTTTCTCTTCTGAGTTCATTCCTTCTTATCCTAAGTCTCCTGTCACATAAAATCCCTACCCTGTATTAAATTCATGACCTGATGTCACTACCTTGCAGGCCTCATTAAACTCCAGTTAATCACAGATGAAGCTTTATTATTTTCCTACATCTTCCCTGTCACTCCAAAGTTTCTGTGTTTGCCTTGGGAAAATTTCTCTCTGAATGAAATTACAACTGCACCTTTATAACCACCAACTGGCTTTCCCTTGATAATTCACTTACCACATTATCTCTGCGGCTTCTGACCTTCTCAACCATGCCCTCACCTACAACCTGGATACCCTAGACCCAATTATAACCATTATTCACTCTCACCTTGGTTTCCATCTCTGCTTCCTTAAGTGCAAGGGATGCAGACCTCGAATGAATGTGGTAGATAACTGATTGAATTGTTTATCGCATGAGAAGTCCAGCGAGATCTTTCTTGACTTTGGGAACATTTGCCAACATGGTTTAAGACATTGAGATGAGATTCTCGCTACTGAGCCACGAGAGGCCTAGTATTGAGAATTTTCGGACATTATCAACCTGATTAGCACTGTTACTCACAGTATCAGGTTCATATATACAGGTTTATAGTCTACCATGCACTGGACAGAAACAAGATGCTGAGAATTCCCAATGTGAAAATCAGAGCTGGTAGCCAGCAATTCCAGCTTGCCACTTGGTCCTTAAGTTTGTCACTTGGCATCAACACCACAGTTCATGCTCCAGTGGTACAGCTACACACAACCCATGCCAGCCTGTCTGCACCATCATGTCACAAATCCTGTCCACTTCTGTGCTATTCCGTTGCACTTTGGAGTGCGTCAGCAACTTAGAACATAGAACAGTACAGCACAGTACGGGCCTTTCGGTCCTTGATGTTGTGCCGACCTTTTATCCTGTCTAAGATCGAACTAGCCAACATCCCTACATTTTACCATCATTCATGTGCTATCCAAGAGTCACTTAAAAAGGTACCTGACTCTACTATCATCGCGAATAGTCTATTCCACACACCCACCACTCTGTGCAAAGAACCTACCTCTGACATCTCCCCTAAACTTCCCTTCAATCACCTTAAAATTATGCCCCTTCATGACAGCTATTTTTGCCCTGGGAAAAAGTCTCTGACTATAGAATTTATTTATGCCTCTCATCATCTAGTGCACCTCTATTAAGTTGCCTCTCACCCTTCTTCATTTCAATGAGAAAAGCCTTGGCTCCCTTAACCTTTCTTTGTAAGAAATGCCCTCAAGTCCACGCAGCATCCTAGCAAATCTCCTCTGTGCCCTCTCTAAAGCTTCCACATTCTTCCTATAATGAGGTGACTAGAACTGAACATAGTATTCTGAGTGTGGTCTAACCAGGGCTCCATAAAGGTGCAGTGAAGCCTCACGGCGCTTAAACTCAATTCCCCCGCTAATGAAAGCCAACGCACGATACGCCTTCTTAACAATCCTACCAAATTAATTGGCAACTTTGAGGGATCTATGGACATGGACCCCAAGATCCCTCTGTCACTCCACATTGCTAAGAAACCTGCTTTTAATCCTGTAATCTGCAATTCAAATTCAACCTTCAAAAATTAATCACTTCACACTTGTCCAGATTGAATTCCGTCTGTCATTTCTCAGCCCAGATCTGCATCCTGTCAATGACCTGTTGCAACCTACAACAGCCCTGCACACTATCCACCACTCCACCAACCTTGGTGTCATTGGCAAACTTACTAACCCACCCTTCCATTTCCTCATCCAAGTCATTTATAAAAATCACAAACAACAGAGGTTCCAGAACACATCCCTGTGGAACACCACTGGTCATTGAGCTCCAGGCTGAATCCTTTCCATCTACTATCACCCTCTTTCTTCTATGGGCGAGCCAATTCTGTATTCAGAGTCTAGGTTAGAGTGGTGCTGGAAAAGCACAGCAGGTCAGGTAGCATCCGAGGAGCAGGAAAATCGACATTTCTGGCAAAAGTACTTTATCAGGAATAGAGCTGATGAAGGGCTTTTGCCTGAAGCGTTGATTTTACTGCTCCTCGGATGCTGCCTGACCTGCTGTGCTTTTCCAGCACCACTCTAATCTAGACTCTGATTTCCAGCATCTGCAGTCCTTGTTTTTACCCAATTCTGTATCCAGACAGCCAAATATCCCTGTTTCCCTTACCACCTTACTTTCTGACCTGCTGCGCTTTTCCAGCAACACATTTTCAGCTCTGATCTCCAGCATCTGCAGACCTCACTTTCTCCTACTTTCTGAATAACCCAACATGGGGAACCTTATCAAATACCTTGCTAAAATCCATGTACGCCACATCCACTGCTCTACCTTCATCAATGTGTTTTGTCACATCCTCAAAGCATTCAATAAGGCTTGTGAGGTATGACCTGCCCCTTACAATGCTGACTATCTCTAATCAAATTATGGATTTCCAAAGTTAAAAATCACACAACACCAGGTTATAGTCCAACAGGTTTAATTGGAAGCACACTAGCTTTCGGAGCGATGCTCCTTCATCAGGTGATTGTGGAGGTTTCGATCGTAACACAGAATGTATAGCAATAATTTGCAATGTGATGTAACTGAAATTATACATTGAAAAATTGATTGTCTGTTAAGCCTTTCATCTGTTAGAATACAGTGATAGTTTCACTTCTTTCATGTGTAAATCACAAAACCCTTTTTTTTAAAGTTGCATTCTCGGATTAGCTGTTAACAATGGTGATAGCTAGACAATATGTTGAAGGTATTAGCCCCCTGTGTTCTCTGTCTATGCCATGATGTTTAGATTGATTCTAATCTAAAAAGTGAGATAACCGAGTTTTACATAAATTCATGCAGCTTTTGAGCTCAGAGCTCTTCATGAATGTATGCAGTTTTTGAGCAAAGCACAATGTAACTCTGCAAGTACAAATTCACCACACAAAATATATGTGTGCATGTACCGAACTTAGCTATGGGTACCCATAGGGAGGGCCTCAACCGGGACCTTGGGTTCATGTCACATTACAGGTGATCACCATTGCACTACACACACACACACACACACGGATATTCCTACACACAGACACAGGTACACACAGACGCGCACAGACACCCACACACACCCTTATAGACACACACACTCCCACACATGCACCCCCTCACAGTCTTGTTTTGATAGCTTGTTATAGAAATAACTCTGTTATTTCACTTTTTAGATTGGAATCAATCTAAACATCAGGTCATAGACAGAGAACACGGGGGGGCTAACATATTGTCTAGCTATCACCATTGTTAACAGCTAACCTGAGAATGCAACTTTTAAAAACAGGGTTTTGTGATTTACACATGAAAGAAGTGAAACTGTCACTGTATTCTAACAGATGAAAGGCTTAACAGACAACCAATTTTTCAATGTATAATTTCAGTTACATCACACTGCAAATTTTTGCTATAAATTCTGTGTTACGATTGAGCCCTCCACAATCACCTGATGAAGGAGCGTCGCTCCGAAAGCTAGTGTGCTTCCAATTAAACCTGTTGGACTATAACCTGGTGTTGTGTGATTTTTAACTTTGTACACCCTAGTCCAACACCGGCATCTCCAAATTATGGATTTCCAAGTAGCCAAAAATCGTGCCTGTCAGAATCCTCTCCAATAAATTGCCACCACTGATGTAAGACTGACTGGTCTGTTACTCCCAGGGTTATTCCTATTCCCTTTCTTGAACAAGGGAATAACATTTGCCATCTTCCAATCATCTGGCACTACACCAGTGAATGGTGAGGATGCAAAGATCATCACCAAAGGTGCAGCAATCTCTTCCCTTGTGTCCTGCAGTAACCTTGGGTATATCCCACCTGGACCAGGGAATTTATTATCCTTCCATTTTTCAAAATTCTCAACACATCATCCTTCTTTACATCAACCTTTTCAAGCATAGCAGTCTGTTTCACACTGTCCTCAGAAACTTCAAGGTCCCTCTCAGTAATACTGAAGCAAAGTATTTGTTGAGGACCTCCCCTACCTCCTCCGACTTCAGGCACAAGTTCTCTCCACTATTCCTGATCAGCCCAACCCTCATTCTGGCCATCCTCTTGCACCTCACATAAGTATAGAATGCCTAAGGGTTTCCCTTAATCCTACTCACTAAAGCTTTTTTGTGCCGCCTTCTAGCTCTCTTAAGTCCTCTCTTCAGTTCCGTCCTGGCTACCTTGTAACCTGTCTGATCCTTGCCTCCTTGGCCTTAAGTAAGCTTCCTTCTTCCTCTTGACTAGATGTTCTAAATCCCTTGTCACCCAAGCTTCCTTCACCCGACCATCCCTTCCATGCTTCAGTGGGACAAACCTATCCTGCACTCACAGCAAGTCCTTCCTAAACAACTTCCACTTTTCTGTCATGCATTTTCCTGAGAACAACTGTTCCTAATTTAGGTGTCCCAGTTCCTGCCGAAAAGAATTGTAATTCCCTCTCTCCCAATTAAATGCTTTCCTATACAGTATATTCCTATCCCTCTCCATAACAATAGTAAATGTAAAGGAATTATGGGCGGCAAAGTGGCTCAGTGGTTAGCACTGCTGCCTCATAGTGCCAGGGACCCACATTCGATCCCAGCCTTGGGCGACTAGCTGTGTGAGTTTGCACATTCTCTCTGTGTCGGCTTGGGTTTCCTCCGGGTGCTCCGGTTTCTTCCCACAGTCCAAAGATGTGCAGGTCAGGTGAGTTGGCCATGCTAAATTGCCCATAGTGTTAGGTGCATCATTCAGAGGGAGATGGGACTGGGTGAGCTACTCTTCAGAGGGTTGGTGTGGACTTGTTGGGCTGAAGGGCTTGTTTCCACACTGTAGGGAATCTAATCTAAATAAAAAGAATTGTGATCACTATCACTGAAATACTCTCCCACCCAGAGATCTGACACCTGGCCTGGTTCAGTACCAAGCACAAATTCCAATATAGCCTCCCCTCCATTTGGCCTATCTACATATTGAGTCAGAAATCCTGACTGGACATGCCTGATAAAAACTGCTCCATCCAAACTATTTGAACTAATGAGGTCCCAGTCAATATTAGTGAAGTTAATCTCACCTTTGACAAACGCCCTGTTACTTCTGCACCTTTCCAAAATCTTCCTCCATGTTTCTGTTGCTTTTAGGGCCTCTGTAGAAAGCTCCCAATAAAGTGACTGCACCTTTCCTGTTTCTGACTTCCATCCATACTGACTCTGTAGACAAACCCTCCTCGACAACCTTCCTTTCTGAATGTGATACTGCCCCTGATTAGCAATGCAACTCCCCTACCTCTTTTACCTCCCCCCGCTATTCCTTTTGAAATACTTAATCCCTGGAACATCTGACAACCATTCCTGCCCCTGTCCTATCTAAGCCTCTGTAATGGCCACAACAACATAGTTCCAAGTACTGATCCATGATCTAAGTTCATTACCCTTATTCCTGATGCTTCTTGCATTAAAATAGATACACTGTAACCCATCACACTGACTGCAACTTTGCCCTATCACCTGTCTATCCCTCCTCACAGATTCTTGCACGCTGTATCTAGCTGTTCACTAGCTACTCCATCCTCAGATCTGTAGCTCCTGTTACCACCTGTTATGGACTAGGCCAGACCACTCAAAACATTCTTAGGCAGGCAACCCAGACCATAACTTTGCAATTTGTTTCGGTTAAGTGTACAGCAAATTTACCTGGATTAAGTTAGCTAGGTTGACTACTCGATTTTAAAACAGACAAACATTTATTCACAAAATTACACAATGAAACACAAAGAACAAAATAAAGAACCCCCACAGAACTCAGTCTATCCAAACCAGACTTAAGTATGCTGTTCCGAATATACACAACACTCCCAATAAGCAAACTCCCTTGAAAACCCAGTATAAATGGAACACATGCTTACACGTTGAAGTTAAAGGACAGAAAAGAGAGAGAGAGTTTCCACACAACTCCCTGTTGAACTCACCAGTTCAAGACTGATTTAAACTGCTCAGCTCGAGAGCTGACCACTCCCCTTTCATTATACAGGTCACTTCTAAAACATGGCCACTTTGGCCTGAAGTCACATCAGATTACATATAAACAAGAGACCTCTCAAAATCCTTTTCATCTCTGTACCAAATCAAGGATAGAGTCTCCTTGAGCCAACGAACAGCTTTTAGAAAAAAATGCACTAGCTTTGTGACACATTCCCCCCCAACCAAATTAGTGTTTAAACCCTCCCCAAGAAGTCTAGCAAACCTCCCACCCAGGATATTAGTGCCCCTCCAGTTAAGGTGCAACCCATCCTTCTTCTACAGGTCCCACCTTCCCCAGAAGGTATCCCAACGATCCACATATCTGAAGCCCTCCCTCTTACACCAGCCCTGCAGCCACATGTTCATCTGCACTTGCTCGCTGTTCCTAGCCTTACTAGCCTGTGGCACTGGTAGCAATCTTGAGATTAATACTTCCATTAAAAAAACTGCTGCCAGGGCAGTTTCCATGAGAGGACAAGCATCCAGACCACAGATCGGACCTGGGTGAATCTCCAGACAAAGGGGGTACCATAGAGGGATAGGGAGCTAATGGAGTGCATGTCGGATGACAGTGTGAGCAAACATGCTCAGTCTTGCAGAGAGAAACACTTCATGAAAATGGAGATCAGAACCCCGAAATATTATAAGATTCAGCCCAGCTTCTTTTCTCTACTGAGAACCACCTTCTCAAGCTCCCCTCTCTGTCTTCTCCACCTCACCCACAGCAAGCACAAGGAGTTCCTGAACTTGTAAGAATGAGACACTCCATTCAGTTGTCTTTACAGCAACCACCCATTCCCAGAGATATTGGATATACCTTTCTCTTGAGTATCCTCCTATCACATTTCTGACGCCCCTCCCCCAAGTCCCTCCTCCCTATCTTTTATCTTAGCCTGCTGGACCAACTTTCCTCATTCCTGAAGAAGGGCTAATGCCCGAAACGTCGATTCTCCTGTTCCCTAGATGCTGCCTGATCTGCTGCACTTTTCCAGCAACACATTTCCATCTCTATCCTCCTATCTTAGCCTGGATCACACACCTTTCTGAAGAATCTCTCCTATCTCCCCTCATACTCTTTTTGAGATTATCTCGTCCCTCAGTCTGATTGCCCTTCTGGCAATGGACTGGTGGTAGGTTCTGAACAGTAGGGTATGATGTATATCCTATCCCTGAAATCTATAGACTGCATGGAAAATCTGATACAAGACAGTTAAGTGTCTGAAGGGCAGTTAATTTTATCAGGCCTCTGCCACAAATGCAACATGGTGTTCCCATTGATCCCCTGACCAATGCATCATCCACCTTAAACTCTAGACTATGTTTCAGGTTTGCGATGACATTTTAGGTCATGGATGTTTCCAGACCCGTTGTATATTTCTTGTATTTTCTGTTTTAATTTCGGGTTTCCAGAATCTGCAGCATTTTAATTAAATATTGGAAGGACTAGAATCATAATCTGTGGACTCTGTCATAAACTCCATTCCCTAGTTACTGACTATATCCCTCTTTGTGGCAACTACCCTGAGGCACATTGAAATGAGCTTCTGACCACCTCTGTTACTTCACACAACTTCATCCATGCTTTTGTACGCTTATTTGACCACTAAAATCTCAGCCTTGCCTTTATTACATCTAGACTTGAGCATTTCAAGTCTATACACATCAATTTGACTTAATCAAAACCTTTCAAGTCTATACACATCAATTTGACTTGATCAAAACTCTGCTGCCTGGACCTAACTTGCTTCAAGTCCCATTCACCTATTACTTCTGTCCTACTTGTTTCCCATTTTAACAACCTTGATTTCAAAATTCTTATCCTTGCTTCAAATCCCTCCAGGAGGTTCTCCCTCTGTATTTCTGATCAGCCCTACAATCTTCTGATATATTCATTCTTCTCCACTTCAAGCCTTTAAGCACTCCTGATTTTAAGTGTTCCACTATTGGTCGGCATGCCTTTAGCTCCCTTTAGGATGTTAATAGTGGGGTTGCAGTGATGGTAAAGCAATTGAATGTCAAGGGACAGTGGTTACATTGTCTCTATCTGGAAATGATCATTGCATGGCATTTGTGTGGTGTGAATGCTACTTGCCACTTCTTAGCCTCAGCCTGGATATTCTCCAGCTCCTGTTGCAGTTGAACATGGATTGCTTCAGTTTCTGAGGAATGGATGAATGGTGCTTAATATTGTGCAATTGTCAGCAAACATCCCTACTTCTGACCTTATGATGGAGGGAAGGATATTGATGAAGTAGCTGAAATAGTTGGCCTTAGGATACTATCCTGAGAAATTCCTGCAGGGATGTCCTGGAGCTGAGATGACTGACCTCCAAAAACCGCCTTGTAAGGAATTATGTCACATGCTGCATTCAGGGTAAACCAACTTATAGTTTTGCTTTTGAAACAAATATTATTTGCATTTTGAGGAACAGGCTGAATGGGCTAATTGACCTGCTCCTGTTTTTATGTTCTTGTTGATTATTTTAGGTGGCCACCAGGGACTTCTCTACAACACTCAAACCAAAGTGGTGGTGCTATTCAGATGCAGGACATTTCCCCTTTGAACTTGACACTCTTACTCTTGGCAGAGATTAGAATATAATTCACCACAAGGTTTATGGAGTTGGTTTTATAGGGATTATTAAATTATTTTATGTTTTAGTTTACTATTTTGTGAAATTGTAGTGATATCAGTTTTAAATTACTTAAAATCACCAGACTGCATAATCATAACTACACATTTTCTTTTCTTTTGTCTGGCTTAGCCCTGACCACTGGAATTAAAACAGAAGCATGCTCATCATATGGACTTTTTGAACAGTTAAGTTTTGCAGCTTTGTGATAGCAAACCAGCTGGTCCCCATATTGCTTTGAAATGCAGAAGTGAGATGTGTTGGCCATATGAAGTTCAAACGTTACAGTTAACAAATACACAAAGAGTATAAGATCTAAAGAGGAAAGAATGAAAATTGTATCTGCCGAGCAGCATTAGTTTTAGCATGCCTATATGGTATCCAAAACTCATAATTGTAATTTTTTTTCCTTGGCTCACTTAATTTGGTGTGAGGAAAGTGTAGCTCCAAAGATTGCTTGTAGTAAATCACATGATATTGCAGTATTTTACAAAAGTCTTGCACATGCAATACCAACTGGGAAAAGAAATACTATGAAAACGGCTTTTGACAGTAAAGGCTGTTCTGATAGAGTACAGTTACAAATCATTGAAAAAATGTTTAAATACTTCTATGCATTTCTTCCAGATTTATTAAAGCTTTAGCATTTTCAATGAGTGCTTCATGTAAAATTGGTTTCTTAGTCAGGAAAGTTATTGAAATAAAAATAGAAATTGTTGGAGAAATTCAGCAGGTCTGGCAGCAGCTGTGGAAACAAAACGGCGTTAACATCAGAACTCTTCCGATTAAGAGTCACCAGATTTTAAATATTAACTCGCCTTTGTTCTCACAGATGCTGCCAGATCAGCTGAGTTTCTCCAGCAATTTCTGTCATTGTTTCAGATCTCCAGCATCTTCAGTTCTTTAAGTTAATGAAGTCTTCCATTGCATGTAATAATGTGCAATTGCAATGGTTGATAAATATTTGTAACTGAATTGGATGTAACAGGTGGTATCTAGTGACTGCACAGACTCTAAAACTGTCTGAGTGGTATAATCCTATGGACAGATTCCGACTAAATGACTCCAGGATGGCATAAGTAGTAACATTCCAGAAATGTGAAGCTGTCTGTGAGTAGAAGACAGTTGAAAAGAAACAGATGCAAACTTCCACACATTTTAAATTATATGATATAAAGAAGTTAACTTTCCAAGACTTTTGCTTAAGTCTGTAATAAATTAAACCAGAATAGAGAATTTTCATAAATGATGATGCAGTGCAGATCACAGGAATCGTTCTCCATAAAGCTGGTATTTTGAAAAGCAAAGTGTGTTCTTGTATTCTGTTGTAACTAGCAAGGTATTAAGCATAGAGTATTCAACATTCTGAATATTTGAATTTTATGACCCCATGTTTCAGTTATTCAGTCTCCATCTCAGTTACCGTGGAGTGATTTATAGCTGATATTTGACTGTTTATAAAGCAACCAGCAACTAAAAATGGTTGTGAAATTGTATTTCAGTAGATAGGTGTCCAGCACTTTTTTAGAAAACTGGTGACAAGCAAATAATGATGAGGGTCCTGCACCAGATATAAATTGCTGCTCATTATTTTCATGTTCCACTGCATTTTGGAGGGCTGAACATCTGTGTTGTGTAAAAAGGATTGCTTCAAACAATTTCCTTTGGACCTATTGCACTGAAAATGGAATATGAATCATTTAATTACAATGCAAGGGCAAGAGCCTGTTATTTCAATATTCTGGTGAAAGTTTGGAGCATTACCTGTGCAAAAACATACAAATCCTGTTGCATGAGTTTCAAGTCTTAATAGGGTAGGAAGTATAGGAGTTAGTGTAATATATCAGTGATTAATGTCAACTATTTTGTTATAATTGGGTATTGGAGAAATACAGATAGAGCGGTATGTGGTTGTATGAATTCATGGCTTATGTGATCCCAAACTTCTTTATGGTGTATTCATTTTCAGCTAGTTAGTGAATCTAATGCCAACGATACTGTACAATTGCTGATTAAATGCTGCTCGTCTCTAAATATCATATTTCTGAGATGTTTTGATATGCAGAAGTTTGCAGAGTTCCTTCAGTTCAAATACTTCACTTTGCTTGAAGCAAAAAATGGTTTTCCAGTCTTTTCTGCTTTTCTGAACGGTGAGACAACATTGCACTTTTAAACGCCTTACATACACATTTTCTTCAAGAAACCATCTGCCACTCATTGCGTTATTCAAAGACCCGATGTCATTGAATAAACAGCATCACAGACGACCATGGCTGTGATTCAAACATTACGGAAAAACATTTTATGGCACCAAATATATTTTCAGGCCCAAAATATGTGTGAAAACATTCTATACTACGAATGGGTTGTGTGCACTCATTATGTGCTGCAAGTGCATCAACTGCCATTTAGTTGAAGGCAGTAAAAGAGATGGCTCACATCTATCACTGAAACAGATGTTTACCTTTTAAAAATATAGGCTGCTCTGGGTAAAGCCAATGCTGGCCTGACTGCAATTGGGAATAGGTAGTTTGCATTTACTTACATCTCCTTAAAGGTTCTGCTGAAGACTGTCACCAAAAAGACAGGTTTTCTTTTTCCTATATGTTTATCTGAATGCAGGCACAGGAGGTGCAGGAATGCTGTCTCTGGCTGCACTGGAGAACCAGAACCAGTTGTTCTCCTCTCTCATGTTTGATTGCTTCTCTTTCTCCTTTTGTGCCTTCACTAGCATTTTCCTGAGGGCCACTGGCCGTGATATAACATGTAATTGCGCTTTACCTGTGTGCTGCCTCTGGCTGCTTTGTAGTCACACAACATCTGGTGCTGTATAGAAATTGCAATATTGCCCTTCCGTTTAGTTCCACCAGGCTGGATCCTGCATTTTTCTTTGGCCAAGTGTTAGTTTCATCGAGGTTCACAGCAGGGTTCTCTTTGCAAAACCTAGCAAGATTTCTCACTGCAGTTTACCAAACCCGCTTCATTAACTTCCTGTCTTGCCTGAAATGTGCCCTATTGCTGCCTGATTCTTGCCCTATTCTACAACCTACATTCCTGCAGCAACTTGCCACTCACCAGAATTCTGCCAAAAGACAAGTGCCCACCCCATATTTAAAAGGCCTCTGTGCACCCAACAAGTGTGGACAACCTGCCATTGCCCTTCACCAGAAAACATATTGGCACAGCAGCGACAGATCCACATTGTTCTCGGCATACAGCTGACATGGTTGATGCTTTCTTTCTCATTCTCTCACAATAGTCACTGCTTAACCACCAGCTCATACTTCCTACCCTTCTTGAGCTACATCCAGTCTAGTCACCCTCTCTCAAGTCACTGCTACTCTGTCCCAATACCCTCTAAAGACCTGTAATTTGTCACTGTTCAGTAAGGTAACATTACATACAAGAAAGCAATCAAATAATTGCAGGAATGAACTTTTAAATAAAGTCAGCAAAAGTGAACATGAAAACAATGAATGGAGACTCCAGTTTACCTCCACAATACTAACCAAATGTTATTCATGATGATCAATGACTATTTCACAAGACAGATTGACTTCTTCTCCGAACTTTTACCTCCTGGAATTGGGTCCTGTCTGGCTTGATAAAAACTGAGATTTGTCATGGTCAAAGAAAACTTGACCTCAAGTGACTCCTCTTTCTTGAAAGGCTGTTGCCATTCTCCCAGTTCCTCAGCATCAATCATGTTATTTGCTCCAATTGTGCAGAGCAGAGCATGTTAGGATGATGCAACACTGTGTGTCCAGATTATGTTGGTGGGCCCTCTCAAACCAGCAGCAAAACAGCCTCTTCATCAGCCCTATCATCTGCTTCAGCACAGCCCTGGTTCAACCATGGGCAGCATTGTATCTGCATTTAACATCAGCCCAGGCTTTTGTAATGCGGTCATGAGCCACAGCTACGATAAGTAGTCCTTGTCACCCAGTAACCAGCCTTGTAAGGCTCAAGGATCCTCAAACACACCAGGCACAAGAGGGTGCTCTAGAATAAACGAGTCCTGGCAGCTGCTAGGGTAGTGGTTGCATATCTCTAGAAAGTGGTAAATTAGAATGGAAACTCAATCTGTTGATGAACTTGCAGTTTCTTGGATGTGACCCTCTCAGTGCGACATGTGTACAGTCGATAGCACTCTCACCGGGGGAAGCCATCCAGGTTTCTGAATCCTACTGTTCGGGCTGCAGCACTCAGTTCATCATGGGGAAATGAAATAAACTTCTGTGATCTAGCTGAAATGGCATCGGTAAGTGTGCTAATGTATTTGTAGGAGTACGCCTGAGCAATCCTGCACAGGTCATCCATTGCTCCCTGGAAGGAGCCAGTTGCATAGAAGTTCAAAGAAGCTGTCACCTTCATAGCCACTGGGAGAGGATGTCTTATCACTCCTGCGGTTTTCAGTATCTGGCATAATTCTTTCGCAGTGTAATGGGACTTATGGAGCTTGTCTTGACACTGCTGTCACTCAACTGAAGGAGATGGAGTTGGGAGTGAAAAGCTCTGTTCATCCTATGAACCCCAAGTGTCATAAAGAGCCATGCCACTGTGAGCTCTGTCTATACGGGTGTTTCTGGACTGGTTACTGGCGCTGTTCCTTCTGTATCCACCTTCACCCTCTTAGGAAGCCAGGTACAGCGAACAATGACCCAACAGGGGCTGTGTGGTTGACCTTTGCTGGAAATGACTTATGTTGGGAATATGGGGTAAAACAAATTCTTAGAGAGAACATGTAGTTATCATATCTTGTAGATGAGGCTGCACACACTCCTCCAAATTGTGAGCCATGCATCTCCCTGCTAACAAAGGCCATGTCTCTGTCAATTGATCATTAGTCTCAGCATGTACATCAACTGGCGAAGGTGCTATGCTGGTTGAATGACCAAGTGTAAACACCACATCTTTTTATTTTTCTGTATTAGATTAGGTTCCCTGCTGTGTGGAAACAGGCCATTTGGCCCAACAAGTCTACACTGACCCTCTGAAGAGTAACTCACCCAGACCCATTTCCCTGTCCAGACTAATGCACCTAATACTATGGGCAATTTATTATGACCAATTCAGCTAACCTGCATATCTTTGGACTGTGGGAGGAAACCCACGCAGAAACAGGGAGAATGTGCAAACTCCACATAGACAGTCACTTGAGGCGTGAATCGAACCCAGGTCCCTGGCGCTGTGAGGCAGCAGTGCTAACTACCGAGCTACCATGCTGCTCATATTTCTGGCTGTAGATTGAGAAGGGAAAAATAAAAGGAGTATGGAAGGGATTGATATACTTTTTAAGAGGAAGTTACCATGATGTATTGTCAATGATGTTTACACTGCTACTCTGTTCAACCAGAGGAGAAGTCTCCATGGGACCAGGCTGGGTGCAAATTGAGATTTGCCTTGCAACAAGTAGCTGATTGGCTTGTGGAGTTATGACAAATTGTCAATGACAAAAGCTTTCATCCTGTCAACAACTTTGTGATTGGCTCCCAAGTAATTGCACAGCTTGTGGGTATGAATGATAGTCCCAGAAATCTTTAGACTTATGGAAGGGAAGGTGTTGTCTCTCTAGAATAGAAAATACCTGAAAACTGAAGAAAACCAGTTTTTTCTCCCTCACCAGTTGCTGTAAAGCTGTTGCTTTTAATCAGTCAGTCAGAGACTTTATAATTGGGAAGCAATCAATCCGAACCTCTTGCAGGGAAGTGAAACATACTTGGAGAAAAAAGATTGATAAACAACAAGTCCTGACAAACAAAGTGAATCATCTCAGAAAATCCAATGGATAAGGCCATTAAACTGTCTACCCATTTTCTTTTCCCCTCCATCCATAACACCTATGGTTTGTCTGGCTGTGACTGTCTGTATGTGTGTAGGGGAGGTTTTATAAGAGGGTCAGTTATAAATAGTTGTTGAAATTAATTTTATAACATGTTAACAGTTCATAATTGTTTATCTGCAGCTGAAATCTATTTATTTTTATCAATAATAATTTTTCTTAAGTACAAAAATCTGGTCTGCGGTTTCTGTTCACCTGGATCTAAACAGACAGGTAATCCAGTAACTTTGTGAAATTTGATAACATTTTTAACTTCTGTGATAACTTGGGGACTGGCGGGGCTTGATTTCTGACTTGCTGTCCTGATGAGGCACCAACATATATCAGCAAAATTAGAATGCCCGCTCTGTATCTTGGCATTCAGTAGGTTCAATCGTAATGTGGACAAGACAGATGATGAAGCAATTGATTCTGCCCACTCTTGTAAGTTCCACAAGTTATGGGTAGTTTGTGGCCCACATTCACTTATTTTGATGTCAGGATCAGTGCCAGCAATGTGGAACAAAAAAAGACTCTTGAACAAGCAGGGCCCATAACAAAATAATATTTTGTCTGTAAATTTTTAGGCTACTTTCAGGATTTGTGGTGAGGTAAGTCACAGTTTCAGAGCAACAAAAAGTCAAAGGATTGCTCATACAAAGATATTAATGTGATAGAAACCCTCGATTTTCAGAAGATATCCAATATATATCTAAGGCAAATTGGTGATACAACCAACTCAAGTTTGACAGAAACAAGAACAAAAATTGCTGGAGAAACTCAGCAGGTCTGGTAACATCTGTGGGGAGAAAGCAGAGTTAACAATCTGAGTCTAGTGAAAAATCACACAACACCAGGTTATAGTCCAACAAGTTTAATTAGAAGCACTAGCTTTCGGAGCGCCGCTCCTTCATCAATTGTAAGATTATTGTGTCCTCCACAACTACCTGATGAAGGAGCGATGCTCTGAAAGCTAGTGCTTCCAATTAAACCTGTTGGACTAAAACCTGGTGTTGTGTGATTTTTAACTTTGTACACCCCAGTCCAACACCGGCATCTCAAATAATGAGTCTAGTGACCCTTCTTCATAACTGCCAGTCTTCATAAATGAGTCTCTCCAGCAATGTCTGTTTTTGTTTCAGATTTCCAGCACACACAAATATTATGAATAAAAACTGAGTTTAAAAAAAAAGTTAAGATCTTTACAGTTCAGTCTCTGGATCATTTGTAAAGAGCAAATAGTGGAACAGTCAACTGATAATTGACTGATAATAACAGTCAATTTCAGGATTCTTGACTTTGCAGGTTGATTGAAATCTTTTTGTTTTGGTTCCTCTCAGCAGTGACTATCTGGCAGCATTTATAGTAAGATAGAATATTTTTTCCTCTCTATCTACAGTGCAAACATATTTAAAGGCTATTCTCAAACTGTGACCTTCATGGCACATTAGTTCACATGCTAGGGTGTAAGGCCACTATTACACACAGACAAGGATTGGAGTCAGTGGATGTTACTGATCTCCAACTCCTTTCCCCATTGGATCATCTGAATGAATATGAACAGACCTATTTATGTTTGATGGACAATCTTACTTTATTGCTGTTGAGTAGTTTTCTTGCTCGATTGCAGTGAGAAATTTATATACCACTGCCAGAGGGGCAGTTGCCAGGGTTGTGCAGGAAATATTCACTTCTAGCGGGATCCCTGATGTGGTCATGTTGGACAATAGACCACAGTTTGCTAACATTTATTTCAGTCACTGTGCACCCAGTTTTGAACATGTAATGAGCTTCCTGAGAGATCCACATTGAAATGGGGGAACTGAGCATGGGAAAAATGCTTTCTTTTATACAGCTTTGTTAAACTACTGGTCCATCCCATTGCATTGTGGCTTATTGCCATCAGATTTACCAACGGGTAGAAAACTGATGATTCAACTCCCCATCCTACCAAAGAGATTGGCTCTAAATTAGAGCTCATGGGACCAAACAAAATTTGTCAGAAAAACAGTCTTATCCGGAGCAGCAGGCGACCCACAATAATAGACTGCACTGTTCACAAAAGTGCCACACTTAAACTGAGGACAATTACTATGGATAAGAAACTTTAAAAGGATTGGTATGGTTTTTCCAGGGCTAGTGAATCAGTTGCAATTGTATCTTGCCTGGTCAGTTAAGGAATATGAAAGAGAAAACATAGGGATCTTGTCTCATTATGAACAATTAACCGACTTACCAATCTTCTAAGACCAAAGAGAATACATTCTGGAGAAATTGTTATGCTCCAGTCTGCCTGGAATGGTGATTTCAGAGAGATGAAGAGATGGGGCATTGATAAATAAATATAAATATATATCTATATCTATATGTATACTAATTGCCAGTAATATACTACGTCTCAGAATTCAAAACTTGACTGACAGCAGCATTGCACACAAAAATTTAGAATGATATTTTTGCCAATTTACCGCAATTTTACTGATTGAATTTAAATCTAAACCCTACATTATATTTAGCTAATTAACGTGAAAACTAAGGAACATCAAAATAAAGAACAGGATGCAACATAAAAAGCAATCAACATTTTTTCTCTTTTAGTTGAATTTCTTTCCTAAGAAGGGGGGAAGGGGCATTGGCATTCATGGGAATGTGGTACTAGGTCTTGGCTTACCATGGCTTACAGCCTAATTCAGGTTCAAGTCCGGTCTGGCAGGAAATGCCACACAGTGTTTCTTTTTTACTTTGGAAGACAGACAGGCAGGATTTAGGGACTCAGCAGCCTATTAAATCATCCAGTCATCAGGGATTTTCAGAGATTACTCTGAAAGAACACACAACTGAGGCAGACTTTCCCACAGATTGTTCAATTACTCTATGTGTACTGCATAATCCATTCAGCCAGCAATGCGGGCACTTTGTAAAATAAAAAAGTAACACGCAGTTTTTAATAACTAAGTGACTTTAATTATCCTGGGAAAGTAACAGTTGCCTTGGGCTGTACGGCACATATTCATAATTAATGTTACAAAGAGGTATTGTGAAAAGATAAACCGTGTTCATTGCTATTAGACTCAAGATTTTCCTCACTTTAATGTGCTACATTGAAAAACAGCAGTTTAAATGATTTGTAATGCAATCTAATCTGCCAGCAACCAATCAGCTGATTTCCAAAGAAAGAATATTGCCAGCAACAATGTGCAATATTTTAACTCTCACAAACTGCTTCACGTTAACAGTATTTGGATGTATAATGTGAGTACATATTTGAAGGGTTATCAGACTAGTTGTCATGGATTATTCCAATAGAAAGAGTCTCTTCAGTTCAGCTTTAGCAGTCTCAGGAGTTTGTGGAAGCTGCACTAATTGTCCTCCATATACACCATCAGTCCGGAAGTCATCTGAGTTTTATTAAAATGATCAATTAGTAGTTAAATTAAAAAAAACTATTTCCAGTATTGGCATGAACTCCATGCTGCCCTTGATGTGTTATATTTATCCTCCTTGGGAGAAGACCAGGAAGTAGAAGTCTCTTTGAAATCATACCTTGATGACATGCCGAGTGATGGAAGGTTGTAATCTGCAGCAGACTCAGTACTCAGAAACTTGACCCCACAGGCCTGCACACCAAGGCATTGTTGATAACAGAATAGCCAACTTATCTCACTAATGTAATCAATGGGTGTAGATCTGCCACAGGCCACTATAATCTTCCTGTTCAGCGTTAGATAACTATGCAAGCCAATGCCATATGAGGATGATTCTAGTGGAACTTGCAAAAGGAAGCTAAAGGGTCTGCAATGGAAAGAAAAATGGTCTTACCTACTTAAACTCTGCCCTTTTCTTTATACATAAGGGACCTAAATCTCAGCTCTATGAATTGGTTTCTAAACAGTCAGGGAAGTGGGTTGTCTCAGTAGAGATAGAACACTTGCTCTATATTAGAACAAAACAATCCCAACCCAGAAGGATTTCTCAGTAGCTCATTTTAAGGGGATATTAAACATGATGATAAAAGACAGACACATATGCCAGACACCAGGACTTGGAACAGGGTTATATCAGCATCTAAAAACAGAAGCACAGGGATCTAAGGGGATTGCTGTTCTCTGGTTGGGTTGGGGCCGCTGTGCTTGAGCTGGGGGTAGGGGGCAGGGCAGGGGCCTGGGCCAAAAGCAGCAATGAAGTTGGTTATTTCTGCTCCTGCCCCGGCCAGACACACCAAAAGCCAAAAATGAAATTGTGCTAAGAAGAGTTGTTACATAGTTATTTAAATTTCCAGCAAGTTTGGTGGAGGCTGGATTCCTTTGCTGAGGAAGAACATAAGCTCTGGCACAGTCTTGTGATTATCATTTACAATGTTATTAATTGGTCATAAGCACCTAATAGTGGGCAACAATAAACATTGTTATCCCCTAACATGCTGACATCATTGTGCAGCTTTGTAAATAATCGAGCACACAGACAAGCAATGAAACATGTGCTTTGAGGATGACTAAAATAACAGTGAAACAATTTAAGTCTAAGCATTAAATAATAAATGTGCAGGTATTATACAAGTTTATTATTTTATGTTTCAATCTGTTTGATTCATTGGCTAGTGAGTGTATCAGTGAGTGTATTTGTGAGTGTATCAGCACATTTAGATGTACATATGTTTGAGTAGGTGTTTCCATAATAATGTTCTAGAAGAAAGTGAGGACTACTGATGCTGGAGATCAGAGCTGAAAATGTGTTGCTGGAAAAGCGCAGCAGATCAGGCAGCATCCAAGAAGCAGGAGAATCGACGTTTCGGGCATGATTCCTGAAGAAGGGCTTATGCCCGAAACGTCGATTATCCTGCTCCTTGGATGCTGCCTGACCTGCTGCGCTTTTCCAGCAACACATTTTCAGCTTTCCATAATAATGCCCAGAAACATAGAATTTGGTTCTGTTTCCCTTCCTTGACCCAAGCACCACAAAGCCATTGGCAGCACTCCATAGCTGCACAAGCTAAGGTCAGCTAACTCTGCAAATGAACCAGGCAAGAGAAAAGCTTCTGACATGATGAATACTTCATGTGAGGGATTTTAAAATATGTTGCCGTATGCAGATAACATGATGAAAAATTATATTGGTAGAAATCATTATTGCTTAATCTGCATAACCCTTTACTTACATAAAGCTTTACTTATCTCTGTTTGAGTTGAAGGAAAAGGGTGAGTGAGTGCCACAGTTGACAAATTGGATTTGACATCCACAGGACACACAACTGAAGGTTATGACATGTCCTGAATCAGGAGTTTAGGATCTTCAACTGATCGAGCTGAAACGTTGCTTGAGCTGTGCTTTGATCATCCACAGGATTGACAAAGAAGAGTTTCACTTTTCAAGGGCAAAGAAGTTATATGCATTTTGTGTAAAGTTTTATTATAAACTGAATTGCATAGAGTTAAATCCTCTATTAAAACACATGATAGAGATAGCTGCTGGATAGAAGCTGTGAAAAATCAAACTTGTTAAATTGACCAAAACAAATTTCTGATGGCACTGCGATATACAGCAATGATGTTCCCTTTCTTGTTTGCAGTTAGCAAGAATTTTATTGCTTGACTTATCTGCCTGAACTAAGATCATCTAAAAATAATAATGCAAATGTTTAGCTGCAGTTGTATTGGTTACATACTGTAAAGTTCCTGTAATATAATAAGTACAAGCAAATTACAATTAATTTACAATCCAAGAACAAATTATAACCCATCATATAATTCATATCACTCAGTTAAAATTGTATGAATTCTTACTAAAAGTGTTTGCTTACAGTTGATGCACAGTTAAGAATCTAATGTCCAAACCAAAGCATGATCCACATTTGTGGCACATAAGTTGCACAATTTCCATGGAACCCTTGGCAATTGGCACCAATAATAAAAAAGGAAGTTTGAGTTCATGTTAGACATGCCCAGAATAAAGTATTATGATTCAAATCTAAATTTAATTGTAATAAGGTCTTACTAGAGGGTAGGCCGTCAGACCTCCTGGATTATTAATATGTAAGAAATGTTTGTCCTTGAAAGTATGTTATGAATGTTTCCATGCTCTTTTTACACTGAGAAAAGATTCTAATCCTATAAACAGGCATTTAAAAATGTAAATGTTTGAATTGTCAAATTTTAAAATGCATTCTTTATCTAAGAACATTATGTCATAGCTGCACAGCAATGTGATGATGACAGTCTTAAGCCTCAAGCCTGCTTTTATCCAGACAAGCCTTCTGCAGCGAAGCATGCAGACTGTGGGAAAGGACTGCTGAGGCACGCGCCAGATAAGATCATACAATAAGTGATACAGCTCTCTGGAACACACCATCGCTTTCGTATGCAAACACCCTTACTTAGCTTCTTTTCTTTCCATCCTGTGCTACTCACCTTTCTCAAGTATTTCCACCACAATAATCTGTCAGGTAGAAAATAACTGAACAAGCCCACTATTCTTCTCTCTGGTTTTCCCATGTCATGAACAGACTACAGTTTTTTTTCTTAAAAATGGTTTTCCCTTTTATCTTCCACTCTCTGGCCTCCGAACAAACTCCCTCTATTTCTTTTTTCTGAATAGGGCTTGACTAAAGCTACAGAAAAAGGCTCTTTATATTTCTAGCCCTTGCAACTGACATGGAACAGTAGTAGCTCTTAATTACTCAGGAAGTGACAATGTCAAGTGTTTTGAAGGCAGCCATGCACTTCTTATTGATTTCTGTGCATTGTTACTAGTCGTGATTCAGGATTAAAGTACAACACTTTTCAGTGTTTTGATTTCTTTTCTAATCTTCTCCAAGAATCATCCAGTAATTTTTATATTAAACAAAAAAAGAATGTTTGAGGCTGACTAGGAAATCCTAATTGCCAATTTGCAATTGAGAAAGTCAGCACTTGGCCAATTCACTGGTACTTCAGTTGCATTAAGCCATACATAAAAGGAAACAAGAACAAGATTTCATCAATTGGAAAGCACATTGCTGTGGTTTAAGTAATTTTGAATATTCAATGTTCTATAAAATGTGCCTAGATATATAAAGCTTTCCTTCTATAAATAAAGAAAGGTGAAGTAATTTGTCTATTTCTAGCTGTGTGCACTTTATCTGCCAAGGAAACGTTCCTGGGAGGCAATCATAAAATGAATATATGAACATTTACAAAGGGTAGAAAAAGACAGATAGACAGTGATGTTATGGTGCAACATCTCCAATTTATCACCCACAACTTTCTTTGCTGTCTACCTGCTAGCCGTTATCATTTGGGCCAATTAGGTGAATAACTGAAAAATAATTCTCTTACCCTGAAGTTTATCAAGCAAGTTCGAGGAGGCCACAATGACTGAGAGACACATTTAATCTTCTATAATTATGTAATCTATCCTCATCTGGTTATCCTTTGAATGATTGCAAGAATCAGTCCTCACTGCACATGCCCAAAAATTGCACCAGAGTTTGACAACTCTGTGAAAACAAAAGCCTAACATCTAACTTAGTTCTGTACCTTTATAATTATATCTATGTCCCAGATATATCTGGGTCTTTGTAATGCTGACTCAAATTGTCTGCCCACATGGACCAAATATCACCATTTAATTATTTTGAAAACCTGAATCACATTTCTTTGAAGTTCATTCTTTTTTAAAGTGTCCCTGCTTTCCATTTCTATTGTAGTAATAAAAAGTATATAAACCTGGTGTCAAAATAGTGACCATCCTCAGATCCATTTCTATGTACAATGTACTCTCCAAGAGAACTACAAAAGGGTGCCATATTCTAGATGAAAATTTACGAACCTTATACAGAGATTAAATAATATTTCCTATTTGAACTTAACTTCCCTGCAAATACATTTTACCATTATTCTTCATGCAAACTTTGCACAGCATTGATCATAGACTCTCAATGGTTTATGTGCTACAATCCAGGTTTCAGTAGAATTAGTAATCCTGCGGTGGCTACGTATGCTTGGCAGAGCTTCCACCTTGGTGCATAATGTACGAACCACCCATTGCTTCAAGGCCTCATTACCGAGGCCTTGGTATCAAAATGCACCATTGGAGGCTGTACTCAGAACAGTTACACACAATTTTGTCTGAGTATTTTTGCATTGGGCAAGCAGGTGGCTGAGCCTTCAATGGTCATTGACAGGCAGCTGTCAATGTGATTGAAAATTTAGGGGTAGCACATTTCAAGCTTCACTTTCAATTTGTGTTTGTGGATCACATTTCATTGTCAGGAACTATGGCACTTATATAATGTTCCCTGAAAAGTAGATGGGACAACTGTAAAATCAGTGTCACAGTTGGTGTACTATATCTGTTGATTATCCATCTCTTGTTAAAATTTTACCTGTGGCGGGGTAGTTGTCAAGTGGCTCAGCAAGTAACCACTTATAACATCTCCCAAAACCATTGGTAAACTCAGCCTGGTTTTGAGCTGAGGGATTCCTTTTGATCAGGGGCCTTTGCTTAGAGAAGCACCCTCAATGGTGAACCCCACTGGACTCCATTTTCCCTCACCCTGATCATCTGATTCTGGCTGCATCCTTGCTTATACCTGTGTGATTAGCTCCAGCAGAACTGTCCCACTTACTTCAGTATTTATAAAACATCCTCCAATTAAATTATTCAAAATTGCATATATAATTTGCAAAGGGAATTCTGGAGTTTGTTTTGTTAAAGGCTTAGTCTACAGAGCTCCACCAATGATAAAGATACTGACCAATGTAACATAAAAGATACAAAGTCTTTTTCAGTTTTTGATCTGAGCTGAGTTGATCTCAGTTAGGACAGAAGGTATATTTGAGTCAACATCCTTGGGGAGAATTCCTACCTGTTGTATATTTTTATACATTGCAAAGAATACAGAAAGGTTTTTTTTCTGATTACATACTTAGTTACATGCTTAAAGGTGTTTAAGAAGGGACAATTATGAGTTAAGTGAAATATGAATTGGAGGGAAATATCTTGTATTTGTGCATCATCACTGATGAATCTTGTTTATTCAAACACAGTTGCTGAGTAGATAATTTTATTTTGCTGGGATTGCAATTGTAGGTTATTGATGAGCCACCTTCTCTGTAATGGTGCTGGTTGAAAATGCCAGAAATGTTTAGCAAGTCAGCCAGCGTCTGTGGAAAAGACAACAGAATTAAACTCAGTGCATTACATTTACTTCAAAAGTGCCACATTTCTCCAAACATAAAGAATTTTGGCCATCCAAGTTTCAGAAACATGACATTTGAGGAAAAAGAAGGAACCAAATAGAGTTCTTTGAAAAAAGTAAGATATCAATTTGGAAAGATAAGGCACCCTTTGGGAGAGATCCAGTGGCCCTTTTGGATTGTGAAGAATAGGTATTAGTGTGCATAAACTCTGTAGAACTGTCAAACTGTGAAGTTAATTCAGTGGCCCTTCCCAATATACTTTGAAGAAAAGCAGTTGGCCTACTGTTGAAATAAAATCAATGCTTGCAATTTCACTCAGTGTTTGTTGACATAAGACTGCATGATATCACTAAAATTATTTCTGCTTGACTGCTTTCCTTATCACAGTGAGGAACCTGTTTAATTGACAGCTTCAAATGGTTATATACAGACTGTTTTTGATTTGGGCTGTGAATAAAAAGCTTGTTTTTAAATACAGGACGCTTAACCGGAGTGATTTTTTAAAAATTCAATGAGCAAATTTAAAAGGTAAACTAATGTCTGTAAAAGATATTTAGACTTTACTTTCTTTCATCTCACCATAGCTCCTGGGGTCTACCCATGGCAGATACAGGGTGAGTTAGCATGGAACATAAAAGTGCAAAAGATGCTGGATGGAGGTTTTGTGTTGGCGTGAGTGGCACGAAGACAGTATACAGAGCATTAGGAGTCAAGAGGGTGAGTATTTGCAGATTTTGGCATTGAGGATATGAGAGACCATTGGAATGGCTAGAGAGACTTGAACCTTTCAACTTTTGGCCTGAATGTGATTTAGCAGTATGTGGGTAATGAGGACTAAAGGAATGGTTTTTATTTTTCTTGCTTTTCTAACAATGGAGAAAAAGCCTTAGATTATCAAGGTGGGTCTTAGATCCAACCTGCCTCAATACTTGGCGATTTGGCAACCCATGTGGCTGCCTCTGAACTCTTTCTGGTGCCTGTAGTCTAACTCCAGTTAATACCTGCTGACAAAACACCCCCCCACCACTCCTCACCCTATCCTGAATGAAAATTAGACCATTCAGAAAACTCTACCCCAAGTTAGGTTTGTAAGTCAGAAATTTTGGAAACATTTGGCGCCTGGTTTCTGTCATGTGACCAAAGTATCAATTTTCCATTGTCCACACAAATGGGTCTGACAACTTGGGCATTGACACATAACAATGTTTTAATTTCACCCATTTGCATCTCCTTGCCTTAGAATGGGTTTCTTCTCATATTATTCTGAAGGGGAGAAGTCTGGAAGTTCATTGTGAACTATCTTCTACAATTAAATGGACAATAGCAGTGATTTACCCACAGGAAAGGTTTGTTACATTTTAATGCCTTCTCAATCAAAAGTTTTAAAAGATTGCCTTTTAATGTCTTATCCAGGCAAGCAGGTTAACTTCCATGTTCATTTGAAGAAAACAGATCACTTGACCCTTCAATTTCATTCTGTTTCAAAGTGATGTGACCATTCTCCATTTCCCATAAATCCATGAGCATACCCAAGTTGACATGAGAGCTATCCTGAGCCAAATTCCATTTGATGTTCACTCCCATCATCATTAATTTCAGTGGCCAATCAATCAGCTCCAAAGATATGACATTTTGATCCATGTGTTTAAATCATTCCATGATCATGTCCTATCTCTAAGAATCCCATCTCTCTGTTTAAGTCAGTCTGTGGTCACTCTCTTCCCATTGGTATATCTTCGTGAAGCCCTTTAATACTCATCGTGACCAACTCTCTATTCCTGTGATTCTTCATGTGTGCCTTCACTGGGTGGTGTCACTTTGTGGAATTCTGTACCTAAAACATGTCCCTTGATCTTGCTGTTCTTAATTAAGAAACTGCTTCATGACCAAGCCTTAATTCAGTTTAAGCTGATTTCTCCTTTCCTTGTGCCTCTGTGCAGTGCCTTGGGACTTCAGCCTTAAAGGCTTTACATAAAGGCAAGCTTTTGCTATTTATAGGGTATATGGACTAAATTTAATAGCTTTTTTCACGAAGTGCAAGTAGCATTGAATTTGGTGGATTGATTCTCGCTGTGAGGCCCAGTGTGTTTTCTTGCTATATTTTACTAAACTAGCTGCACTGATTAACGTTTCAGCCTTAGGGTCCGATTTCTGTCCCACCTGACCTTGTGCCTTTTCTGGAATAACTTACCACTCACTAGAGATCCTGGAATAGATGAGCTTTCCTGATGGCATTTTAGTTTGATTGTAGACTATTTTCAGTGGCTAAATATCATTAGCAGAGTTTGTGTTTTTTTTTTCACCTGCGGAATAGTAATGACATAAAGGTAAAGGTAAACTGGGCCACAAGCTGCTTTCTCATTGGTGAGACACCACTGGTGGTGATTTAATAACTTGATTGTGTTTTTTGAAGAAGTAACAAAGAGAACTGTTGAGGTAAGAGTGGTAGATATGATCTATATGGACTTCAGTAAGGCTTTCAACAAGGTTCCCATGGAAGACTGGTTAGCTAGGTTAGATCACATGGAATACAGACAGAACCAACCATTTGAATACAGGACTGGCTGGAAGGTAGAAGACAGAGGGTAGTGGAGGGTTGCTTTTTAGACTGGAAACCTGTGACCAATGGTGTGCCACAAGGATCGGTGCTGGGTCCACTATTTTTCGTCATTTATATAAATGATTTGGAATTGAACATAGGGGGTATAGTTAGTAAGTTTGCAGCTGACACCAAAACTGGGGGTATAGTGGACAGCGAAGAAGGTCACCTCAGAGTACAATGGGATCTTGATCAGAGGAGCCAATTGGCCGAGAAGTGGCAGATGGAGTTTAATTTAGATAAATGTGAGGAGCTGCATTTTGGAAAGGCAAATTAGGGCAGGACTTATACACTTAATGGGAATGTCCTGGGAGAGTGTTGCTGAACAAAAAGATCTTGGAATGCAGCTTCATAGTTCCTTGAAAGTGGAGTTGCAGGTAGATAGGATAGTGAAGATGACGTTTGGTATGCTTTCCTTTGTTGGTCAGAGCACTGAATATAGGAGTATAGGAGTTGGTAGGTCATGTTGTGACTGTACAGGACATTGGTTAGGCTACTATTGGAATATTGTTTGCAATTCTGGTCTCCTTCCGATAGGAAGGATATTATGAAACTTGAAAGTTTTCAGAAAAAATTTACAAGGATGTTGCAAGGTTGGAGGATTTGAGCTATAGGAAGAGGCTGAATAGGCTGGGGCTGTTTTCCCTGGGGCATTAGAGGCTGAGGGGTGACCTTATAGAGGTTTATAAAATTATGAGGGGCATGGATAGGATAAATAGACAATGTCTTTTCCCTGGGGTGGGGGAGTCCAGAACTAGAGGGCATAGGTTGAGGGTGAGAGGAGAAAGATTTAAAAGGGACCTAAGGGGCAACTTTTTCACACAGAAGGTAGTGCGTGTATGATAGTGAGCTGCCAAAGGAATTGGTAGAGGCTGGTACACTTACAACATTTAAAAAGCAGCTCTAAATCCTACTTATTGAAATAAGAAGGATTTAGAAAGATATGGACCAAGTGCTGGCAAATGGTACTAGGTTAATTTAGGATATCTGGATGAGTTGGACCGAAGGGTCTGATTCTGTGCTGTACATCTCTATGACTCTAACCCGAGGGTCACTATGCCTCAAGTGAACGGAGAGATTGAGAAAGAGTGTAACCTCAACTGTGCAGGAATTGAACCCATGCTGTTGGCATCACTCTGCCAACCAGAATTTATGAACTCACAGTTTGTGAACCATCCATCCTACCAACTTAGCTAACGAACCACCATTAATGATATAGGAAACCAAAAGGTAGGTAAATAGAGAGTAAACCTTCAAGTAGACTTAATTTAAATTAAATTTTTAAAAAATATTTATTTTAGTGTGGCAATGGGAATAATTGTTTGCCAGCTCACAATTTTCATTAGATTGATTTAAAAATAGAAAATCTCTCGAATCTTTTTGAATTTGTGCTTTAAGTGCTGCAATTCCAAGTTGATTTATCATTGGTAACCTGGTTGAGTGAACATATTGTACAAGACTGCCTAATTTTGATTATTATGTGCATATTGTCTGCTTTGACTACTCATGTCATGAGTTTGAAAATTATTTTAATTTTCGATCATGATTTGAGCAACCTGATAGTCAGTCAATCATTCACTCAGCTATCTCCAAATGTGGCTAAAGTAGGACATAGAAGACTTTAGCCACTGATCATGAAGTAGATGGAGCAGGACAGCAGATCAGACCAGACACATCACTGGAGAACTCAGAGTGAAAGAGGTCATAGACGTGAAGTGGGAGGGAAAGCTGAAATTTCAAAACAATAAGGGTTTGATTTGAATAGACTGGGGATGGACAGTCTGTACAGAGACTATGAGTGAGTAGGAATGGAATGTAGCCAGCAGGACTTTGGATAAATTGGATTCAATGTAAGCAAAGATTGAAAAATTGGTGGAGAGAAGCTAAAGACAGCAAAGGTAAGGGTAATGTTGTAAAGCCTATCTCTGAGCTAAGATATGGTATTTGAACTGCACTACAGTTGAACAGGATACTGACAATATGCCCATCTTGTTCAATCTTTCAGAACAACTGAGAAATGTTGGATAAGGAACAAGATTACAGAGTTTTGGTTCGAAACCAAACAAACTGACCTCAATCTCGTGAGTGGCAAGTTTGCGAACGTTCAAAGTTTATCTTTGATTTGACAATTAAGAAATGGATACTTTGCTGGGCTGGCAATATGGATGCCACTGATCATATGACACCGGTTGATCCAAGTTTTTGGATAGTTCTGAACAGCAGTTAACAAGAGGAAAAAAAATTCCATTACCTTCTTGGAATGTGACACTCCTTCTACAGTGGAACATTTTGGCCCAGTCAATACAAAGAGTAACAAATGAGATGTGTACCTCAGTTACTTCTGAACAAAGGAGACGACTAAAACCATTATCGTTTGACTTACTACTAATGATTTTACAGTCATAAGCCGCATAACATAATATATTTTGTCCAAGACATTGGGTCCCAACTCATTACCTAATTTGCTCAACTTGAATGCTCAGTCACGTGTTTGAAATCTTCTTTAATTATACAATCTTTAATTACTTTCCTCTGAATTCAAAATCTCACAAAAGTCTGATTTCTGGAAAAGCAAAATCACTGTATTTCATCTGTGTCCTAGAGTCATAGAGTCATAGAGATGTACAGCATGGAAACAGACCCTTCGGTCCAACCTGTCCATTCCGACCAGATATCCCAACCCAATCTAGTCCCACCTGCCAGCACCCAGCCCATATCCCTCCAAACATTAATTCTCAGTTTATTCCAAAATCACCAGCAATCTGACTTTATCTGAGCTCCTGTAAAAGAATAGCTTCTATGAACAGAAAATTTGTAAAAACCTCAACTGGACATTGACTTACTGAACTGAAAGCAGGAAGGATAATGCAATACGTCTCTGCCCTTTCATGGCACAAATTATCTGACCGCATAACAGGGGTCATGATATTTAAAAGCTGTAGCAGAAAGCTAGAGTTGCATTTTGTTAGCTTAACTGTGGAAGATTATTGCTTTGTTCAAAATCACCAGGGGTCTGGACAGAGTAGATGGGAGAAAGTGAGGTCTGCAGATGCTGAATCAAGGACCAGGTCACAGATTTAAGTTCATTGGCAAAAGAAACAATAGTGACCTGAGGAAATCTTTTCTGTTCCAGCAATAAAGTTTCAACAGAGTAGATGGGACCAAGTATTTCCATTGGCGGAAGAATCAAGGACCAGGTCACAGATTTAAGTTCATTGGCAAAAGAAACAATAGTGACCTGAGGAAATCTTTTTAATGCAGTGAGTAGTTAAGATCTGGAATGCACCACCTGAGAATGTGGTGGAGGAAGGTACAACTGAGGTGTTCCAGAGGGAATTGGATTGTTATCTGAAAAGGAAGAATGTAGAAGATTTCAGGTAGAAGGTGAGGAAGCAGCATTTGCTGAAATATTCCTTCAGCGTGCAAACACAGATATGATTAGCTAAATGGCTTCTATAGCTTTGTGGTTCTGTGTCTATTAATAACATCATTAAGAAGGTACTTATTATAAAGAACAGGAGGATGCCAAATATTGAACCTTGGAGTATCTCTGAGGTAAACATGGTAGGGAGTGATGGGTAGGGAAGGGAGATGGCGGATGAACAGACAAGCTATTGCTAGAAATTTGGACAGATAAGAATTGAACAAAGTGGGGACAGTCTAATGGAGTTACAGCATGGAAAGCAAAGGAGGATGCCAGTCAAATGCTCCAATAGGTCAAGGAGGTCAAGCTGGATAATGCAGATGTGCACAGGAAAATAACTAGATTGTAAACAAGTTGATTAGAAAATACTAATAACTAGATTGTATAGGGAAAAAATAACTCGATTAAAAGGATATGAATACCAATTTGTAAGTGGAATGATATTTTTATTGGTTCAAATGTTCTGAATCATAGAAACACTACAGGGTGGAAGCAGGCCATTCAAAGTGTTTTGTTCCATTCTTCTGATCAAAGATTTTTGTCAAAAGTTTGTTGATAAAGTAACATCAAAGGCAATATCCAAAATAGCCTATTCATGCTTTCCTACACTCAGTGATAATTCAGCATTTTGTTTACTGCCACAGAAAACCAACTATTATAGTATTGTTCGATCCTTAAAGGGTTACTAATAACTGCTGTAAATAACTACTATTGAGTCTGAGTCATGAAAGCAGCCTCCTCATTTCCAAGTTTTAAACACAAGATTGCCAAGGGCGGGACCTGTTAATCAGCAGCTCCAAGCTCGCAGCATTCTGTCTTGAGTCAAGGCCAAACACTGCCTTTTTCTGGAGGCTGAGGAATGTCTAAGAGCCATGTGTCAAATCCCAGGACTGTGGGAAAATACTGCTCCAGTGAACTCACACCAGCTGCCCTGCTCCTGCTTTGGAGTGTGGCAGGGGTAATAGGAGCTCAGATTAACAGCCTTTGTAATTGCTACATTGTTGTCATATGCTTTGGTATTTAAACATCAGCCTGATGATAGGGTCAGGTCTTTCAGCCATAACTAAGGCGACACAATATTTTTTAAAAAGTTTGATTATTGTATCACTAGTTTTGGCAAATAAAACTGTATTTGTTAATTTGAATAGTGTTAGGAGTTGTCCACTGAAAATTTTGCCAACAAAGACATATCCTTTATGCATGATAATAAGAGGAGGAAAGAAGAAACTCAGAAACATATCCAACATTTGCTGCAGTTAGTGAAACTCATGGGATTAACCTTCTGCCATTCCAGAGTGTTTTTCCACCAAAGCAGAATGCTGTTGGAAGAAGCAATTAGGATAATGGGGCAATGGGTTAATAGTCCAATTGTTACTAATTTTTTGCACTAAATAAAGTTGCTTCTAATTAACTGAACATCTGTTAAGTAAATGCTTGAGCATCATAAATTGAAATAAGAATACTGTACATATTAGATTTCTTTCTGTTCTTATACTATATTGTTTTGTAGAAATAACTTTTATTAAGTTGCAACAGAGGTTTTCAGTCAGATCAATGTTATCACTTTACAGCAAGAAAAGAAATATCCTGACACAGGGTTCTCTCACCTGCTAATATACACTGCATTTTCATACTCATTTATTGTAAAAAAACACAAATTAATCCATGACTGATAAAATCACTAAATGTACATTTCACTACTTTCATAGCTGATTGTATTCCTCTTGGTAATTAATGTATCATTCTCATTAGGAATTGTGGTCAGAGAAAAAACTCAAAGTACTCTAAAAGTTTGAAATTAAGATTTTAAAAATTACTCAGTAGTTTATTATTCTACTATGTAAGATGAAATGGAATCACTCAGGCCAGATGGTTTTATGTTACATCCCTAATCTGCACTGAGTTAGCTGATTATAAATCAGAGTGGTGGTCAGAGTCTTACAACAAGCATCCGTGTTTCTGGACTTGGAAAAGGAAAAGAGCTGGGCAAGATTGCTGATTTTCATTATTATCCATGACATTGGCTGGAAAAACAACTCCTCAATATCCAGGTTTGCATGTGATGTATAACTATTAAAAAAAAAACTGCATTTTAGTCTGTCACTGCTATAGGCAGCTATGTAATCACAAATGTTGGGGGATACTTAAAAATTTTTGATAATGTCTAGCGCGTGGATGCACTGCCATTATATGGATTCCCATCAATGTGGTAGAGTGGATTGTTCACACTTTGAACTTAATGGATACAATTTGCACATGTTTTACAAAGGGCAGGCAAATTGCTCTGCCACCTAAGTGTCCAAGCAGTAAAGTTGAAAATTATCCCCTGCGATTCATGCTTCCACGGTGAAGTGTTTCAGTATGTGGCAATTTATAAGTAGAAGGAAAAAGACTGGGAAATGCTACTAGCTCTGAACTTCGCAGAATCCATGGCAATCATCTACCTCTGTTCTCTCCATAGTCTTTTATCCTGGAATTTGTAGTTAATTTTCATATAAAGACAGCAGTAGATAGTTGGGAAAGACCCATCATCAATTGCTTATTGTCATCTCTATTCTGCAGCATTTTGTTTTAAGCACACGTAAGTATGCACTTATTTAAATCTGGAATAGGATAGATCATGTGATCCCAGTGCTTGTTTCACGGGTTACTTTGTGCAAATCCATGACTCATGCTTACATTGACATTCAGGATTGGTTAGATGTTCTAACTTGGAAGGTTTATGTGTGACATTAGAAATATATTACATATCAGCAATATATTGCATTTTGGCTTTATGAGCATTCTTGTGCATGCATGGAACTGAAAAGATTGCCTATGTTCTTTCCATGCTATCTACACCAAACTGCATCAAACAGATTGTAAATTCATTGCTTTATAAACATAAAACACACAACTCTCAGGAGATATATTGACAATTGATTGGTTGTGCATCGTTCCTGATCACTATTTGTGTGGTATACATGCATGTGTTTGACTGACCCCAAAAAGGGCATACCATTTTCTTTCTTTTGTTGCATCTCACGAACTTGAAATGAAGCAGTCCACGTGCTCGTCCTGCTTTTGTTATTTCTGGCCTCCATTCTATCTGGAAAGCAAAACATGTTAGCAGCTATTCCGTGCAAATGTCCTTGGAGAACCATTAGTTCACTCAATGAGCTTTCCAGACATGCGTCGGACTTCTTGATCCTTGCCCAATGTGAACTGGAAGCATGCAGTAGTTAGATTAGAGAGCTGCCCTCACAAAAGCACATGGCATGACCTATGCAGGCCAAATGCATATAATGCACTGTACATGGCACCATCTGCAGCTGACAGCACTGTGATATAATGGGCTCCTTTATTCATTCATTGTAATATAGTAATGACATGTTTACAGAGCACAACTATAGATCACTGGTAGAAACTGATTCCATTAACCCACGCTTTCCTCTAGCAATGCTCATCATATCCTGCAGCCTGCTGTCATGCATTTGTAGCCAAACAAACATGCAAGAAAGTGAATAGAACTGTTTCCTGTCCCCTTTGTATTAATGTCATCTGTCAAAACATTGCTATCAGTTCCTCTTTAAGCAATGTTCATTGATATTTTTAATGGAAATAAGATAACTGACTAGAGATTGATTTAAAATAAATATGAAGGTAAATAACAACCTGACAAACAGATAAGGTGCGTCTATCAAATTGTCACATACAAAGCAAAAACAACCATATGTTAAACAGCTCATGAAATTTGGGTGACCTTTAGCCCTTTTACTTTTGTACAAGTGGCAAATATTTTTAATTCTGAAGCTTTTCTCAGCTGTGGTTATATTAGCTGTTTAATATTTCATTGCAATAGATATAAAAGCAGTTCAGGAGTCTTTTGTGTTGCAGTATCCCTGCCTCTGGATGAAGAGGGCCTGGTTCAAGTTCCTCTTGCTCTAGGAGTGTGTAATAACATCTCTGAACAGGTTGATTAGAAAATATCCATAAATGCAGTTCTATATGTGTCATTTACATAGTATCACCAACATGGCTTCTGACTGCATGAATGACAGTATGAGTTAAATTTTCAAAAATATGGAGAAATTATGGACCTTGCTATCAGTGCATGAATCAGTAGTATATATAAAATATATGCTTTGCCACACAGTAATCGTGGTCAAAAGCTTTAAAAATAAACAGATTTTATTTTTGCCATGAAAATATGCCAAACATCCATGCTCTAATACGACAAGCAATAACTTTCAGGCTTTATATGATCTCTAAATATAGCTAGCGCTTTATTGCTGAAAGAGTTTGCAGAACTATAGAGTTCCCAAGCTTCTTGCTTGTTCAAAAAGGCAGTTGACTTGAACATATTCCTTTTGTTTGCAGCAAACAGATTTCTATTTAATTTGATCAGCCAGTTGCTGGGGTGTACATAACTGGCACTTCATCAGCACTGGAGTTCATACACAACATTGTTCAATTGTGCAGAATGCCACAGTTGTGACAGGCAGAGTATGGACTGTACTCAATATGTTTCTGTCAATGTTTTTGTGGTGAAGTGGTAGTGTCCCTACTTCAGAGCCAGAAGACCCGAGTTCAAGACACACATGCTTTAGAATGTGTACGACCACCTCTGAGCAGGTTGATTAAAATATATACATACCTATTACCATTATTAAAAACGTATTGGTAGCTGTACTTCTGACTGTAAATAATATTGTGGAAGAACATCCTTCCTAAATGATAGTATTTTGAGGGAAAGGAAGGGAACTTTCTCAAAGCTTTTCCCACCTTGTCATTGTGATGACAGAAAGTGTAATAGAATGTCTACTGAAGATGTAGATTCACTCATCTAAGCACCAAAAACTGTCAACTAGACAAACACTGTTGGCACTATATAAAATCCTTCCTCTTGATTGGCCATCTGATGTGTAGCACTGCCTATACTTACACCAACCTATTCACTAGCAGTTAATATCGTCTTTTACCATTTTCATTTACTTTCTTGATGTACTTTGTTGCTATCGCTTCTATTTGACTTCTCCCAGGTGCTGTGTTTATTTGTCCAGAGGAATGCATGGTCAAGTGAAATTGGTGGTAGGGAAAAACGTTATGTTGTGAACAGTATTGTGCTAAAGGTTAAAAAGAAATATATGTCTAAGAAATGATTGTTGCGTAGAACCCCAATCTCTTCTGTACACAATATTTACAAGGTGATTTTTAAAAATCCTTTCTTCACCTTTATCGCATTGGGGAAAGAGTGTGACAGAGTGGAAGCATTCACTGGCTGGTCTCAACTAGACAGCTATGCTTTTTCAATGGCAGAAATCACCTTTATACTCATAGGCTGAACAGAGTTTAGATTAGAGTGGTGCTAGAAAAGCACAGCAGATCAGGCAGCATCTAAGGAGCAGGAAAATTGACGATTCAGGCAAAAACCCTTCATCATTTTCCTGCTCCTTCGATGCTGCCTGATTTTCCTGCTCCTTGGATGCTGCCTGACCTGCTGTGCTTTTCCAGCACCACACTGATCTAAACTCTGGTTTCCAGCATCTGCAGTCCTCACCTTTGCCTGCCTGATAGGGTGAACAACCTGACATGATGGATGGATTGTTGGGCTCTCACAGAAGATGCAGTGAAAGAATGTCATTATCACTTTGTCACTGGATGCAAGCATCTCACTGGATGCTGCCCAGAATTCAGAACTTTTGCAGGAATGCAGAGCTCGTTGTTCAAGTTAATGCAATTGCTTCTGGCATAGGTTTCCAATCTTCAGTTCAACAAATGTTAAAAAAAACATTTTTAGTGGAGACTGAAATCAATGAATGTGATAAAATGGATGCTATAAAATCTACTTTCAAGTGTCGTGTTGTACTGATTTTTGAAATTGCAAAGCTGCATATAGACTTTACAAAGTTATAGAACAATACCAGCAGATGGGGATGTAGTAAGAGTTAAAACAAAAGCAGGAAAATTATTTCAACAAAGCTTTTGGGACCTAATCCTATAAGGCTCCAAGTGACATGGGCTATGGCAAGAAATCTGGGAAAATTAAGAGAGCAAGGTCTTTCTCGACTTCGAAAAAACCATGTCGCATTTTGCAACAAAGTTCCAGCAATCAAGAGAAGATTGTTTCTAGAGAGCAACAAGGTGTCTAATGATTGAGGATCATTGGTTATTAGCACTTTCACTATCACCTTATTAATAGACAGGTTGCCAAACTATCACAATCTGAACACAAATTAGATGTCAATATTTCCCAATGTGGATGTTAGAGCAGGTATCTTGCAACACCCACTGATTGATTGCCTCTTTGGACTGTCAACTTGGACACCCACACCAACATTTCAGGGCAAGTACCTTGGGCAGCAGCCGTGCACACTCCATGTGCTTGGTCCTTGGCACCTAGCACATGCTAGTATCATCTGTCCATGGTGGCAAATCTCCCATTCACTTACAATCTGGTTTTGTACTATGATGTTGTACTTTGATGTACATCCATAGCTCTTATTGCAATGCTGTTGCTGGGACACTTTCCATGTTGGAACAGGCACCTAGCTTATGGATTGGACTAGGCTGCATCTATTCAATCACTATGGGCTCCACTCAGCCAGCAAATGTCCAGGTGTGCAACCTCTCTTAAGTATGGTACTGGTGCTAGGGATGGTGCAGACAGTTGATCCCTATGGAATGTGCCCTGAGACGCTGGGGGATGCTGCCCAAGCTGGATATCTAGAAAAGATCCCAGCAAGTAGCAACCATCAGGTATCCGCGCAGATTTTAATATCGGGAATTGTCGCCATTTTTCTCCAGTGCCTGGGAAAGTTGCAAACTGCATAAAAATAAGGTGAAATTAGAGAATAATGAGATGATATGAATGCAAATAGTGCACCCTCACTACAAACAAGCAAGATTTTCATCTCACTGTTCAAACTGATGTGCAAAATTGGATTCTCTTTCAACATCAAGGATCTTAATTTTCTACTTGTCTCATATTTTTCCAAGAGACTTCTCATTGCCCACAGCTGGGGGCCTGGGAAAATTCCACCCCTCGGAAAGTTTAAAGTAGTTAAAACATGATCTAATTGGGTAACTATTAAACTCATCCCTGTCCACCACCATACTCCCTTCCACACCTGATTATACTCCAGCCTTTATTCTACCCACTGTTCACCCTGACCCACTATCCTCGAGGATGCAGTAGGCTTTTAACGATGACCTGGATCCAAGGGGTCCTAGTCTTTAGGCAGATATCTATTGAATGGTGTATTCTTCTGGGAATGGCACATGGTAAGATAGAGCTGGAATTGGATGTGAGAGATGACATAGATGTGGAATAGGTATTTAATGAGGTTAGTTCGTTAACATACGGCAAAAAAACACAACAGGACTCCTGGCAGAAATCCCTTCAGAAAACATGACACAACTTGGAATTCAACAAAAAGCATAAAATTCAGCCAAATGTAATACCCACAGAAGTTTCATGACAATTCCCTTTCGATGTTATGCTGTATGATGCTTGCTGCTGCCCTTTTAAAGGACATTCCCAGCATCTGTGGTGTCATCGTGGTCTATAGCTTCACTCTCCCAATCTATGCGAGGTCTTTAACAATAAACTGCAACGGAGAAAACTGAGAGTAACCAGACTTGAAAGACTGGCTGTGAGAAACACAGAAAACTAAGTGGGCTTTTTTTGATATAATTTCTGTGGGATGGATCTCTTCCAACAATAATCAGAGGATGTAAGGGAATTTGATGAAAACTCAACACCATTACGCTTTTCTGAGTCATCTTATTTAATTGGGACTACATCTGCATTCTATCCAACAGTTAGGGAAACATCTATTTCCTTGTACCTCATTGTCTCTCAAAGCCTTTTACTGCTGACTGCTAGTGCTCTCAAAATGTCAGACTGCCTTTTGATGACAGTGTATCTCTTTTTAAACCTCACAGACTGAGATCAAAGAGTTTTCAAACAAAGTGAATGAGAGTGTTTTTCCAAGATACTCAAATAAGTGAACCAATCAGTTATTGTTTCATCTCCATATAAAGAGGTTTATCTTTTCACCTGCGTATCTGTTGTTAAACCCTTAAAAATAACCATTGCTTTTTGAAACAGAGTGTTAAAAGGAATTGTTAAAAATAAAACGGTCAAAAATCATGAAATATGAAGCGGATTTCATCCAAAACTTGCTTCTATGAAATTGTGACTTCAGATGTTTTAGAGTGCATGTTCCTTGACACATGAGCTGGATGTTGTAACTTGCACATGCCCCCACATGTATTTGTCCAACCTTCTGGCAGCAGAAACTGATGCATACTCTGGTGAGGTGAGATTGATGAAAAAGTATATGTTACATGTTACTTTCCAGTACTGGCCAAAACCTGCCTTCTTGCTAACTTTGTTAGATCTAACAGATTGTGATCATGGGAGTTGCTTTCACTTTGTTAATCCTGACCGCAGAATGTGGAATTTCTTTGGACTGTTCCTAGCAACTGAGCTAAAATGGATTGAGTCAACTCAAACTGATTACATATGAATGATCACTGAAATATCATACTGTTTGCTGTCTGAAGCTGTCTCAGAGACACTGCATCTGAGGACTAAACTACATCCTTAAATCTTTTTTGCCCTGCAAAGGTAACCTCTTGAGAGCATTTTCTAAACTTAATATTACCTATTGATGCCCACAGGGCATAGTACGAAATCCTGAAATGGACATTTAACGGAGACAAGGAGGAATGTCTTTTCTAGAGGGTAGTGAATCTGTAGAATCCGTTACCAGAAAGAGTTGTCAAAGCTGGATCATTAAATATATTCAAAGCTGAGATGTAGATATTTAATTAGTAAAGGAATCAAGGGTTATGAAGATAAGGCAGAAAAGTGGAGTTGAGGATTGACAGTTAACAGTTCTTGCTGCATCTCCATGCTACTGATGGCCCAATCAAACAGTATTCTCATCTCATTCTTTATAATGATGTTCCGTTTTTTTCCCAAGTCTGTTACCTATGTCCTGGTTCTGATGAGTGCAACTTCAAATTCCAGTCTGCTTTTAGCAATGTTTAAAGATCTGTACAATTGAGCATTTCTGAACATGATGATCACCTGAGGTGATTGCAGTTGTCATTCCAGTGATCCTCCAATGTTCATATTTGGCTGGATTTGTAAGTTAGCTCGTATCAGACAGACATTGCCAACAGTTCTTTTGAGCTTACTGCAGTCTATTCACAAAAGCTTGGAAAGAATATTTTTTGTCAAATTTAAAGGAGCTGAAGTGATCTGGTTCCATTGTGTTAACCGTGCCCCGTCATCACCCTGATCCCAGTGAGCTCAGGTAACCTGGTGGTCTTCATTGCTGGAAGCTAGGTAGGCCATGAGCTTAATGGAAATATGGTAAGATCCAATGATAGAATTAGGATGTTTTAGTAAACCACTGAGTATCATTCACTTCTAGATACTAATGATTTTCGGCCCTCCTTTATGAGGACAAATCCAAGTTATCTTTCTACCTGAAATTTACCTTTACTTGCAACCACCATATGATTCTGCAGTTTACTTCCAGATGATTGCCTCTGTTTGGTATCCCATGAAACTTGTGCCCTTCTTCGTTGCTTCTTTTCGGATGAAATCCTATAAATGGTTTTCTTACAATCTACTTTTAGTTATGTGTGTAATAGACTATATATTGGAAAACAGTTAAAGTGTAACTAGAATTACTATCTGGAAATTATTTAGGAATGCCCATTAAAAAAATGAAAAGTCATAAATATTTTAAAATTGTTTGAAGAGCAGAATACTAAAAAAAATTGTAATCATTACAAAAATAATCTGTAAAAAGCTTTGCTCTTTTAAGAGCTCCATTCAATATGGTTTTCACTTTGCATTTATTGAAAGGAGAGCTTGAAAGCAAATAACGCAATCTCAGCCCAGAAGCCAGAAAACTGTCAAGTCTCAATGAAATAATTTTGCTCACATCCTGTGGGCTCAAAGAGATTATGGAATGCATATGTGCAAACACTGTAGCACACAAAACCCAGCCAGACTGGAAACAAGTGCAGGCAGAAAGAACCAGGCACAAAGTGTTTCAAACTCTTGCCAGCTAAATTTTCTGATTGTTCTGTGCTGATTCTATGGCACAGACATAGCCACTTGTAAAATATTTTATGCCAATCAAAGAACAATTTTTTTTTGATCGGTTTTCAGCTAAGCAACTGGGTTTGTAATCAAGGCTTGGAGCATTGACTCTCAAACCCTACTTCCTGGAAGCTGAAATATGAGGCAGGTCTGGCCTGTGAAGGAGACCACAGAACACTGTTGAATAGGTACAGCTGAGAAGTGAGTGGATTTGATAGGGGACGGATAAGACAAATTATGGGAAGCTAACTACAGAAAATAATAACGGAATTTGTCAGCCATATAACTAAATGCACGAGAAAGGATAAAAGTCGGGCAGCTGTTCTGAACAGACAAAGTTGTGTTTGTACTTCAAAGCACAAGGAGGCCAGTTGAGAATATGCAAGACAGGGTGGAGTTCTCTTGCTTTATTTTTACAACTGTCCAGCAATTTGTGTTGAGTTTTTGTATAGACAGAAAAGTTTATTGACGCAACAGATGTTATCTGATGCTTTCTAAGCACTCAAAAGATTTAGGAAGTATTCAAAACCTGTCTAGTGTACAACTAATGTGATCATTTTAACTCTTCCATGAGAGTTGCATTTGCTATGCAGCTATTTAAAAAAATTAAGGAATGGAAAGTAAAAGCGATTAGTTTATGAACTCTGGTTATTGAAATTGTATGTGATTCAGGAAAATATTGTGTTCAGGAGAAAATATTTAAAATAATATTTGATTCCTATCTCTTTAGTCATTTAAATGATACCCAACGTTTCCATTTTTTACATTTTTGAACATGTTCAATTTTCTTTATATTATTATGAAATTTCTCTCCTCTTAATACTGTAGGCTTCACTTAGGAATCTCACATCTGGAGCCTCAAATTTAATATGCGCATACTTATCAATGTTTATTAATAGAACAAGAGATTATGTTCTAGAAATTATATACTTTCATGTTTTCCTGTTTGACTTTATATATTTCCTAATCAATCTGTTCAGAAATGTTGGTCAAAAAGTGTGGCACTGGAAAAGCACAGCTGGTCAGGCAGCATCCGAGGTGCAGAAGAGTTGACATTTCAGGCATAAACTCTTCATCAGGAATGTACAGAAAAGTTGTTAGACCTCCATGGGGCAAGTGGACCTTACAGCCAGGTCTTCTGTCTCAGAGGTAGGAAGGCTACATCCTGGAGTTGTGAAGTTTGAAGTTTTTCTGTGTAGAATTCTCAAATGACACCATAAAAATACCCTGTGTGACCATGATTATCATGAACCCTCCCTCCTCAGGCTTATTGGCTAGTCTTTCAAACCACAATAGTTAACTACAATATCCTCCTGTAATGCCTGTCCTCTGTCAGATTGTTTTCATCTGGTTGTCTTTTTATTTGTCCATAGACAGAGAGTCACCCACTATGGCTACTATTCCCATTTCTGTACCATGACCTGCAGAACCCTGATGGGCTTTACCATGGTCCTCTACTAATTCTTCATCCACATTCTGCTCTTTGGTGACATCATCAAAAAACACAGGGCTGACAATACTCAGGTGTTGAGATGACCCACAGTCAGGATAGAAATAAGGAGTTAACGATATGCAAACAGGTGGTAGGGCCTTGGGTGGCACTTTACTGGCAGTGGCATTTTCTAGGCAGTGGCCACACAGGTCACGTCACTAGATCCATTGCTCAGTTAAGAACATTGCCTGCCTCACAGAGCTGCCAACCCAATGAGAAGATGGGCAATTTTGCAGACTCCTCAGCACTATCGTTAGAACTGGCAGCAACCTAAGTTGCAAGTTGTGCAAGAAAAATACTTCAGTGTTGAGGCACCATTGAAGTAAATGTAAATTTGTTTCAAAGTGCTATAACTAAATAGCCAAGCTAGCCCTGGCGAGTTTTTGGAGGCAGGCAGCGGGTGACGCCATGATAGTGAGTACAGCTGGTACCCTGGAGATTGCAGTGAGAGAGAGACTCACTGAGATTGTTGTGGAGAGAGGAGGAGAACTTCTTCAAGGTAGGCATCCTTGCAAGAGGATTTGCAGTAAGGTTAAAATCAAATGGCAAAAGTGATGACTGCAGATGCTGGAAACCAGAGTTTGGATTAGAGTTGTGCTGGAAAAACACAGCAGGTCAGGCAGCATCCGAGGAGCAGGGAAACCGATGTTTCTGGCAAAAGTCCTTAATGAGGAATGGAGGCAGGGAGCCTCCAGGGTGGGGGTGGGGGGGAGCTGGGGGCTGGGGAGAAAGTAGCAACACTTCAAGCTGTGGTCCTTTAGCTGCAAAAGTGGCCTTTGCTACCACAGGATGTCCCTCTTGGGCTTTTGTGTGGTCATAAATGAGAGCCACTCTGGGAACTCCCTCTGAGCTCGCATGTCAATCACTCCACACCACGATATACCATCCCCCAGCATTATAGGATGTAGCAGCAGAATTAGTTTTGCTGTTGTTGAAAAATAGTTCTGTCTTGCAATGCTGTTTAAAACAGATGTAAATAGCTGGCAACTAGCCGAGGTTGTCATTAGTGATCAATCAAGAGGATGAACATGTTGATATACAGCACAATGTTACATCAGTGTCAGGCTGATGGCATACGGTGTAAATTATGTGTCAAACATACTGTAAGGGCTTCAACCAAATGGACATGTCTCAAAGGACAGTAATCCTCAGTTGAATTAACGGGGACAGTTGTCAATAGGTCAGTTGGTGAAGTGTATAGAGATCAGGCAGGGGTCGTTGACAATTGCCAGCTTCCATGCTTTGATGGACAGAGAGGACAACACATCACAATGATTGATATGGCTAAGTTGTAGTACTGAAGCTGAAGGGATAATGTTGGCAGATGAAGAATTAAATGATACATTTGGGTAAGAAATCGAGGATGCTCAGAACTGATGGCATTGACAGGGAGTGCAGGAAATGAAGGAGCATGGAAGGTTTCGCAGGGGGTGGTGGCGTCATCTCGGTTACCAGGCTGAGTCTGCAACTCACTGCAAACTGCGATCTGTGTTGCCTTTCATTCTCAACTGAAATGCAAATATGCAATGGAAATGAAAAGTGACTGTTACCGTACCAAGACAGGGTAGACTAAGCTTTTTTTCTCTTGCCAGGATCTACTGAAGAATAGCATGATGCTCTTCAAAGAGTAGTTGCATTAAGCAGACATTTTCCCAGTACAGATTGTAGATATCTAAAATCATAGCACATGTGGCTATGAAACATATGTAGTGTCTAACTACATGAGATATAGATCCTGGTCACAAACAAGTACTATTGATGTTAAAAGCATCATCTGTGGGCCACAATTCACAAAGACAATTGAAGTTGTCATGGGCTGCAAAGAGCATAAAGTTAATCTCTTTTCATCTTTTACTGTAAGTAGTTAGCAACGTGCTCTCATATGCAATGTTGCCTTTCTTGAGTGGTGCGAATGGGTGTGTGAATGCTACTGTTTTTACAGTTTCTTACTTAATCTGCATGGCATGACTAGAGAAGAATACATTGGAATAAGGTTTACTATATCAAAGATCCATGTAGAGGCATTACTAAGAACGTGTTCTGTTTCTGATGTACCCCACACAAGTTCATTGGATCCATGTCTGGACAACAGCAGTGATTAGCATTGCTGATGCTGCAGTACAACAAATGACCAGAAAAATTGCGGATGAACAGATGCGTCAACAAGTCTAGGACCAGCAGCAACATCCGGTGGCTGTTGAACAGCCTCTCCATTGAAGAAGTCACTGATGAAGATTCCCTGGGAAGTCCCAAATCTATTATCCTCGATGCCATTTCCTCCAAACGAGTGAGCCAAATTGCCAGGGCACGATCACAGAACTATGCCATCTATATGCAGGTGGCTGCTTCCAATATTCCTCTGGAGACCTGCGTGGTATTGCACAGCCTTCAACCCACAAAATGCCAAGGATGTTATCAAGAGGCAAGTTGTGACTAATCACTTTACTTTGTCTTACTTGCCCATGGAAAGCTCAGAGCTTCACAAATATAGCTGGGTTCTCCTACTGCAGGAGTCAATAGATTGTACAGATGCTGTATTGAGGGCATCCTCTCAAAATACAGTAGATTTCATCAATGGAAATGTGTTCCATTTGGTCAATGTACAAGTTGTGTGAACTCTGGTATCACATTTTAGAAGTCTGTGCCAGGTACTCTGAGAGCTACCACGTTGCCTATATCCTTGCTAACATTCAGATTCCTGCTTCATTTCAAGGGCCAAATTTGTTATGAGGATGGTTACTGGGAGATGAGGGCCACCCTCTGCAATCATGACTCTATTACTCAACCCCTTGACATAGAGTGACACAGATTCAGGTGATCACTTACCTGATACTTAGTAAACTTCAGATTAAGGTTTCATTTCAAGTTGTCAGTTTCAATGTTTCACTTGGTTCAAATTTTAAAAGATAATCATCAGGAACATAAAAAAATGTTCATATTTTTAACCTAAGGCATTTTAAATCATTGACAATTGCAGGATCATTACCTTCTCAGTGGTTATTAGTAATTCTAATAAGTCAGTTAAACCATGCCTTAGTTTTAAAACGCTCATTCTTGTTTTCAGACCCATCCATTACCACAATCCTACTGTGGAGCAACAGTTTAAAAGCATGAGCATGGTGGATCATGATATAACATCACATTGTGCTAGAAGTCAATGGTCTGAAAGAGTTAATGTTGCCGTTGGATTAAGCTCCACCAGCCTAGTGATGTCTTGGATTGGAGAATGATGTGGTCTAGCATGAGGCCCTGATGGAGATAAATATGTTAACACTAGTTTTTCCCTATTTCTCCATTTTTTTCTATATGTTCCATTGACGTTAGCCTCCATAATGGCAATTTGACATGTCTTCCTCATTGCTCAACCAAGGATCCTTATCTCCGACTGTGGTTGACAGGAACCTCAGCTGTGACTAACCACTTTCTACATTTCTCATGATCCCTTCTCTTCCCTCCTGGAGCCACAACAGAGTTCCCCTTGGTTTCACTTTCAATCCTACAAGACTGCATTAAAAGGATCGTCCCCTGCCATTTCTGCCATCTCTAGAATTATGCCACCATCAAAAGCATCTTCCTTTTAGCATTCCAGAGACACCATTTTCACTGTGACATCCTGTTCCACTCCTTTTTTGCACCTTGTACTCCCTATAACACCTTACCCTGCATTCGCAGAAAAGATAACACTTGTGTCTTTATCTTCTCCGTCCTCACTGACCAAAGCCTCAACCATTGCTTCCAAGCGCAACAGTGATTTACTGGTACTTATTTCAATAAAATCTATTCAATTTACTGCTTCAATGCAATCTCCTCTACACTGGGGAGACTAAACAGCTTTGCAGAACACCTCTACTGAGTCCACAAGCATGACCCCATCTTCTATACACTTTCCATTTCAATGTATCATTTTGATCTCATGTTCACACGTCTGTCCTAGGCCTGTGTGACTCATTTGATCTCCAATATTCCTTAACTTTCACTGTTTCTGTTTACCTGTTTGACTTGCACCTCTGCAACCCCACCCCATTCTGTTATAGCAGCATAAAACCTTTGGTCTTTTCATCTCTCTTCAATTCTGAAGAAATATAATTCTTTGGCTCAAAACATTAACTCTGTTTCTCTCTCCACTGATGCTGCCAAACCTAGCTCTGTGGAAGAAGTCAACTAAGTTGCCGCAATAAGTAGACCCCAAACCAAAAAGTGTGCCAAAGTTGAAGTCTGCTAAAATACTAAAAGCACGTCAACTGCCATTCGCAAATGCTTTGGATGTGTTGGGATTAAGGCACAGAACTGACTTGATTGTCCAGCAGGAGGGATTGAATGTTATAGTCGTCGGAGACATAGTCATTTAAAGAAGTGTCGTCATTCTAAAATCAAATTCTGAAAGAAAACATTAGCAGAATGTGCAACACAGCCAGATCTAATAGGTAGGAGAGTCATAGCCACAGAGGCTAGATGTCCCAGGGGAGACAGTGATCCAGACAGTAAATACTAGCTGGTAAATCTTAATGTAGAGGGACAATTTATTGAGTTTAAACTGGACACTGATGCAGAAATTAATACATTGTCTGATAAGTTAAAATGATTTAAAAAACAAAGCGAAAAGCTTCTTCAACTAAAGTGTAAGGCCCAGAAGGAACAAGTTTGAAAGACAAAGGACAAATCATGGTAAGATTAAAAAATAAACAGTGTGAAATAACTGAACCATTCTATATCTTACAGCTTTACTTCTTAATAGATCAGCATGCTCAAAACTAAAAATAACCAAAGTAGGCAAAGTTGTTAAGGAAGACGTGATGCAGAATTTATAACTTATTTTCAGGACTGAATAAACTAAAAAATAAGTACTCCATTACATGCAGCCAAATGTTGTTTTGTTTTTCATAACTTCAAGAAAAGAACTAAACCCAATAATGAATAAATCAAATGCAGAAAAGGAAACAATGCTGAAACAAGAGGTAATATCATCAACCATACTATCCACTAAACGGTGCTGAGATGTGCTCATTGTTCCTAATCTAAATGGAAATGTAAGACTTGATACAATTTACAAGGCAGTACAAAGGGAAATCCATCTAATGCCATCAGTTGATGATAGCTCAACAAAAGTGACAAAAAATACATCATTCACAAATATAGATGTAAAGAGTTGATTCGATAAATACCTTTAGGCCGGGAATCAAAATCATTAACTACTTTCACTGTAATTTTTTGGTTGATACTTTTTTTAATTGATTGATATTTGGAATAGCCTCATCACTTGAAATAATATACTCCAAAGAGAAGAATAATAATATGCTTTTTGGAAGGTATGCTAACACATAGTTCACAGATTGTAGAGTTAGGGCATGTTGAAAACATTGTAAGAGGCATGCCCAACATTAAACAACAACTGTGAATTTGGGAAAGGTTTAGTTAAATTTATAATAATAGTGCAAGGAACTGTCATAAAAGTTGCAGAAAACAAAGGTGATCAGAGACTTTCATCAAAGAGTATAACTGGTCTACAGAAATTTCTAGAAATGGCTAGATTAGCAGATATTGTAAGAAAGGATAGCCAGCATACATTCCAACAGTGTGTTGAGAACACTGTACAGCGGAGATCATAATTTTCTGGAAACATTCCAATTGTAAGCCTTAGCTTCCTTGAGCAGAAAACCAGTACAAACATGATCATAATGCTTCAATCCTGAAGACAGAGGAATTACTAAAAGCTCTATACATACACAAGGAATGCTTAGTTAAGCAGAGAGAAGGGTGAGTGTATGAAACAACCAGCCTCAAAAGCAAACCTGAATGAGATTTGGGGAGAGTTGTGAAATTATCACAGATTGGCCCTGTGACGTTTGAGACTTTAGTTCGAGACAAGGGCATATCGTAAATAAGGGGAATAAAAGACCTGAGGAGAAATGTGTATTAATTGTTTAAGAGCATGAGTTTAAGGGGTCCTGAGGAGAGATGCAGAGCTTGTGTAGATCAATGACTGTATTTTTGTTAATTTGCAAATAAAAGGAACTATTCCTAAACTATAACCAGACTACTGCCGAGTAATCTAAGAGAAATCAAGATGTCCTAACGTACTGACCAGAATAACTTCCTTTTCCATAATCTCTTCTAGCCCCACAACTCTTGGATATGTCTGTATTCCTCCAATTCTTACAGGTTATTTATCACAACTTTAATTGCTCTATCATTGATGGCAGTGCCTTCAGCAGCAAACATTGTAAAACTCTGGGAATTAAGGGAAAAAGTGAGGACTGCAGATGCTGGGAATCAGAGCTTAAAAATGTGTTGCTGGAAAAGCGCAGCAAGTCAGGCAGTATCAAAGGAGAAGGAGAATCGACGTTTCAGGCATAAGCCCTTCCTCAGGAAGGGCATTCCTGAAGAAGGGCTTATGCCTGAAATGTCGATTCTCTTTCTCCTTTGATGCTGCCTGACCTGCTGCGCTTTTCCAGCAACACATTTTTAAAACTCTGGAATTCCCTACCTAAACCATTTTGCCTTGCCACCTTTTTTTCCTCTATTAAGCTGCTCCTTAGAATCTATCTCTGGTCTTTGGCCCGAATATAACCTCATGTGAATGAGAGTCAAATTTTCTGATGATAAAGCCAGTTGTGGTGCCTGTTTGAAATCCAGTTGGACTTCCGCAAATAGGCGCTTTTGCAAAGTTATATCATTAATCCCACTCTCGTCATCTCTGAAATAACTCTACAGAGACTGCTTTCCCATCACCAAGACACCATTTATTTATGAGTGGAGAGTCCTCGACACTGATCCAGCTCCTTCAGAGACTGCTCTCAGAGTGAATAGAACCTCTGAGACTCCTGTTTATATCTATCAGCCAGTCTCCCTGATTGGACCAGGTAAACAGCTCCAATCAGGAACTTCATATTCTGAGGTCCACCTGGTTGGCCACGTTACAATCTGTACACAATGTCAAAAGGCTGTACATCTCAAAACCTGTATTGAACAGCAAATCCTTTTACTGTTTGCAACAAACAAGGTACTGAGTTTACCAAGGAGAAAGTGAGGGCTGCAGATGCTGGAGATCAGAGCTGAAAATGTGTTGCTGGAAAAGCGCAGCAGGTCAGGCAGCATCCAAGGAACAGGAGAATCGACGTTTCGGGCACAAGCCCTTCTTCAGGAATGAGGAAAGTGTGTCCAGCAGGCTAAGATAAAAGGTAGGGAGGAGGGACTTGGGGGAGGGGCTTTGTAAATGCGATAGGTGGAGGGAGGTCAAGGTGAGGGTGATAGGCCGGAGTGGGGGCGGAGAGGTCAGGAAGATGATTGCAGGTTAGGAAGGCGGTGCTGAGTTCGAGGGATTTGACTGAGACAAGG
>NC_057722.1:44734400-44766140 GCF_004010195.1 Chiloscyllium plagiosum | reverse complement strand
ATATCATGTGAATGTTACTTGCCTCTTGTCAGCCCAAGCCTGGACATTGTCCACATTTTGGGCATGGGCTACATCAGTGTCTGAGGAGTCATGAATGACGTTGAAGATTGTGCAGTCATCAGCAAACAGGACTGCAGAACATGGATCAGATCTGTTTGTTGTGGAATCGCTTATCTCTGCATATCAATTGTTGCTTATTCTATTTGGCATGCAAGTAGCCCTGTTTTGTAACTTTGCCAGGCTTTACTAGCTTCGCTTATATTCCGAGTGAAGAAAAAGCAGTGGATGATATACGCTTAAGTGTTGTTGTGCTAGTCAGCTACCTTAACGCTATATATAATTCAGTCAAATCCATCAAATTCAGCACCGCCTTCCTAACCTGCAATCTTCTTCCCGACCTCTCCGCCCCCACCCCAGTCTGACCTATCACCCTCACCTTGGCCTCCCTGCACCTATCACATTTCCGACGCCCCTCCCCCAAGTCCCTCCTCCCTACCTTTTATCTTAGCCTGCTGGACACACTTTCCCCATTCCTGAAGAAGGGCTTGTGCCCGAAACGTCGATTCTCCTGTTCCTTGGATGCTGCCTGACCTGCTGCGCTTTTCCAGCAACTGAGTTTACCAAGCCAGCCCATCCATGCACAACCAAAAACTGTCCAAGATTAGATATGATAGAGTCATACAGTCATAGAGATGCACAGCATGGAAAAAGACCCTTCAGTCCAATTCATCCATGCCAACCAGACATTTCAATCCAATCTAGTCCCACCTGCCAGCACCTGGCTCATCTCCCTCCAAACCCTTCTTATTCATATACCCACCCAGATGGCCTTTCGATGTTGTAATTGTGTACTAGCCTCCACCACTTCTTCTGGCAGCCTATTCTATACATACAATACCCTCTGCGTGAAAACGTTGCCCCTTAGGTCTCTTTTATTTATTTTCCCTCTCACCTTAAACCTATGCCCCCTAGTTCTGGACTCTCCCAGCCCAGGGAAAGGACCTTGTCTATTTATCCTATCTATGCCCCTCATGATTTTATAAACCTCTACAAGGTCATCCCTCAGCCTCCAACAATCCAGGGAAAACAGCCTAGGTCATCCCTCAGCCTCCAACAATCCAGGGAAAACAGCCTATTCAACCTCTCCCTGTAGCTCAAATCCTCCAATCCTGACAACATCCTTATAAATCTTTCAAGTTTCACAACATCCTTCCTTTGGAAAGTAGGCCAGAATTGCACGCAATATTCCAAATGTGGCCTAACCAATGTCCTGTACAGCTGCAACATTACCTTCCAACTCATGTACTCAATACTCTGGCCAGTGGACAATATTTGCTAAGTAATCCTGAGTGACTAAAAGGTGAATAAGAAAAGTGACCTTTTCTCTCACTATATTTTATGTATTATTGAAATATTGAATTCAGACATGAACCAGCTCAAGATGATAAAAAGACAGGAAGTTTAAGCATGAAAAAAAGAGAGCATGACATTTAATCTGAAGGACAAGAGCAATCACAAACAATAGGGTTTGACCTGGCTGGTGAAATTTGGTGTCCGCTTCAATTTTCCACGTGATTTCAGAATATTGTCAGAACAAAAGCTTTGAATTCCAACCACCAATTAACAAGATGCAGAATCTGAACAAATAAACTAGTAGTGTGAGCTCCCGTACACAACCTCTGACCCATGTGTTAATAGGAGAGATAAAACTTCAGAAAAACAAAGAGTGCCAAAAGCCTTTGGCTCTGTGCAGATCATCTGGTCAAGTATACAAAATTAACAAAGGCTGAAAATTTCCAGTTGATTAAACTGCACCAGGTCAGATGTTTATCCAAAACATTCAGAATTATCTATTTTAAATGCACCCTCCCTAATAAACCAATCACCCATTGATATAATATTGCAGTGCAAAATGTGTCATGCAGACACAGTTTAAAATATTTCATGTCCTACATCCCAAAATGAACTTAGTTTGTCCAAATGAGATAAAGGACCTGTTACGTAGTATTCCATTCATTTAATTTAAATGAGTTCAATTTGGTTTGTAAGGGAACAGCCATTTTGGCAGTCATATTTTTTCATACATTCTTTTATTCTCAAAGTAAGAAAAATTAATTATTTTATGTCTTTATAATTATAGCTGGAATGTGATTTTTAATTCTAATTAGTTCATTATAGGCACATTATTTTCTCAATAAAATGAAACCTTTTTTTCCTGCATGTTCAACTATCCATGAAACATACATTAGTATTAATAATTGAAACCTTTTTGAATGCGCTTGAACTCCTTCACTTCCTTCAGATAAAAGATGAGTGTACCAACTTGTGCAGAATTATGAAGAGTAAGCGTTTCTTTGCACAGTGACCTGCAACACCTCCTTATATCTCAATCAGTGTACCAGTTTACTGAGGTATACTACCATGTTTTAAATGTGATCCCAATCCTGATTGTCATTGGATAATTCAAACATGGGAAAGGGTTTATGTCCAACTTCAATCATGTACTTTACCTATATTGGTCTATTCATAACAGAATTGTAATCAGCAGCAGGAAATTTGTACCCTATCCTATAGGCACTAAGCTACCTATATTTTCCCAACATCTTCTTAGCTGAAGTAGCCTAACATTAGGATTTGAAGTAATGATCTCAGTTCTTTCTCGACAATTTAGTACTATACGACAAATGTTTGACCATCAAAACTCTTTTAAAAGTACCTGGTTCTGCATCTTAAGTGTTATAAGCTGTAGGGTTATAGGCCATATCAGGAAAATGGGATTAGAAAGCGCACCAGGGTACCTTTGGGACGGCATGGACAAGATGGACCAAACAGCCCCCTTCTGTGCTGTATCATTTTTATGGTTTTATAGTTCTAACAAATTTTCCTTTCAAAGGCAACAATACGGCTGCAACATATGCCTGAACTGAGAGATTCAAGACCATCTCAAAATTAGGCCTTGGGCATCATTTAAATTGACTGGAAGATCTGCCTCCATATGCAGCTTTTGCTGGCTTAAATTGTAGCAGTGGCCCTCAGGTAAGTGTTAGTAGGTAAGGATAAAGGGAGGGAGTTTGATCAGAGAGGAACTAGTGTTCTCCTTTTGAAAACACAACTTTAAAAAGAAACTGATGATTATTCCTTAGGCTGCTGATGAACCCCACAAGATTAGAGTGGCGCTGGAAAAGGTCAGGCAGAATCTGAGGAGCAGGAAAATTGATGTTTTGGGCAAAAGCTCTTCATCAGAACCCCACACAAGACAGGCCTGGCTCCTTTTACACTTACCACAGACCAATTATATCAAGAAATTAAAAAAGGGTGATATAAATGCTTCACTTTCACAATGTATAGGAGATTAATGATTATTTTAGGTAACAGCCAGGGATAGTAACTCCTGGCCTTATTTATTTTCCTTCCTCTTAGCAATAAGAAAATTATTAAAACGGGCTTAGAATTCAAAGTTTATTCTTCATTTGGCTGATCTCCTGTTTTTTCTTTCAACCATTGAGTTTCGTATCTTTTTTATTCATTCAGGGTAATAATACAGTAAGAACATCTTGTTTAAATACCTTATTGCAATTCTGAAATTGTGAGCAATTTTGAACCCAATACCTCAGGAAGATTGCACTGGCCCTGGAGTGGGTCCAGAGAAGGTTCATGAAAATGATCCCAGGAATGAAAGGCTTAACATATGAGGAATGTTTGAAAATAATATGATTTCAAAACAAATTTATCTTGATAGTAGTGTTTAAAAATTCATTTAACCATTCACCTTTTCTTCAATTGGAATTATTCAAGGGTTGCTAAACCATGGCTTATTCAAATCATCTGCTGGACAGGGCAGGCAAGGGAGGCAGGCTCTATGTTAATTTTTGCCAGAACAGGAATCAAACCCTGCATCATTAAAGTTATTGTGAATTACACTCAATCTATCTGGCCATTTGAGCTTACCATCACTTAATCCAATAATAATCTCTCTCTCCCTCTCTCTTTCTCTTTCTCTCTCTCTCTCTCTTTGTTGTGCTCAGTTACGGGTTAGACTAGCAATGCTGAAACCAAGGCTCAATTTGGCAGTACAAGTGCCTTAATTTTAAATTGAAAATGGCATTTGTTTTGTGGATACACAAATATGGTGTGGGCGGTGTAACTTTGTTAAAATGAGAGACGTCCAATACCCAGTTTAGAAGCAGACATTAAGCTTTTAACATAGACATCAAAGAAGCATGATATCTGTTTCTGCTCCCTCTTGAGTGCCTGTAATCAATCACTGCAGCTCCCAGGCCCAAGGTTTCCAACCTCACTCCAGACTCTGCTCTCTAAGAATGGCCCAACCCTTCACCACTTCACACCCTCTGAACTCTACCCAACAATTGTCACTGGTTCCAACCTCCCAGTCTTCCTTTCTCCACCTCCTGTTGTAACCTATGGTCGAGCCACCAACACTGCAAATCCTCATGATGTCCCATCCAGCTAACTTGTCCCCATCTCCCATCACATTTTAACACCCAGCTAACAATACTCCAGATACTATGCCTTAATCTAGTCTGTGACCCGAATATTAGCTGTGCCAATTCTGACTGCTGCATCTTCTACATGATAATGAAGTTCTAAGTCCATCATTTCATATTTCTCAAACCTTTGCATTTGAGACAGAACTGCCACAAAATAGATGCTGACAAATTTCTTGGTCAACATGTTTAATGCCATCGTCATAGAGTCATACAAGCCCTTCAGTCCAATTAGTTTCCCAAACTAAACTAGTCCCATTTGCCTGTGTTTGGCCCGTATCCCTCTCAACCTTTCCTATTCATGTACTTATCCAAATGTTTTATAAAATGTTGTAACTGTACCTCTATATAACGTTTCCTCTGGCAGTTCATGCTATATATGAACCACTCTCTGTGTAAAAAAAGTTGCCACTCATGTCTTTTTTTAAATCTTTCTCCTCTCACCTTGAAACTATGACCCCTAGCTTTGAACTCCCCCACCCAAGGGAAAGACCCTTGCCATTCACTTTATCTATGCCCCGTACAATTTTATAAACTATCTCCTCAGTTCTGAAGATGAGTTATATTGCATTTGAAATATTAACTTCTTCTTTTTCCACAGATATTGCCTGACCTCTGGGTTCCTCCTGCACTTACTGTTTTTAACTTACCAAGGAAATGCTTGCATATTAAGAACTAAAATAATGATAAAAATAAATCAAATGACACTATTTTTTTTAAATACTAACAATTCCATACACTGCTTTCAAAAAGGATGAAAAAAATCAAAGAAGTTAAGTTAAATGTTTACCATTCTGAGGTGTTCACCAAAAACAATTGATCTTTTCTTCACCCAAGTGCACAACACAAAGTTTAATCTCAATGTTGCGAACTTTGCATCACATCTCACCTCTGCTATTAAGAGTCTAATCTTTGGTAATATAAATAATAAGGTGCTTGAGGGAGGAAATCAGATAAAGAAGCTAGATTTTTCTCATATCCTTCTGGAAAGCATCAGATGTACTCATTGAATTGTGTTGACAGCTTTCTAATATTGATGGTAACCAAGTCAAGCTAGAGATTGTTGCCTCAATACAAGGAGCGTTTGTGTGAAAATTTTCCCTGAACTTGAACAAAGTCTTTAATATAGAAGGCCCCACCCTTCTAAATTAACTTGCTGAATATTACTGGCCGATTTCTGAAAGATGTTAAGCAAGGCTATCATTCTTGATTAAGTATGAGAATCTTATTAGCAACACAATGCTTCCAGTGTTACAAGTATCTTTTAAAAAAAAATTTAAAATATCTAGTAATGTAATTTGACTTTCCATTCAAAACCACATATTTAACAAGTGTGTGACCAACACAATGGTATTTGTTAAATGTTTTAAAAAATGTTAAGTTCTTGTAATTATAAGAAATAAATAAATAAGGTACACAACTGGTTGACCAGCACCTGAAAACAAGTGGTAATTTATGTTTCGCAGTATTTTCTATTTTCGTTGCACATTTTTGTTGATCATGATTCCCTTCTCAATGAGTTTAAGAGTGCCTGCGATTGATTTTCATTTTCACTGGTAACAATCGCACCTTCTGCTCAATGAAGCTTGTCAACAGCTTGAAATCTTTCCATGTTGATGGCTCAGTTGGAATACTTTGGAAGATTGCCAAGACAGAATAAATGTTGACAGGTAGCTTGATATTCAATGGGTCAGAATATTCCATGGCTCTTCCATAGAGGAAATGGGTTCTGAAGCAGAGTTTGGGTGGGACATGGGGTGTTGAAGAGGGAACTATTCCAAGATGGGACCAAGCAGAGATCAAGTGGCCTGGAAGATTAAAGTAGGGTCAGGCATCTTGGTAATTGACTAATCTGTTTTTTTAAAAGATATTATTCATGTGGGATTTCCGGCAATGCCATTAATAAGGCTTGCTTTGTATTCTGTGCTGCAGATGCCCTTGCAGTGCCCAGTAAAAAGGGCAATATCAGTCTTCATAAACACAGTATAGAACTCCAATTTTAATAAAGCTCCTAAAATCAAAATAGTGCAGATGCTGGTTATTGGAAATGTAAACAAAATGCTGGAGAACCCCAGCAGGTTTGGCAGCATCTGTGAAGAGATAAACAGTTCTCCAGAACTTTGTCTTTATTTTTAGCAAAACTCCTGCTCGTTCACATCCTGCCACCTATTTCTAGGACCACTCAAAACAAGTGCGAATTAATACTCCTGTGATACTTCTCTGTTACTGCCATGAAGTCTAAGTTTGGATGTTCCTTAGATGCCAGTCACCCTGTAGAACAACAAAGGCAAGTTCCAAAGTTTAGATCATAACCACCATAAGACTGTAATAACTGGAAGCAGCTCTCAGTCAATTAGGTCTGCTCCACCATTCAATGAGACTATCGCGATCTGATAATCTTCAACCAAACTTTGATGGCTTATCCCCATAACCTCAATTCATTTACCGATTATAAAATCTATCTCAGACTTGAACATACTTAACCATCTAACTTTTACACCCCTCTGTAACAAAGAATTTCACAGAACCATTATCCTCCTCATCTCTGTCTTAAATGCGTGACTTCTTATCGTGAGATTATGCCCTCTCCCCACAGGGGGAAACAACATCTCAGTTTTACTTTGTCATGCGCCTGAAGAATCTTATATATTTCAAAAATGTCTCCTCTCATTTTTCTAAACACCAGTGAGTGCAGTCCCAACCTACTCAAGCTATTTTCATAAGAAAATTCATCCACACACAGAATCAGCCAACTGAATTTTCTCTGGAATGTATATGCTAATATACCTTTCCTAAGACAATGGGCCCTAAATTGTTCACAATATTCCTGGAGCTCCCTAGTTCTCCAGTTCATCCTTTAGAAGTAAGGCCAATGTTTACATTTGCTTTCCCTATTACCTACGGAATTTGGATAGTAGTATTTTATGATTCATGCACGAGGACCCGCTGATCCCTTTTTTCTGTATCTTTCTCCATTTAAATGACATTCAGCTGTTCTACCCACCAAAATACATAATCTCACATTTTCCCACATTATATTCCATTTGTCATATTTTTGCCCATTCTCTCAACCTGTCTATATTCTTCAGCAGACTCTTTGTGCCATCCTCACTACTTGCCTTCCTACCTATTTTTGTGTCATCTGCAAACTAGGTGTTAATAGATTCACTTCCATCATCTAAGTTAATCATATATATTGTAAATAATTGTGATGCCAGTACTGAAATCTATGGCACTCCACAAAAAATAGCTTCCCACCCTGAAAATGTCCTGTTTATCCCACTTCTTTGACTTCTATTAGTTAGCCAATCCTCTAACCATGCTAATATACTACCCCCGACACCATGAGCTCTGATATTATTAAGTAGCCTTAGCGTGGTACCTTATCACATTTCATTTGGAAATCCAAATATTTAACATTTTCTGGTACCCCATAATCTATTCTGTAATTTTACCTCCTCAAAGAACTGTAATATATTGGTCAAGAGTGATTTCTCTTTCATGTTTGATTTCATGTTCTGCTATTATATCCTTCATAACAGACTCTAACACTTTCACAATGTTAGGCTAATTACCTTGTTTTTGCACCCCTCCCTTTTTGAATACGGGTGTTATATTAACAGTTTTCCACTCTTCTGGAACTTTTTCTGAATCTAAGGATTCTTTGATGATTACTACTGAGGAATCCATTCTCACTGTAGCTATTTTAAATCATAGAATCCAATCCATCAGGTCCAGGGGCCTGATCAGCCTTTAGTCCCCATTAGTTTCCTGAGTACCTTTTCTCAAGTGATGGTTATTTTGTTTATTTCTTTCCCTCCTTGGACCCCTTGTTTATTTATTTATTTTTGGAATTGTGATTAATGTCCTCTACTGTGAAGACTGATGAAAGTTTTGACTGCTCATTTTTCAATTACTTCTTAGTTTGTCTTTGTAGCTTAATTTTAGATTACATTACAGCGTGGAAACAAGCCCTTTGGCCCAACAAGTCAACACCGACCCGCCGAAGCACAACCCACCCATGCCCCTACATTTACCCCTTACCTAACACTAGGAGCAATTTAGCATGGCCAATTCACCTGACCTACACATCTTTGGACTGTGGGAGGAAACCGGAGCACCCGGAGGAAACCCACACAGACACGGGGAGAACGTGCAAACTCCACACAGTCAGTCGCCTGAGGCGTGAATTGAACCCGGGTCTCAGGCGCTGTGAGGCAGCAGTGCTAACCACTGTGCCACCGTGCTGCCCACATGGCACAGTTAATTTTGCACTGTTAAATTTTTTGGGTAGCTTTTGTTAACTTTTAAACTCACTCAATCCTACACTTTACCATCAATCTTTCTCACATTGTATGTTTTTACTTTCAATTTGATACTATCTGTAATGATTGGAACCAGGTGGACCTCATTGACTATGAAATTCTTGACTGGATTGTTAACCTGGGCCAATTGGGAATACCCTGGCTGACCAATATAAATAAGGGATGCCGAGCTGTTCAGGGAGAGCTGTGCACCACAGGGAGTGGAGTGCTTTATTTTCCCCTCCAACTCTATTTTGATTTAATCCCTTGCCCTCCCCTTTGCTTTTTTGATCATGCAGCATTGCCCTTTGATGAGAAGGACATTGCTTGTCACTGGTCACCTTGGTATCTCCTTTCTTCCTGGGGTGAAAATTCAATAAAGATTTGTACACCTGTTGTCTTTCATTGTGTCGCACACCTGCGCATACACGAAAAATAATACATAAACAGAATATAAGCACTAAGCTGTTAGGCAGTAGCGTGGGGGAAAATTTAAAAATGTATATATAACCAGGAGATTTAGAATCCCCTCAGTCTGTGGGACTGATTCTGTGATGGCTGGTGCTCCAGTCAGTCTGTTCCTGATACTGTTGGTTTCTCCATTTTTGGAGGAGGAGAGTTTTCTTTCTCTTTCCCTTTGTCTCGAGAAGGTATTTGTTCTTTAGGTTTTTTTCATTGTTTTTGCTGTGTTTGTTTGTTTCTTCCTTTGCTTTTGAGCTATGCTCAGCTGTACAAGCAAAAAAAAGAATATATATATATATATATATATATATATGGGATTTCGAGCTGTTCAGGGAGGGGTGTGCACCGCAGGGAGTGGAGTGCTTTATTTCCCACTCCAACTCTATTTTGATATAATCCCTGCCTTCCCCTTTACTTTTTTGATCATGCAGCATTGCCCTTTGTTGAGAAGGGCTTGTCAATGGTCACCCCAGTGTTTCCTCTCTTCCTGGTGGTGGAAATTGAATAAAGGATTGTACACCTGTTGTCTTTCACTGTGTCTCACACCGCACGCACATCATGGGTGCTGAGGAAAATATAAGCACTATTGCAGTTAGGCGGTAGTATGGGGGTAAAATAGAAAGAAAGAGAAAGAAAATAGAAAAAAGAAAAACAAGAAAAAAGGAAAAAAGAAAAAATATAAACAAGAGATTTAGCATCTTCTCAGTTTAGGGAACTGACTCTGAGCTGGCTGGCTGCAGCCAGTGTACTGTGTGCAAGTAAATAAAGGGTGACTTGGTGATGGAATACTGGCCTCTGCAGTTATTTCACTATCATTGCATTTCTTGTTTAACCATGATTGGTTTATCCCCATCCTAAAATCCCTCTTCCTCAATGGGATATATCTTTGCTATGAGTCACAAATTATTTTCTTAAACACCTGCCTTTATTCTTCAACTGTCTTTTCTGCTTAAACCTCTTCCTCAGCCAACTGCGGCAAACTCAGCCCTCATCCCTATTTATTTACTCTTATTTAAGTTTAGTACAGTTATTTCTAACCCACGATCAAATGGCATTTCCCAAATTCTTTTTCTTTGCATCCTTAATATCAAGTGGTCAAGCAAGGTATCCAATCAAAACTAAAGCATACAAAACATAGACAAAAAAAAAAATAGGTTAATGGATAGGGAATTTTCAGGAACAAACACCGGGTGACTAAATAGAAAGGGAGAAAATTGATTATGAAAGTAAATTGACAAGAAATATACAAACAAACAGCAAGAGCTTCTGCTGGTCTTTAAAAAATGAGTAACTGAATTAAAGATGGGACATTTGGAAGATGCAACTGGGAAAATAACAATGGAGAACTGGGACATGAAAGGTAGCTGAACCAATCTTTTACATTGGTCTTCACAGTAAAGGATTCTTATGAGGATCCTAAAGAATACAAGTAAGCAAAGTACAAAAGAAAGCAATGATTTTGTAATAGTCTGCATCATGAAAGACAAATGTTTGACAAACAAATGGAGTTAAAGGCAGACAAGTCACCAGGACCTGATGCTCTACATCCAAGAATTTTAAAGCAAGTGGCTGCTGAGATTGGTCATAATATTTCAGATTGCAAAACCACTAATGTGATGCCTCTGTTCATAAAGAGAGGGAGACAGAAATCAAGAAAATATAGGATGGCTAATCTAAGGAAGGAATAGCAAGACATTTAGAAAACCTTAACACAATCCAAACTCTTTCAATGTGATTTTGTGAAAGGGAAGACATGTTTGACAAATTTGCTAAAATTGCTAAAAGGAAACTGGCAGATGTAGTATGTTTGAATTTCCAGAAGGTTGATAAGGTATTACAAGATAGGAGCTTACACCATTGAGGATAATGTATTAGCACAATTTGAGGATTGATTTATCCACAGTAGACAGTGGGTTGGGGTTAGGCAGAAGTGGATACTGCAGATGCTGGAGATTAGAGTCAAGATTAGAGTGGCGCTATAAAAGCACAGCAGGTCAGGCAGCATCTGAGGAGCAGGAAAATTGACGTTTTGGGCAAAAGCTCTTCATGACGAATGAGGTTGCAAGCCTCGTGAGTGGGGAGATAAATGGGAGGGGGTGGGGCTGGAGAGAAGATGGCTAAGAGTGCAATGGGTGGATGGAGGAAGGGGTAAAGGTGATAGGTCGGAGGGGTAGTGGAGCAGAGAGGTGGAAGGAAGATGGACAGATGGGATAGGTCATAAAGGTGGTGCTGAGTTGGAAGGGTGGAACTGGGGTAAGGTGGGGGGAGAGGAAATGAGGAAACTGGTGAAATCCACATTGATGCCATGGGGTTGAAGGGTCCTGAGGCAGAAGATGAAGCATTCTTTCTCCAGGTGTCGAGTGGTTAGGGAGTGGCGGTGGACGAGACCCAGGACCTGCATGTCCTCGGCAGAGTGGGTGGGGGGAGTTGAATTATTCGGCCAGTGGATTGGGATTAATAGGTTTCTTTCAGGTTGGACAAACATGACGAGTAGAATGCAAGAAGAATCAATCTTAGAACCTCAATCTTTATGATCTATATTCATGACTTGGAGAAGGGAGCACACAATGTAGTGAATCTATATTTGCTGACGATACAAGAATAGCTGGTAGGGCGTGTTGTGATAAGGACATAACAAACTTGCAAGGGAATATGGACAGCTTGAGTGATTGGGGAAAAATTTTGCAGATGGAGTTTAATATAAGAAATTGTGAGATGATACATTTTCATATTAAGAATCAAAAAGCAGACTATTCTTTAAGTAGAGAGAGACTTCAATGAAGTGCAAAATGGAGGAATCTGAGCGCTCTTGTGCGTGAAACACAAAACGTTAGCGTGGAGGTGCAATAGGAGTTTTAACGTTTATTGTTAGGAAGTTGGAGTTTAAATATAGGGTTGTCTTGTTACAACTGTAAAGCATGTTAGTGAGACTACACCTGGAGAATTGCATGCAGTTTTCGTCTCTGTATTTTTTTAAAAATGCCTTAGCACTGGAGGCCATCAAAAGAGATTCACTAGGTTAATTCCTACGATGAGAAGGTTGGTGTATCTAGAACAGTTAAACAAATTAAGTCTTATTCATTTGAGTTTCGAGGCATAATGGATGATCGTGGGCCATCAGTGGCAGTGGATTCATACTCAAACAATATCAGTAACTTTGTAGCCCAGCCATTCCCCAACTTTACCATCACCAATCAGTCAGGGAATCAGTACTCATTCAAAGTAGAGTGTAAGAGGGCATGTCAGGAGCAGCACAGGCATACCTAAAAATTAAGATTCAACCTGCTGAGGCTACAAAACAAAACTATGTGTGAGCCAAACAGCATAAGCAGCAAGTGGTAGATGGGGCTAAGAGACTCCAACCAATGGAACACATCTAAACTCTGCAGTCCTGTCATATCCAGTTGTGAATCGTGATGGACTCACTGGAGGAGGAGGCACCTCAAACATCCCCATTGTCAACGATGGGGGAGCCCAACACGTTGATGCAAAAGATCAGGCTGAATCATTCACAAACATTTTCAGCAATAAATGTTGACTAGATGACCAAATTTGGACTCCCTGAGGTACCCAGCATCACAAATGGCTCAGCTTCAGCCAATTTGATTCATTCCACGTGAGGTCAATAACTGCCATTGAATACTGCAAAGGCATACAGCTCTGACAACATTTCAGTGATAACACTGAAGACATGTGCTCCAGAACTTGCTGCACCCCTAACCAAACACTTTTTGTGCAGTTTCAACCTGGCATCTACTCGACATCTACGCGACAACTTAGAATATGACACAGGCATGTCCTGTATGCAAAAAGCAGGACAAATCCATCCCAGGCAATTACCGCCCCATCAGTCTACTCTCAACCATCAGTAAAGTGATAGAAGGTGTCATCAACAGTGCTATCAAGCAACACCTGCTCAGTGTTGCCCAGGGCCACTCAGCTCCTGACCTCATTACAGCCTTCATTCAAACCTGGTCAAAAGAGCTGAATTCGGGACGTGAGGTGACAGTGACAGCCCTTGATATCAAGGTTAACTTGATTAAACATGGCATCAAAAAGCCTTCGTAAAACTGGGATTGAGAAGGGTCTGTTTCCATGCTGTACATCTCTATGACTCTATGAGAGTCCTTTGTGGTAACATCAGCTGGTGCAGGAATTGAACCCAAACAGTTAGCATCATTCTCTATTGCAAGCCAGCTGGCTGACCAGTTGAGCCAACCAACCCCCAATCAATATAATAATACTGCAGGTATCCTGAGACCTCAAGGACTATGAGTTCAAGGAAGTGGTTTATCCCCACCTTCTGCAGACTGCCAGTGATGCCACATTCCATGAATGAATAAAAATAATCACTTGTAGACATATTATTATTCGGTCGACTGGACATATATTCTCTGGAGTTTTGCAGAATGAAAAGTGATCTTATTCCAAAACATTACATTCTTACAGGGATCAACAGTGTAAATGCCAAATGCTTCTCCTGGCTGGAGGGTGCTGGTGTACGGAGAGTAGTTGTGTGTTAAGAACCAAATGCAAAACTCTTACAACAGAGGGTAAGCAATCTAGGACTGAAATGAGAAGGAATTTTTCCCCTCACAGGATGATGAATCTTGGAATTCTTTACACAGGATTGTTGCGTTTGTTTAAGACTGAAATTGAGAGATTTCTCACATTAAAACATCAAGGGATATGGGAAAAGCGCAGTAAAATGGTGTTGAAGTGGAAGATTTACCATGATCTAATTGAATGATATAGCAGGTTTGAAGGGCTGAATGGCCTACTCCTGCTCTTATTTCTTATGCACTCATGTTCTATTGTCACACATGGATTTCAATTTTGTTGTCATTACTCTATTGTTTAACCTTAATTGAGCTCAATTTTCCTTATTAAAACCTTCAACATTGATTATAGTAATGCATTAAATTGGGGTGATTCACATGGCAGCAAGAGTCATTGAGAAGCAATTAACCTTGGTCACAATACTTCAAATTGTAGATAAGCTGAAAGGTCACTTGCAGTTCATTTTTGTTTGTGTCCAGTTGAACAGATCTACTGATCTCAGAAAGTGCAATCAGTTCACCTGGAATTTTGAAACTATGGCACTCGCATTAGACTTTTTCAACCAGTGACCTATACAAAGTAAATACAAGCATGTGGATTCAAAAGATTTCCCTCTTCCCCTCCTTCATCCTGCGAAAAGCCAAAGGCTGTTTAAGGTTTGAATGATGACAGAGTAAGATAGAGCTGATAGAGAGTTTATAACAGGAAGGATACCACAGGTGCAGCGTGAAGGCACAAACCAAACAACAGAATAACCAGCCAGTGATAGGTTAGAAGTCTGCACAAGACAGATACTAAGCAAAAAAAAAATCAGTTGTTAGATAGTAGTTTAATACTGGAAACTCAAAGACTAACCATTATAAACTAATTTTAAACAGTAAATATGTAATGAAAGGTGTCAACTGAACCCAGTACTGATATTATTGTTACACTTTATGTACTTTATAAAATGCTTAAACCTTTTATATTGAAGTTGTATTGTCCCTAAGCTTGAGATTGATATCGGGCAGAATATTGGGCTCTACACAGAAATTGGCTTTAAGATACAGTCATAGAGTCATAGAGATGTACAGCACGGAAACAGACCCTTTGGTCCAACTTGTCCAGATATCCCAACCCAATCTAGTCCCACCTGCCAGCACCCAGCCCACAACCCTCCAAACCCTTCCTATTCATTTACCCATCCAGATGCCTTTTAAATGTTGCAATTGTACTAGCCTCCACCACTTCCTCTGGCAGCTCATTCCATGCACGTACCATCTCTGTGTGAACATGTTGCCCCTCGGGTCTCTTTTATGTCTTTCCCCTCTCACCCGAAAGCTATGCCCTCTAGTTCTGGACTCCCCCACCCCAGCGAAAAGAGTTTGTCTATTTATCCTATTCATGTCTCTCATGATTTTATTAACCTCTGTAAAATCACCCCTCAGCCTCCGACACTCCAAGGAAAACAGCCCTAGCCTATTCAACCTCTTCCTTTTGCTCAAATCCTCCAACCCTGGCAACATCCTTGTAAATCTTTTCAGAACCCTTTCAAGTTTCATAATATCTTTCCAATAGGAAGGAGACCAGAATTGCACTCAATATTCCAACAGCGGCCTAACAAACAATCAAGGTATTGTTCAATGTGTAATTTCAGTTACATCACACTGTCAACTTTTGCTATAAATTCTGTGTCTTACAACTGTGTACTCCACAACCACCGGATGAAGGAGCAGTGCTCCAAAAGCTAGTGCTTCCAATTAAACCTGTTGGAACACAACCTGGTGTTGTGTGATTTTTAACTTTGTACACCCCAGTCCAATACCGGCATCTCCAAATCTGGAATTCTAGGTTTCAATAAAAATAACCAATTGTTCAACAGCCCTGGATGGAACAGAATTCTTATTTGGATCCTAAGCAAGTCAGTAAGGGCATTTTGAACACAACTCCTGAAAATCTGATCCTATGGGCTGGATTTTCAATGCAGGGCCAAAATCCTGACACAAGGATAAATTCCTGCCCTTGACTGTATGCCTGAGCTGCATCAATATTGCAGTGTGACTTTTAAATTTAAATTGCTTTATTGACCAAAGGGTGAGCTTAATGCCCAATTAGAGATATCTAATGTTTACAGGAGTCGAGCTGCCCGCTTGCATTGGTGAAAGAGCCAATGTGGCGGCCATGTCTTCCTGATTACTGCAGGCAGTTCCCCAGAAGGCCAACAAGTTAAAAGCAACAATTGTGCTCGTACTCATTGGCCTTCAGATTATAATACAAAACAAATGCCAAAACAATTACTTGGAACTTGTGATGCACCTCAGAGCTGTGCATTAAACTGTTTCAGTTTCTGGCAAAAATGTGAAAATTTCAAACCTGAATGGACAATCCCTTGAAAACCTCTGTGAGGAGCTTACTGAGCTGTTAATTGGTGGTGATCGAGTTTCCAACTTGCTCCCCTCTCTGAGTTGGCCCACTGAAATTTGTTATGATCCCAGTTATGGTGATACTGGGGTCAGTGTGGAATTTTGGTTGAGTGTGAGTTGCACAGGTTTTTCAGAGGGATTTTTGCCTCAAAATCTAACAAGTTCTTTCACTGTATCTTACCAAATGCACATCACTAGTTATTTACACCATCCCTATGGTGTCCTTCATGTCTGATACTGTCCCAATCCTACCACATGTCAAGCACAGAATGAATTGCTACTCATTGGATAGCTGTTGAAAGATCAGTATTGCTGGCACTCGTCCATCATTAAAAGGTCAGTACACAGAATGAATATTGCATTGCGAAGCTGCCCTACTTGGTCAAAGGAGAAGCAAGGACTGCAGATGCTGGAGATCTGAGTCAAAAATGTGGTGCTGGAAAAGCACAATAGCTCAGGCAGCATCCAAGGAGCAAGAAATTTGACGTCATCAAAGACATAGTCCAAATATGTCAGAGAAGAGGAAGATGGTGCTGCAATTCTCCAATAGGGATCTGTAGGTCTTGGTTGAGGTGGGTCGTGCAAAGGAGAGGAGTCCTCTTTCCAGAGGATTGGCAGAGGAAACCGTGCAAACAGACCCTGGCATCCTGATCTAATATCACCATCCAGGTCTGCAGCTGCCATGGAGAACCAGGTCCAGCACCATTAGGAGTTATTAGGGAATCACACACTCTGCACACCAGGCATTGATGCTTGGGCTCAAATGCATGACAACAGGGGGAAGGGGAAACCCAGGTGCACATCAGATGACCTTTCTCACAAGCCAACAGGGTGGTGCTGGTAATGTTCTGGGGACCTCGGTTCAAATCTCGCCACAGTAGCTGGTGGAATTTGAATCCAATTAACACTGGCATTAAGACTCTAACAATAATCTTGACACTGTTGTCAATCGTTGGAAAAACCCATTTGATTTACTCATGTCCTTTAGGGAAGAAAACTGCCATCCTTATCATGTCTGGGCTACATGTGACTCCAGACCCACTGCAATGTGGTTGATTCCTAACCATCCTCTGGGTAATTAGGGATGGACAATAAATGCTGGGTTAGCTAGCGATGCCGTCAAACCATGAATGAATGAGTAAATAAAACACCTCTTTATCTTGTTTATCAGTAATGCAGCATTGCTGTAGCCTGGGCAGTCAGCTTTTGCAATATAGTTGGTTTCACTCAGGTGTAGGGGTCCATAGCCTGTACACACACTGTGCTGAGGGCCATATCATCATGCAGCTGAGTTCATTAATAGTGAAGGCTTCCATTCCATCAATGTATAAGTCATTATCAGTACCATTTCTCGGATATTTGTGCACATGGTACCTATATCTTTGAGAACTGTCATATTCCTGCCAAGTTCAACAACAGAACTGGTTTACAAGGCTGGTTACTGGAGACAAGTGCTCCACTTTGTGACTGTGGCCGATGAATCTATTATGTAACCTTGTGACTCAGGCAGAGTGTGGATACAGTGCTGCCCATTCTTCTATCAGGGCAATGGTGGAACAGGCGTTCAGCTTGGTACAAATGAGATTCCACTGTTTGGACCAGTCTGGGCTCCTGATGGTGCACTCCAGACAGATTGTGCTGCATAATCCTAGTACTGTGCTCTAGTAAAGAAGGTATATGACGGGACACTGAAGACTTGGAATGGGGCAGCAGTTTTCTGAGGAGGAAGATGAGGACACTGAGTAGAAAGACTATCACCTTCAAGAGGAGAGGTTGTAGCTGTCAGGTACCACAAGCCAGACAGGACTTAACCAACACCTGGTTCCTATTGTTGAAAGATGGGTTCAGTGATAACACATGGGCTGTAAAATTGTTGGTGTTAAAGGGGCAAATAGTTTGCTTCTTTTCCAAGAGGCAAATTCAACTTCTGTTTGTTTGAATTCTGATCATTTTTGGTATTGGTCAATAAACATGAAAGCGATTAATGGCTTCTTTGTATCTGATGATCACACTGAACAATGATAGGATGCTTGGCTATGGTGGTCACTGGGGACAGTGAGGTAGAAATAATTGCAGAATGGGATGTGGCTAAAGACAGCTGAGCTATGTGGCCTGGTGTTGTAGTGATTGGGGGAGGAATGTGCAGCTTTATGTACCAGGAAGTGTCAGCCGTGCCACGGGAAACTTTGGTTTGCAGCTATTGTGCAACTACATTGATGGTGAAGGACAAATCCTGACTGCCAACGCTTGACCAGATGCATGGTTAGGCTTCCAAGATTGTGCCAGCAACAAGTATCCAGCGATCTCCTGACAGGAGGGAGTACTTCTGCTGACAGCAAGTTGGAGGAACAGGCTGACATCAGATAAGAAGGGTGCTACTGTGCAAGGTACCTAGTTAATGAGGTAAGTTTTGGATGACCATGCAGGAAAACTTGTGAGATCTCACAAAGAAAAGCCCTTTGTGCAATCCAATAAAACTGACACTTAGCTTATTTCTGGTAAGATTCAGGCCAAAGAATTCCAAACTCACATAATATTCTGAGAAAAATATTTCTCCTCATAGAATCCCTCCAGTGTGCAAAGAGGCTATTCTGCCCATCGCATCTGTTCCAACTCTCTAAAGAGCATCCTACCAAAGTCCCAGCCTCAGCCCAGCCTCATACCCCACATTTGCCATTGCTAACACACCTAGCCTGCACATCCCCTGACACCACAGAGTAATTTAGCATGGTCAATCCATCTCAGCTGTATATTTTTGGACTGTGGGAGAACACCAGAGCACCCAGAGAAAACCGATGCAAACACAAGAAGAATGTACAGCACAACACAGACAGTCACCGAAATTGGAACGAAATGGTTTCCTGGTGCTACAAGGCAGCAGTGCTAACCACTGAGCCACTGACCAAATAATTAGGGATGAGTTTAATCTTCATGTTGATTGGATTAATCAAGTTGCACAATGAATCCAGAGTGCATTAGGGATAGTTTGCTGTCTTGGTGCTCCTTGGCTTTTTGCTAATTTGGATATCTATAGCATCTCTATTTTCACAGAATTATTATGGCACAGACAGAGGCCATTTAGCTGATTGTATGTGCACTGGTTCTATTATCTAATGCCAATCTCCTGCCTTTTCCCCATATCTCTGCACACTATTTCTATCCAAATAATGGTACAATGCCCTCTCCAATGCGTCATTTACCCTGCCTCTACTACATTTCCAGGCAGTGCATTCCGTATCCTAACTGTTTGCTGTGTTTTTTTCTTGCATCACCCTTTTTTTGCATATTACTTTAAATCTATGTCATTTTGTTCTTTTTCTTTTACAAGTGGTAGCTTACGAAAGACAAAAAAACTTGCCTTGCCTTTTTGCAGTTTGCCACTTCATTTGAACCTTTGGCCTCATAGCTGTTCTGTCTTGTTTTGCTGTTCAGCACATTCACAAAGCCAGGCAGCCTATCAGCAAAAGTCAGTCAAAGGGATGGACATGTTGCTGTCTGGTACAATGCTATTTCAATTTCACTCCACAGTGTCTGCCAGCAGGTTACTTGGCAAACAAATCACATGTATAACAATTGAATGGACATGTCTTTAAATCTAAGGCAAGCAGTGCTTCTTCATGTCCAGGGGGGGTGTCGTCAGTCAGAAGGTACTAGCACAGTAATTTGAGGGCATTGCTGAATGGTCTTGGACATGGTGAATCAGCTGCTTGGGCCAAACAGAGTCTAGGGTTCCATATCACCACAGTCCAGTGGGTTATGTAGTTTCCAGTCATAGGTGTCCTCATGACGTGGTCTAGATGTGGAAGAGTCACATTCCACAGAATGCTGTGCAATGAGAGAGATGCAGTGGTGCTATATTGTGTTTAGAGCTGGCAGGCAGATCACCACGTCACAATTTCCAGTGTATCTGCAATGCAACAGTTTGTTCCACTGGGGCAATGAGGAACATAAGATGTTTCCTCTTCATCAGATTTCCTGCACATCTGGAGTCTACTGCAGTACAATATGCCAGAGGACACCACTTAATCCTTGCATTCTTTGTCCGAGACAAATGGAGGCTGTACCAAGGCTATGTAATGGATGAGGAGGAACGTTGGCAGCTGGAGCATTGTACACACTGTGAAAATGAGAATGTTCTTTGGAAGGAACAACAGCTTCACCAGAGAAGCATCAGCCAAAGTAATGCAGCAGGACTTCTGTGTGAACTTTGTTCAGTGGATCCAAGTTGCACAAAGACATCTTTAGCTGAAAGTAAAGAGGCCAGCATCCTATATGTCTTCTCCTTTTCTTGCAGTCCCTCAGGGTCATGGAGGACTTGCTTCCAATCCAGAGTGGAGGAGAAGGTTGGAGGGGTAGGCTCTGCTGTAGTCTGATCCTGGAACCACAGACTTTGCCACGAGTGAGGTAGTGTGTGTTGGAGGTTGGTGGGTGGGACACTCTGAATTCTGTGTACTCTTTCCGTTGCTTGCGATTGGTCTCATGTGCTCACTCATAACGCTCCAAGTAGTAGGTGCCTTGAGTAAACTTCTTCTCTGTTTAGTGTGTTCTAGGGCAAGTGATTCACATGCATCAGTGGGGATGTTGTATTTGTTTAGGGAGGCTTTCAATGTCTCCCTGTTAGTGTTTCCTCTGCCCATTGCAAAGCTTGAAGCAGAGCGCTTGTTTCGGGAGTCTTGTGTCAGGCATGTGGACAATGTGGCCCACCCATTGTAGCTGGTCATGCGTGACCACCACTCGATACTAGGGATATTGGCCTGGGAGAAAACACTCACCTCGGTACACCAATCCTGTCAGTGAGTTTGAAGGATTTTGTGAAGGCAGTGCTGTTGATAACTGTCCAGGGGTTTGAGGTATCTGCTGTACATGGTCCATGTTTCTGATGCAACAGGAGGGTGGGAACATGGCTGCTTTGTGGTGCTGGGTTTGAGGTCTTGGACTTTGAGTGCTTTTTCCCTCAGGCTTCCAAAAGCTGTACTGACTAATTAAAGACAATGTTGGATTTCATTGTCAAGTTTGCTCACACCAAGTTGAGGCTCGTGAGGTGTGGGAAATGATTCACGTTATCCAAGAGCTTGCTGTGGATTTTGAAGGCCAGCTTGGGGGGAGGATTGGCAGTGCAGTATTGTGTGGCAGCAGTGGGCTGGTAGAGAATCTTTGTTTTCCTAAGATTTTCAAAGGTCTGAGGCCCTTTCTGTCATACTCCTTGGGGAATGTGCTGATAATGGTTTGTATTTCAACTTCTGTGTATGACACACTCATAGGCATGATCTGTGTGCTGCAGCATCAGGTCAGAAGTCAGGGGGAGGTCGTGGTTCTGGCCTGGAATGATTGAAAATTGAACAGTTTCTCACTCAAGCTGTAGATTCACACCCCTTCGGCTGTGAGCTTCATGGAGATGATTTGGAACATTGTGGTGACAAAGATGGAGAAGAGTATAGTGCAAGGACACAGCCCTGTCTTGATCCAGTTTGACAGATACAATTATATAGAAATAGTTGGACATCTGGTTCACTGTGCTCTGTTCTCACACATTTGGAAACTCAGTTATTTGTGTTGGATTTAATAATTGTAAAACTGGAACAAAAGTTTTACAAGTTGTATAAGTAACAGATGTTTGACTCTGTCACTTGAGTGGCTTCATGGTGAAACCTCTACTGTACCATCTTTGCATTAAGCGAGAATATTTACTTCAGACAATAATTCTGTTATCAATTGAGAAAGTGATTACATATAATGTCACTGATTTGGACAAGAAGATCATTTGCAGGGATATCCCACAAGTTCCAATGTATATGGGAATAATGTACTCATAAAAGTATTAATAATAGGAATTGAAAAGCCACAGGAAGAGAAAGAGCTGGGACTGGCAGTAAAACCACCAGTTAAATAATTTTACACAAGCTGAAGATAATCTGTCGGAAATGGATCATAATTCAGCAGTTACTGGAAGCTGACCATTACATTCTGATCCATTAAATGCTTCAGTTCAAAGTTCATTCATGGATATTTTCCATTACATATGAACAACAATATCTTTCAACCTAAATATGAAAAGGCAGCATATTGAATAGAGTCAAAACTTCTTGGAATAAACAGAAATGTTTTGAAAAGATCCCTTTGACCAGAACACCCACTTGCTCAGGAAGGCAAAGGATAATTATGACAGAGGATCAAAGACATTGTCTTTGTTTCACATTTCAATCTCCACTCCCCAACCAATGACTCAAGCCGTCTCAATGGTCACTGTTGTTATGTGTTTGTGGAAGCAACTACTGCCAGCTAATGGTTGAGGCAGAATTGGTCTGACACCCATTCTATTTTCTCTACTGGATCTAAGGGCCTGATGGCATTATAGTGTTAGAGAATGAACCACTAGTGAATCTTAACAAGAAGATGCACTTGTCCTGACAGCAAGATATAATTTATTGCATGATAACAACAGATACAAATTATGTTGCTAATTAGACATAATTCCTAAGATTACCAAAGCTAAGGATGAAACATCTGACCATATTAGTAGAGAGAGCTGTACAATCCTTTTCCACCTCCAAGACGCTGTGATATCTTCAAATTGGATGGACCCTAATGCAATATCCGATACTAACTTTTTCAAAATCATTTTCCTATACAACATATACCCCAATGGTTAGCATTTATGCATTCAGGTATATAACTACTTGTACTTTTACTGCAACTGATTTACCCTTCTCTCCTAAATCTGTTTGCAGAAGAACTTTTAACATTATGTTCTAAATCTGTGAATATTGCTCTGGCTTCCATCGAATTGCATGTAGCCCATCTCCATTTTGTTCAAGTAAATTTTTACACTCAATCTGCTGATGCATCTGGATTGAACCAAGTTGAGGATGTAACCAGCAGGATGCATAATGACAATCTGGTAAATGTGGTTTATTTAGAATTCCAGTAGGCTTTGACAAGGTTCTGCATAAAAGACTGATCCAGAAGGTTAGATTCCAGGCAGTTAATGGTAGAATACTGGCTTAGATAGAGGATTGGCTGACAGGCAAAAAGCAGAGGGTCAGGATAAATGACCTTCTCTGGATGGTGAACCGTAACTAATGTGTTGCCCCAGAGTTCAGTTCTCGCCCTCAACTACTTACAAATGATATAAATGATCTGCAAGCAGGTACAGAGTGTAACATAGCAAAATGTGTGGATTATGCTAAAATAGGTGGGAAAGCAGGCTGTGATGTGGAGATAAAGAATTTACAGATGGACATTGATAGGCGAGGAGAATGCATCAGAATCATTGAAAAATGAAATGGGAAAATCATTATTTTAATGGGAAGCAAATTCAAAGTGTATTAGTGCAGAGAAATCTGGGTGTCTTTGTGCATGAATCAGATAAAATGAGTGTAGAAGTGCAGATTAAAATAAGAAAGACAAATGAAATCATAGCATTTATTGCAAAAGTATTGGTTTCTCAAAGTAAGGTAGTGGGCAATGGGGAGCAGGCAGGAAAGTGAAGATGAGACCAGGATAAGATCAGTCATGGTCATGTCAAAGGACTAAATTGCTTGCTCCTGTTCCTAATTTCCATGTTCCTATGTTGTTCCTAAGCTCTTCAGTTCAATTTGTTGAGTAGAATGGACATTTACCCTTTGAGTGCTTTCCTGGTGAACTAGATATTTTCTCAGTTGTGCAAGAGAATTGTTTCATACTTTTAACTGGAAGAAAATCTGCAACCGTACAAGAGTTGTGCAAATGTGAACCATTCTTATTATCATCTGAGAATATGTAGATGCAAATATTAGCAAAGTTTGTAAGAAGGAGCAAATACTGAGAACAAGAACAAGCTGTACAACTTGGGGAACAAGTACAACTCTGCAACTGAAGGATTGCTGCTCACTTAATATTGCCTTTGTTACTATTACTGACTGATGCTTCATTGAAAGACAAAGATTTGAAATGTTGCTCTTGATTTTTTGTCAACTATTCATTTGGCATCAGTTACATGTGTTGTAGCAATGTGTTCAGCAGGCTGCTTTGCTGTCTGAACAACTCCACTGAAAGAGTCCTCAATGAACTCAAGTTATGTGGAATGAGTGGGATATCATATAAGGAAACTTTGGAAAGGCTGGGATTGCTTTCACTGGAGTTTGGAAGCATGAGGGGCAACTTGATTGAAGTATATAAGATCTTGAATGGTATTGAAACTTTTTCCTCTTGTTGGTCCATCTGGAATTAATATGCGCTGTTTTAAAGTTGGGAGTCACTTTTTCAGGACAGAGACGAGGAGAATTTTTTTCCCTCTCAGAAGGTTATGTGATGTTTGGGTGACTTATTTCCTCAGATGGCAGTGGAGAAGGTGTCTTTGAATATTTTTAAAACAGATATGGATAAGTTCTTGCTAGGCATGAGAAAGAATGATTATTGGAGTAGATGAGAATGTGGAATTCAAATACAAGTAGATCAGCATGATCTTATTGAATGGCAGAGAAGGTTCAAAGGGCCAAATGGTCTACTTCAGCTCCTATGTTTTCATCAATTTTAATTTGTACTGTTGCTGTCTTGCTTTTGCTGGTTATATAGCATTAATGGCTGTAAGTGCTTTTGATCACCTTATACTGTTGACATAGTGTGTGAGCTTAACAATATGGAAAGCTTGATCATTGTGTGAAATTTGCCTGTTGCTTGGAAGAATCTCATTACACATTGAATCCTTTATTGTCACATGTATTCAATAAACATTACAGTGGAAACTGTGTACTGTTGCTGTACACATTCACATCAACTCAGAACAAAATTTTTTAAAAATAACTTAAAGAGAGTCCAACATTTCCTTCTCAGTCACTACAGTTCCACTCCGGTGTTCCCAGCACACACCATGTCACCGCCAGATTCTTGCCCGGGCTTCCCAGCACACACCATGTCACCCCCAGAGACCTGCTCCGGGCTTCCCAGCCCATACCATGTCACTACCAGAGCCCCGCTCCGGGCTTCCCAGCCCATACCATGTCACTGCCAGAGACCCGCTCCAGCCTTCCCAGCCCATACCATGTCACTGCCAGAGACCGACTTCGGGCTTCCCAGTCCATACCATGTCACTGCCAGAGACCCACTCTGGGCTTCCTAGCCTATGCCATGCCACCACCAGTGTCCCACTCCAGGTTACACCAGCCCATGTCATGCCATTGCCAGAATCCCAGTCCAGGCTTCCCAGTCAACACCATGCTGTCACCAGAGTCCGCTCCAGGCTACACCAGCCCAGACCATGCCACTGACAGAGTGTCAGTTCTGGCTTCCCAGCACATGCCATACCACTACCAGAATCCCACTCTGGGCTGCCCCAGCCCAGCAGAAGGGAGTGTCCCACTTCAGGCTTCCCAGGCTGACTGACTGACTCTGTCACCACGCTGCTTCTGAAGAAGCCGCCACTGGAGACCATTGAAGCCGCCTTCCCACTGAAGAGTTCTCTCTTTATCAGGTATGTTTGAGAAAATAAAAGGGAAGAAGGAAAAGGAAAAAGAGAAAACAAACAGATGAAGAGGACAAGCCCAGGCACAGGAGTCTGAACACTGCCTGCTCTGCCACTGCCATCTTGTTCATTAATGAGTTTGTGTTTGTGCCCCTTCCTAATGCTCTCCTTGCTACCAGTGTTTTGGTATTGGACCACCTTGTTGATCATCTGTGTTTTGTTCTGGAGTTTGACTTGGTCTCTGGAACCAGATTTCCTCTACCCACATGCCCAACATTCCTTGATGCCACATGATCCTTGATTTCGATATCAAAAAATAGTGGATGGCATTTGTTTAGATGCAACAAACCACATGTGTTATAGATTTTGTTGGTTTGATATACATTGCTGGCTATAGAAATAGACCTGGTTGTACCTGAGGCATATAAGTGTTGTCAGCCTCCCATAATGGTTTCATACTTGCATCCATCTTCGCATAATGGTATGGCCCATGGTCTTGTCCAGACAATCCTTGTGAAAAGCTTTAATTAGGAAGAAGGTGATTGTGAACCTAAGATTCAATGAACTTTACTGACATGTCTTTGGAAAATTCACACTCATGCTCTTTGCTGTTGTATTAGCTGACAAACTGGTCAATAGTCTCTTGGCGCTGCTGTCCGTACAACATAACTTGGAGCATGTTAATCCAAATGTTAATTGCATTAATCTGGTTTTGCAAACCTTCCATTTCATTCTGGATCTTTTGGATTTTCCATGGAAAGACACGATGTGTTAATTTCGTCAAGCTTCTCCATGTCAATGACGAATAGGAATTCCAGAACTCTTTTTTTGAGATCATTTGTTGTTTGGTTTGTAAGGTAAAACTGCATACATTGTTTGCACAGTTGTATTTCAATATGGATGTCTCTTGGTGCCCAATTATGCTATCGGTGAGTCTACCTTAAAAACTATGCACTGTATCAGATTTTAAGCAGCATGTGCCTGGCTTTTGGTCTGTATATATTAAGACTGTTGTTCCAATGTTCTTGTCCCTTTAAAGCTGCTGCTTAAAGAATTGCAGTTCACTTCGTTGACACCACATCTAAAGCTGGATGTGTAAAGCAGTTGTTCCTAAGTAAGGGAGAAGATTGTTTAGAATTGTTAAAAGCAGGTTTCCTCAGTGCAGGGAATTTAATTTAAAAGTTTCAGAATAGAAATGCTTGGTTAAAACCCTGGAGGGGTTATGTGAAACTGAAAAAGTCTAGGCTCACTTCTATGAATCAAGGAAGAAGTTATGAGAATCTCATGACTGGGAATTGAAGCCACAGCTAAACCAAACCCTATGTGTGATGGACAAGGGCATTCTGTCTGGACTGCTACAATGGGATGTTGTTAGGGTTAATAGGAACTTTTTTAAAATAGTGTTATGAATTATTTTAAGTGTTATATACAAATGTTTGGTTTATTCTATTTTCTTTTGTGTAATAAACTTCTGATTTATTATTAAAACAAACTTTGCAATGTGGTGTGGTTTGTTTCAGTGACAGACAACCTTATTTTAAACAAAAGAAAATGATCTATTAGGCTGTATTTCTGTCTGAAATCTGACTTGTCCTGGAATAACATCAGCTGCGATTATAACAATAAGTTACATTGGCTTGTTAGATATATTTATTAAGCCTATATACAGCCACAGATATCTCTAGGTTACAGATTTGATCTGCCTTCACAATCTGCCATTGATGCAGGAATGGGCTTTTATCATTAGCAGGGTATTTGTACTTATTGAGATAACAATTATGTTAGCTCCCAAAATATACAATCTAGCTGTGAGTGACTAATGTGGTACTGAAATATTCAGTAGACATTTGTTAAGCTCCTGGTATCACCATATCTTACCATCACTGGCACTTTTGCATCTGGGCTAATATTCAGCAATTTCGTTATCAGGTTGTTCGGTGTGTTATGCTGCAAATGGCCCCTGGGTTGGTTGCGCTGAACCTGCAGGACTGACCTTGACCCACTTCCTGGACTGTAATAATTTGGAATCCTAACCCTGACTATCCCATGAGGCTGCCTAACCATGTCTTAGCTCCTGGACTGATATCGACTGTTGCTGTTGACTTATTGTGCTGGTAACCCCCAAATGAAGGCTGTCTCCCTTGACTTGACTAAGGACTACTCCCCTTTAAACTTTGAGACACAGATATTTGGTTGAAACACATGCTGTACGCTTGCTGGCACATTGTGTAGGTGTGAGATTGGCATAGCATGGTATGGTATATCAACATGGACATACCTTGAATAATTCCTGCTGACAGCTATGGCAAGTATTTGGAAGGATGTTATTAAATGTAAGAGGTTGCAGAAAAGATTTACAAAGATGTTGCTAGGCCTGGAGGATATGAGTTATAGGGAGAAAGCTGAATAGGCTGGGGTTATTTTCCCTGGAGTTTCAGAGACTGATTGTGACCATATAGAGGTTTATAAAGTCATGAGGGGCATGGTGATAAATGCTAAGCGTGCAAGGAGCCCTGAGGTGCACGCTGGTGAACTCCATCAGATGGGTTTTTGTCCCTATATGCAAAATGTTCTGACAGCAGTATTACAAATCCAGTGCACTCCAAAAAAGGAGCATTAAAGTGGAAAACTATATTGTAAATAGGTTGGAAATGTGCCATGAGGATGAGGAGAGACTGTTATGAGTCTGATGCCGACCTCCCACAAGCAGTGTGGTCGGTTGCTGTCCATGGAACATGGCCTGAGATTTTAGTGTCTGCTCTTCAAGATGGAGGCCTAGGGAAATAAGCGGAAAACTGGAATTGGTGAGTAACAGTTCAGGAATTTTCTTGTTTAGTGTCTGTGACAGAATAGGCAAATGCATATCAATGAGGTGAGATTAGATACTAATTCCATGTGGATGCATGCAAATAGGTCTCTCGCCACTCAATAATGAGAATATTATCTTGCAATTCAAAACCTGGTTGCAGGTTTTCTCTCCTCAAACCTCCCCCCACCTCCAAACCGTCTTCTAGAATCTCATTCTGCCAATCTTGCCACTTGTTTCCAACTGACTTAGTATTGCCCACATGGCTTAAAGGCTGGGAAAATTCCACCCAGAGACATCAAAGAGTTTTAAGGCCAAGATGGATGCATTTTTGATAAGTAAGAGGGTGAAAGTGTATTGGGGAAGATGGGAATGTGCAAATGAAGTTGCGTACAGATCAGCCATGATCATATTAATTGGTGGAGTAGAGCAGGCTCCTGCTCCTAAGTAGTATGTTTTTATATCTGGTTCCAGCAGGATCTTAACTAAATGCCTATTTTCCCTACTCAAGATGTATGATATCATTGGGTTGGATGGAGCCTAATGCAGTCTTCTACATTTAACCCTTTCGAACTATTATCTCAAACAACAACTGCCTGAAGCTGAACCAATCAATTATTCATATTGGTGTCATATTTGATTCCAAGATAGTCTTCCCACCACGTATCCATCTCATCTCTAAGGCCACTTATTTCTACTTGGCGGCATGGTGGCTCAGTGGTTAGCACTGCTGCCTCACAGCACCAGGGACCTGGGTTCAATTTCTGCCTTAGGTGACTGTGTGAAGTTTACACATTCTCCCAGTGTTTGTACGGGTTTTCTCTTACAATCCAAAGATGTGTAAATCAGGTGAATTGGCCATATTAAGTTGTCCATAGTGTTAAGTGCATTATTCAAGGGTACATATAGGGGAATGTGTCTAGGTGGGCTACTCTTCGGAGGGTTGGTGTGGACTTATTGGGCCAAATGGCCTGTTTTCATATTGTAGGGAATCTAATTTACTTACATCACAAAGGCTAATTCTTACTCTGCTTTAATCTATCTCCTGCTGAAAGGTTTGTCCAGGCCTTTGCTGGTTCTAGACTTGAATTCTAGACATGTTCCTGACTGATTGTCTATAAAGCTGAGATTGTCCAAACTCTGCTGCTCCTGTCATAACTTGTACCAAACTGTGTTCTACCATCACCCCTGTGATCAAAATTGGTTTCCAAGTACTCAGTGCTTCAATTTTAAAGTTCTCATAATTATTTTTAAATACTTCCCCGTGAGGATGTGCTATCCTATCTCTCTAACTTCGCATTCCTACAATCCTTCAAGATATCTGCACTCCTTCAATTCTGGTCCCTTGTGCATTTTCAATTTTAATTTATTAATGGGCAAGCTTATATGTGACAAGGCCTTGTCTTCTATAAGTTTCTCCTGAAATCTTTCTTGCTCTCTCCTCTGTTAAGGCTCTCATTAAAACCTATCTTTTTGATAAAGCTTTTGATCATCTGACCTAGCCTCTTCATTAAATCATGAAATACAGTTAAATAATGTTACTGTGAAATTCTTTGGGATATTTTACTCTATTAAAGGCACGATATACAAAGAAATTCTTGTGTTTGTAACAGAAGCCCGTTGCTTCTTATCACAATGAGTAGCAGAAAGCATGATACAAGAGACACGTATGGTTAAGTGTGTTCCATAGGATCTTTACTAATCCACTGTAGCCAGGTTAATCACTAAAACAAAGGATTTTTCATTGAGGCTGCATATTGAAATATTGTCAATTGATGATTCTAGTCTTGTTCAAATTAACTAATAATGATATGTAGAAAAGGCTGTAGAGTGAAATTATAGGCCCTCAGTAGTGAATATTTTCACTTATTAATGCATTTATTTTTTTAAAAAACCAAAGCAAAATTAAGTCAATGATTTAATGTAATAATGTTCATACAATTAATACAAATGTAAGTTTTCATTGGAGTAAAATGATTTCATTGAAGCACAATGACTGTATCCGATATATTCTTGACAAGAACTTTGTATTTTCAACAACAATGAGGTAAATAAGGCTGATGTACATATTATAATGCTTTTTGTTTTCATTTCCAGGCACTGTGTTGAATCATCAACTTTTCAGTGTCCCATGCAAACACAATATTTAAAGCATTGAAGATAAGTGACACTGGTCCTGAAAAACATGACTGATCACTGGTTTCAGGGCTCATAGCTAACTTACTTTATGATGTAGAGATGATTATCAGTGTGGGAATGAGAGGAAATTGGTAACACTTCAACCACTAAATCATTCAAACCACTCATACTTATCAGAACTTGCAGATAAGCCCTATAAAATAAACTGGTTTATAGCAGGAAACTAGCGAGGTAGATTGTGGTGAGCCTATACTTTGATCCTTTATGTAGTAAAAACATTGGGCTGTCATCCAATTGATTCCAGTTAATCTGGTTGCAAAATAACACTGAAATCTGAAAATGTTGGTTAAAGTATCAGAACGACTTTACATAGAACCAATACTTAAAAGTATCTATTGTATTTCTTAAATCGTTTTAAGAACACAAAGCCCTTCTTTCCAGCTCATCTTTCTTGGAGTATTCCTCCAGCACAAGGAGATTTCTGGCCACTGGCACTGGTGATTTGTATGTCTGAACTAATTCTGGCTCTGAAATTACTAGCATATGTGAGGCAGTTCCACTAGACTCCTCCAATGTGAATGCTAACATGGAGGTAAAGACCTGCTTCTACAAGGCAACAGAACCCACCATCACAAGGGAAGGAGTTAGACATAACAATCACTCACTTCAGTTATGAGGTGTGTACATGGCTTAGGAGATCACTTGCTCAGCCTGGAGATCACTTCCACTGATCTCCAAGCAGACGGACACAGCATCTAAGAAGTGGGTATGACAGGAAGCTTAGCAGAAGCATCTAGTTATCAGGTGCTCGCACAAACTTTCTCCTGAGTTGCCTGTTGCAGATGTTGAGTTGCAACAGAGTAACCTTTGAGTGTTAGCTCCCACCTCTGTCTGTAAAAGGCTAACTTGCCAATAAGCTTTGAGGAGAAAGTGAGGTCTGCAGATGCTGGAGATCAGAGCTGAAAACGTGTTGCTGGAAAAGCGCAGCAGGTCAGGCAGCATCCAGGGAACAGGAGAATCGATGTTTCGGGCATAAGCCCTTCTTCAGGAATGAGGAAAGTTTGTCCAGTAGGCTAAGATAAAAGGTAGGGAGGAGGGACCTGGGGGAGAGGCGTCGGAAATG